>NC_142038.1:66899109-67246609 GCF_982192425.1 Myodes glareolus
GTTCTGTGGGTCAGAGGGAGAGCCTCGTGATACCTTTGTGTCTAGTGTTCTGTGGGCCAGAGGGAGAGCCTCGTGATACCTTTGTGTCTAGTGTTCTGTGAGCCAGAGGGAGAGCCTCGTGATACCTTTGTGTCTAGTGGCCTGTTCTGAGTCAGGTGTGTGCATAACTTCCTCATTGGCTCCCAGGGCCAGACCTCTCTCCACAGAACAGAGCAGAACATCTGGGCAGAAACAGGTGAGATGTAGCCACAGGGCAGGGGTGGGGGGCGAATTGCAAATTAGGTCTAGAGGAGTCAGATGAGGCAAGGCTATTATTTTTCCTTAAAGGCATATATTGAGTTGAAGACATTTTCCAATAGAAGAGAAAATTTCTGTGTTGGTGTGTATTAACCGGTTGGCTATAAATTCTACTCCATCTTGCCTAATGTGTCTGCAGGCTTAAGTTCTCCCTCCAGGTGCTTATTTGGGTTTCTTTTCTAGGACGCTGCACGTGTTTGGAGCTGTCTTTTTCAGTTCTCAGAGGTAAGCACCAGGGTGACACAAGAGGAGCACCAGGGTGACACAAGAGGCAGCTGATGGGTCTGCAGTCCACGTGGATGCGCCCCGGAGGAAACGTTCTCTAGGTGTCCTGTTGCATCTTCCCTGTAGCATCCTGGTACACACATGGTTCTAGAGCACTGCACCAGGTTCACGAGGTCGCTGCTACTCGGTTCTCTGATGTCGTGCTAAGCCTGGGTCCTCTCTGCTCAGAGTCAACGTCCCTTAAGCTTGGGAGGCAGAGTCTCAGCACGTTTAAACAACTCTTCAGGTCATCGCGACCTAAGCTGTGTGGGTTGCTTCTCTCTCTCTCTCTCTCTCTCCTCTTGTTCTTATAATTTGGCTTAAATGTTTAGGGGTAGGAGTGGGAACCAACTTTCCATTTTCTTTTAATCTCCATGTTTTAATCTTTATTGGTTTGTTTGGTTTGCCTGCTTTTTTTTCTTTCCAGGGGTGGGGGTTAATTTGTCTAATAACATCTTGTGAAAACAAAACAATGTTTAAACTAAATAACTCACTAGTGGTGATGGCAACACCTGTGGTTATATTATACACTTGGGTGGTTTTGTATATATATATATTGTAATATATACTATATACATATATATGTATATATATTGTAATATATATATAGTATATATATTGTTATACGTCATAATAGTTTAGTACAGCTGTGGGTCCCCACACCACCAGCCGGGCCCTCAGTTTGGACTATGTGTGTGTAGTTTAGGGAAGATGGCCTCAACTGTCCTTCCTCAGATGTGTTCATAGCTACTATTTTGGTGTTGTTTCTTTAATCGGTTTCAAGGAAGTCTCTCACTTCCTGGAACTCAGTAGGCTAGGCTGGCTAGCTGGTGAGGCTCAGGAATCCACCTGTCTCCGTTTCCCTCCTGCTAGGATGGCAACTAGCTTTTCGGTTTTTAATCATGCATTCTGGGAAACAAACAAGGGCTTTACCAACTGAGGCCCATAGCTTTATTTATTAATTTATTTTTTAATAACATGAACATATTTTCTTGTGGTCTTCATCATAGTATTTAAAATCTTTTCTATACGAAAAACTGGCCTGACTGAAGTGTGCGGCTCGTACACAGCAGCTTCTACTTTCTTTATATATTTATTATTTATTTATTTTGACCTACAAGTGGAGATCTGAGGGCATCTTCCTAGAGTTGGCTCTCTCTTCCCGCTGTGTGGGACCTAGGGGATCAAACTCAGGTTGTTAATCTTGGCAGCAAGCACTGAGCCGTGAGGGGACCCAGGGGAAGTTCTTGTTTCTTACTTCAGTGTTTTTGACAATTTCATTATCTGCCGCAGATAACTATTTGGTACACGTTAAATAAATGAGGAAATGCTGCGGTACACAAATCAGCACATTCCTATCAAGTTAATTTTTCATATAAACACCAGAAACTAAGATTTTTAAATATTAGAATGAAAATCACAAAAGATACATTATATACTCTGTATTATTAACACCTTTTTTTGGTTATTTTGTTTGTGATTCAATATCAATATCAAGAAGAACCATTGCTCGGGCCATAGGCAGTGTCTTAAGCTGCTTCTTTCCCATTTGGCTCTCCTTGTGTTACTGAGGCGCAGGGCCTTGCACACACTAGGCAAATGCTCAAACCCTGAGCTACATTCCCCACCCCAATTGTTGATTTCTAGTCGTCACCACTGCATGGCAAGGGTTGTTTAAAAGACATCAAGGAAAGGCAAAACTTTCTAAGGGAGAAAGCAAAGAAAACTTCAACCACAAACTTGAAGGCCCTTGATTCCATGGCGTCTCGCAGCAGGTAAGCTATGCTCTGCTTTCCCCTGGAGCTTTGGCCAAGTTGAAACTCAAGTGAAAATTCTGACAGAACAATGTGAATCACAGTAGGGGAAAACTTTCTAAGTCGAATCTCTCTGAGGACCAGTTGGCTGGATTCTGTTTTACAAAGTGGAACTTCCCTTGAATTTGAAAGCAACCTCACTTCTCATTGTAGGAACTAGCCATGATGAACAATATAAACAGCTCACCTAAAGGGAGTGCTTTACTTCCAACCATTCTCACCTGCCAGAGTAGGACTCAGCCATTGATAAATTTAATAGAGGCCTGAGTCTCAGTAGTTTACCCCGAAGCAATACCTGGTCACAGGAAGAACCTCAAACTGAGATTACCTGAGCACCACCCAAGAACAGACCATCGGCAGGAAATACCTAACGTTCCAACCGCTGTAGATAGGATCACCTGCCAGCACACTCACCAAGACACCTCTAGACAAATGTCAGTAACTCAGAGGTCCTGGACCTCAAAAACTCCTCACCCCCACCTTTACTACTATAAAAAAACCAACTCTAACTGAGTTCGGGGCTCTCCGTTTATTCCAATACGTTGGGCAAGCGGAGAGGCCGAGTTTGCAAACTTGTATAAAATAAAGGCTCTTTGTTTTTACATATGGCACTCGGTCTCCTTGTTGGATTTTGGGGGACTTCACGGGTTTCGGCAAATCTGACATCTCATGAGCATTATATTTTTGAATCCCTGTAGGTGAAGTTCACACTGGCTCAATCAGAAAAAACCTGTGTATTTAAGTGGAACATACTGTCCTAGATGCACTTCGAAGAAATTACCTTCAATTGCAATTAACTCTCTCATCCAATCAGAAGCTTATCTAGCTAAGTGAAAGAGGCTGCTTGTTTCTTTCTGCAGGATTCTGGACTGTTTGCACGGATTCCCTGCAACTTCTGGGCATGCTTTGGGTTGGTGATGACTCATTGAACAGAAAGGCACCTTTCACTGCTAAGGAGAAGACGTGTTTAAACAGAACATTCTCAATCCTTCTTAAACAGGAGGCTACCCAGATGACAGTTCAGCCCTTGTTTTGCTGTGCTTTCATGCAGGTGAGTCATAATTAGAAGTTACAGGATTTAGGTATTATAAAGCCAAACAGAAAAATGAAAAAAAAAATTGGAACAAGTTGGTGTGTTCACAAGGATCCAAACTATATGATACTTTAAACAGTGTATTGTTATAATAAGACAATTTAAAATTTGAGTATTGTGCTTCATAATGTTGGGGAATGCATTAACCTGTGGGAGGTGTCTCAGAGGAGTTGTAGCCTGTTAGTCTCAGGTCTGGCAGGACTAAATCCAGGGCCTTGTGGATGCTGAACACTCGTTCATTTTCCCCTTTCTTCATGGAAACTCTGATACAGGCTCATCTTGGCCAAGAAAATCCTTGAAAGGAAGATTCTTTATGCACACAGCATGCTTCAAGATTCCTACTCGCAGACTTGACAAACTAGCAATCAGACACTGGTATAAACAACGAAGAAAACTGGGGGGGACGGGTGCGTGGCTGTGTTAGAAGGAAGCTGGCTTTGAGGTGTTGTTATGAACACACCTACATAAAACATAACCAGGGGTTCCCTGTAAGTCAGCAAGTGTTTTGCCAGCTGCATCTGTGCATATATTCATATAACACCTGCTTTTACTGTGAGGGGACAGGTGTCTGTGTGTCTCACATGACATTTACTGATGTAAATGTGTAATCAGATGACATTTACTGATGAGGGAGGGAGCTACAGTCTCAAGTTGAGAAAGTTGTTAGTGTAATTTCCATAGTTATAAGAGAACAGAATCCAGACCTAAATTCTAAAGCTGCCCCATCCAGTATTTATTTTAAGTCAATCAACTCCTGGTGACTGACTCAGCTTTCTGAATTGTTTTCTCCGTAATGTTTGAAAGACAAAGAATGCAAAGGAGGAGAAAGTACAATAGAGAAGGGAAAAAAAATGTCAGGAGGGCGTTACTAGAAATGAAAAACTGAAAAAGTAATTGTCTGAAATAAGAAAACACATTTTACCATGAAAATCAGAAAGGACAGTAAAAGCAGAAGGTTAGTTCTCGGGGAAGCATCAGAGATGGAGCACCAGGGCCCAAGAGTCATCGTAGTGGAAAAAGACAAAAGTGAGGAGAAAATAGTAAGGTGCAACCAGGTGGACCCAGAAGATACAGCTAGTGTGGTAGAGACATTTGAAAGATGGGAGATAGAGGGGAGAGAAGCGAGAGGGAGGGAAAGAGAGAGGGGGAAAGAAGAAAAGGAAGGAAGAGGGGAGGAGGCAGGGGATGAGGAAGGAGGAGGTGGGGGGGTGATAGAGCAAGAGAACCAATAAAAAAAACAACAACAGCACTGGAAACCTCTTTTGGAATGGCATAGAAAGTATCCCTAAAACTTCTGAAAGTGAAAGAGGCCTGAGTATGTTAGTAAATTGCTACTGCTAACTGATGAAACACTTTGTTTCCATATTAAAGGTCTTAGCTTCTTTCTTTCTTTGGAGAGTCCTCTGCTCATCCTAGGGTATATGTTACTGTCTTTTTCATGTCTTTCTCCTCTTCTCTTGTTGCTATACTAATTTTTTCTTAATAAAATCAAATTTACTTCATTAAAAATAAATTTAAAAGGGAAAGTTTGAAATGACATTAAGGAAATGCTAAAGACGGTCGCTCTTCTATACCCCACCCCCCAGATAACACATCATGTAAGAATTTAGAAACGCACACGTGTCATGTAATTGAAGTGATAAACGAGGAGACTGGAGGGATGGCTCAGTCCTTCCAGCACTGGCTACACCTCCAAAGGGACTGGGCTTGGTTCCCAGCACCCACACGGAGGCTCATATCTCTCTTTAAGTCCAGCTCCAGGAGATGCAGCGTCCTCTATGTGCAGCAGACAGGCAAGTGATGCAGACACTAAATGCCGGCAAAACTCTAATACACACGATGTGATAAATGAGGTAGCAAAAGTAGAGTTTGTTCATTCATTCTGCCTTTGTGACAGATGCTAGGAATTGTTCTAGGTCTGAAACAGATTTTCCATTCCCATTGGGGTGGTTTTTTAAACCATATTATTTTTATGATCTACTTTAGGAAAATACCACAGTTGTGGATGGAGTGTGTTGGGGAACAAGGTAGAGTAATAAAAGTATTCTAATGATTTCATTTTTTGCAAAAGGGATACATGGATAAATTTTTGTGGAGAAATAAGAATTATTTTGTTGATATTAAAAATTAGAGAATTCAGTAAGATGCAGTGGTTCCCAGCACTTGGGAGGCAGAAGTAGATGAAACTCTGTGAGGGAGAGGCCTGGTCTCCAGAGTGAGTTTCAGGACAGTCAAGGTTACACAGTGAAACCCTGTCTCAAAAAACAAAACAAAACAAAACAAAACAAAACAACAACAAAGACTTATAGATTTCAATGCATCAGGGTTTCAACAGACTATGGCAGAGAAGGAACAGGAGATTGTGCAGTTTAAGAGCAGACAAAGGAGCACAGGGACTGGGTTTACATCACTAGCATCCACGTGAATGCCTAGTCTGTGTGGTGTTCTGCCTGCAGTCCCAGCATGGAGACAGTCGCAGGTGATCCCCTGAGCAAGTTATCCTGCTAGGCTAGTTGAATTGCTGAGGTCTGGGTTCAAGGGAAAGACTTGGCATCAAATATATGCTGGAGAGTAATCAAGGAAGACAGTGGTTGAATTCAACCTCTAGCTTTCATATACACACCCCCATGAACGCATACACAAGGAAGACACACATGTACATACCCCCCCCCCCCCCCACACACACAAATGGGGGAAAGAGCAAAGATTCTCCACTCTGGAAACTTGTGGTGGTTTTCCACAGCGAGGCAGAGACTTCTAGGATGTGTCTGTATGACAAAATTCTTGCCAGCGGAGCAGAAAGAGAGATGCTTTGCAAAACTGGGGACAAAACTTGAAAGAAAATATCTTGTTGTGGTTTTGTCCTTCCTCCAGTGGAAGATAAATGTGTTCACAGGTGAGCTGTGGCCTAGGATCCGAGTGCCACAAAACAAAATGTGGAACTAACCAGGAGACATCCGGAGCAGGGCCACCCAGAACCTGGACGGGCCTTCCTGTGACTCCGAGTACGTTAGAAGTGATAAAGGGCAATGGCTTGCTCATCTCCTCCTCCTCTTCCCCTTCTTCTTCTATTTATTTTATATGTATGATGCTTTACCTGTGCGCGCACGTCTGTGTGTGTGTGTGTGTGTGTGTGTGTGTGTGAGAGAGTGAGAGAGAGAGAGAGAGAGAGAGAGAGAGAGACTGTGCCTGCTGAGGTCAGAAGAACAGAAGGCTGCATTGGAGCTACTGGAAATGGAATTACAGATAATTGCAAGCCATCATCCATCATGTGGGTACTGGTAGCTGAACTCTGGTGCCCTGGAAGAACAGCCAGTGCCCCTAACCCATAGGCAATATCTCCAGTACGGAAAGCTTCTTAATTACTTTATATGGTAGCCTTTGGTATAATTGTCAAGTTGGAAGCAAAGGCCCCAGCCCCTCGCATCTATCCCAGACCCCAGGCCTGGTCTGGACTCCAAATCCCAGCAGGCCATGTCCACTTCCAAGGGTATTTAAGTGAGTTCCCAAAGAGGAACATGTGGTCCCTTTTCTTTCCTCCTGGTGGTAGCATTAGTGGCCTCGCAGTTCCCCACCTCCGGGCCACCCGAGAGTGCAGAACTTCCATTAAACCTGGATATTTATTTCTTAATTTGGCTTGATTGGGAATTTTGCATCGGCAGGGAGCTCGTGTTAAGAAATATTCCTAACAACAATGTTATAGAAATTCATACTGGAAGTGGTACAGATATCACAAAGAATGAGTGATGTGATTTTGATCTGAAAATCTAACAGCAAGGGCAAAATAAGGTGGTCTGGAAAGATGGTCACTCATTCATACGCAGAAAGCAACTGACAGCAGTATTACATGTGATGGTATGCAAGACAGATAAACTAGGTGAAGTGGCTGGACACTTCCAGAAAGAGTGTGTGATGAAGCATGGGTGGAGTATGGAAGTTAAAAAACAGGTGTGTTAAGGAGTAACATTAAAATTAGATATGCAATCAATGATAAGGAGACACACTTTCTGTTTTCAGGACCCATGCTGCTGAGTTAGCAATTTGCATAGCTTAGTAAATCTTCAGATGCAAGCAGTCCTAGGAGAGAGTCAGCTCTCCAATGTGCCTTAGAAGAGATGGCCAGCTTCCAGAAGGCAGGAGAGCGGCAAGGACCATGGACAAAGGCTCTTCTCAGAAGGGTGAGGAGCCAGGCAGGACTCATGTCTCCTGCTACACGTCATGTCTCCTGCTTCATGTCTTTCTCTCCCCTGTGCTACATGCACCCTTCTGTTCCGAATGGTAGTTTCTGTCACAGTTTCCCTGTTCCTGTTTATTTGGTAGGTGGGGCAGAGGTCAGAAGAAGACAACATATTGATCTGATGAAGAAGACTGTGTTTTAACCAAGGACCCTGAACTTTGATACAGGATAAAGTAATAATCAGATTTTGGATTATTTTCCTTGGAAATCAAATAGGGCCTTTTATTTGTGGAAATGAATCAACATCTAAGTAACTTGTAGCTAGAACCACGCTTTGTGTAAGCCAGGGCTACCTTTCTACCTAACTCCTTTCTCCCGACTTCTGTAATAACACTGATTAAGCTGAGTGTGTTTTTCTTTACATTTCCCAGGGTCCTTTGTGATGGCAGAAATGTGGTTTCTCCTGCAAGTGTAATGGGAGAAACATTGATGGATATAATTTCTGCTTTATCTTTTTAAAGATAAGTAAAAACTCATAGCCTAGGGGTTGAAAGATGTGTGATGTAAAAGAAGGGCCAAGATCTTGGAGTAAAGAAGACCAGAAAGGTGGATGCAGCCAGACCAGCTCATGTGCAAATTCAAATTTTTATTCTTCCAGAAACAATCCAGGCTTGGTATAAAAGAAAATTAGTGAATAGGAAGATTAAAAGAGGAGCTAGCTTGGCCGTTACCCGAGAGCTTGTTTGTCACGTGTCGTGGTTAGTAGGTGCTCATGTACAGTCAGTAAGATGGTTCTAATCTGGCCTCATTACCCTAAAGACCAGAGCTGGGGTGTCTCTGCCATGTGTGCCTCTGTGTAGATGATGAGGAGAAGAGAGTCGAGGGCTCTCTTCTGGGATGCACAGGATGCATAAATTAGGACAGAAAAATATGACAAATGATGCCACAGAAGAAGTGCTCTTAAAGCTAAGAGATGCTTCCAGATTCTCCCCTACTCTGGTGCCTTCCTTGAAACAGAGAATGGGAGCATGATTAAATGCTACTGTGTGTCTGTATCTGAGCTGTTGCTTGTCCTGTTGTTCTTTGATTGTTCATCAGAAGAGACAGGTTAAAAACTATGACAGGCACACCGTGCACACCAGCGATACTGATAGGACTATGGCTTTTAGAATAGCAAAGCTGAACCTCCAGCTGGCTTTAGTGAGAGCTAGGGCCTGTTGGAGAACATTCACTCTGAGTACCCAAGGTTATGCATGACCCAGGAGGATGGCAATCCCTTCTCCCTCAAAATTGTCCAATCAGGTTATGAAGCAACAGACTTTGCTCCTGGAGGCAGATGGCTTTATTGGAGTGGGGGTTGGGAGAAGCTCAACCAGAAAGCAGCAAATGTGAAAAGGCAGTTGTAGTCCAGGTCAGGGCAAATAACTGGACTAACAAGCCAGTTAGCAGGGAGCTAACAACCCAACCGAAGAACACTGTAAACATCCTTGGCTTGGAAACTGTGTGTGCGCATGTGCACTTGATGTGTGCTTGCACGTATGTATGTGGGTGTGCACGTGTGCATGTGTGCTTGTGTGTGTGTGTGTGTGTGTGTGTGTGTGTGTGTGTGTGTGTGTGTTAAAGCCCAGAGAGGTCCAACAACAAGGAAAAACTTCCTTATCAGGAAAACTGCCCAAATCAAATGTGTTCCTAGAGCAAACTCTGATCTAAGCACACAGTTGCTCAATCACTCACAGATGACTAAGTTAAAAAAAAAAAACAAATCTTGTAGAAAATCAGGTTTTAAAAATAAATTCATCAGTCATGTACCACGGGGTCAAAGACTCCTCAACTCAGGTGTGCTTCTTGCAACAACCAGAACAAGCAGCAGAAGGAGAAATCTGGAGAAACAGAGACAGATGAAATCAGAATACAGACTTGTTATAGTATCTAAATTTTCAGGTTTTTCTGAGAACGTAGCACAGGAAAAAATAAAAAAAAAATATAGTAAAGCATGAACCTCACTTAGTACAAAATGTTTTTTTCTGTGGAAATTGTCTCTGTCTGGGATAACACTTAGTAAGTAAGCATCAGACCGGATGCTGCATGTGTGCTGTAGAATCCAAGGACTTGGAGTGCATTTGTTTACCTGACTACAGGAAAAGGCAGTGGCAACACCTCAGAAACGGGGAACATAATATAATGCATCATTCAGAAAGAATTCTAGAGCTAATAATATGCAAATAAATATTCATAGGACCCAACAAGCTGGAAGAAATCCAATTCTGCATCAACTTGTGAATGATAAAAAGCAGTATGCCCCTTCTGAATGTTATGCAGCAATTAAAAGGACTAAGCCTTGAACCACTTGACTGCATAGATGAATCTCAGAATGCTGTGCTCTGTTCCTCAGTGATGTGCTACAGCTCAGTTCTCCTGATCTAAGTAAGTAAGCCCCTTCCTATAACCTTAATTTAATAACAGCCTCATCAGTAACTAGAAAAAATTATATAGATCATTTACCTTAATCTTTCTAACAGAGAGATGAGACCATTGAAATGAAAAACATTAAAATACATCTCCAAGTCAGACTGTTAGTAAGGAATTTGATAAAACAATCCACATAACAATCACAACTCCATACGGTTAAACTAGATGTGACCAGTGAGATAATTTTGGCCACATAAATGAAGTTTGATCTTTTTCTATCTTTGATTTTCACAACCTGCTGACAGCTGAAGTATTGAAGGGCCAGTGTGGAGCACGAGATCTAAGTGAGTTCTCAGGAGATCATGGAAACTTTTCTTCTTTTCCTGTGATGCCAATAGTTAGAAAAAACATCGCTCTTCAATCTTATTCCTTACGAGCAGCCAAACTGCAAATTCGCCATGTTCTCCTGAACTCACCAGAGAGTAGAAGTCACACAGCAGCTAAACTGAAGAGTTAAGAGAGACAAAGTTGCAGTTAGAGAAGAATGGAACTCTTGCTTAAAGGGAGTAGGGAACGGGAATGAAGTCGGTTGTTAGTATCAGAGAGGCAAGCAGAAAGACCACCCACCCAGATCATCATGGCCAAATTATTCAAAGCAAGCTTTTTTATTCAGGTACATGAGCAGTCTCTCCCTAAGAGTAGGGTTAAAGAGATCATCATTGGATATGAGTTATGCTGCAGAGGCAGGAGGTCTCCAAATGGGGGATTTGGAAGTAAAAATAGATGGGGTTGCAGAAGCAGAACACAAGCATAGCAAGTGAGTCATAATGACCTCCTGAAACAGAGACATGATTGCAAGGTGGTCATAAGGTAGACATAACAACAGGTGGTCATAGCAACCTCTTGAAACAAAGGTAGGGTTGCAAGATGGTTATAACAACTGCTTGACACAAAGACATGGTTGCTATTTCCTGTAACAGGCGGTTCAGAACCATTTGTAGTTAAGATTACAGGTGAGGCATAGTCCAATCCTTGAGAAACAGCGATTTAATCATACCTAGCAATGAACTTAGTTTGTCTTTACTATAAAGTGGCTTTAATCCCAAGATGGAAGCAGGCTGGTTCTTCACAGGCAACAGTAAGAACCAGTTGAGGAATTTGGTTAAGGAAGTAGCAGAAGTTGAATGTGAGCTGCTGAGAGAGTGGAGCCCCTGGGGGCAGTAGATGCGAGAGATGTTTACACATGCATATTTTTCTCCAGAGATTTCACCAAAGTAGGTTGATGAGAACCCAGATAGAACATTCTTTGGTGGTGTGTTCCCCAAGCATGGGATAAATCCTGCAGGATAGGCTGGAAGCCCTGATCAGTCTTATCTCTCATCCTCATCCTACAAGAGTCTAAAGCCACCGACTGAGATGCACACCTGTACCCCAGGCACTAGCTGGAGTTGTTTTGAGGAATGCTAATGCTTTCTGGGAAACAGAAAAGCTTCCTGGTCTTGGAGGAGAGGCAAGAATGTTCACGGAGTGCAGAAAGGTAGCTGGTCAGTGGGAGGTTTAAATGCTCCTATTCACTGAGTGTAACCATAGCAACTGAAAACCACAAACTCAGCTCAACTCTTTCTAGAATGAATGACTCAATCCTGGAAAGTGAAGGTACATACTAAGAAAAGGACACCAAGAAGGCTAAATCCTCAAGATAGTGGTCACAGTGTGTGCATGCGATTGAGACTCAGTCAGATTCCCCACAAGAGAGGGAAGACCCCATGCTGAAGGTGAAGCAGGCTATGAGGAAACCCTCTCAAGATCAGCCCCCACTGTGAGGCAGGGGTCTCTATAGACACTTACCCTGTAACCATAGTAACTGGAAACTCAATTCAACTCCTTCCTCCTAGTTATCTCAATCACTAAGCTACAGATCTAGTGCATGGAAAGGAATGTCTTCATGTAAACGTAGAGATAGTTTTCTCAGCTTCTATTACCACACAGACAGATGTCGAACTTAAAACACACACACACACACACACACACACACACACACACAAACTGTAATGAGAAGTAAGCACAATGAACAAAGTGCCAAAAACAAGCAGTAATGGATACAACTTCAGATGATAATGGAACTATCAGGAAAAGACTGGTTAATTCATTACGGCTCTAGAGGAAGAGACAAAGAAACAGGAGCACTGGCTGTTCCAGCAGAAACCGAAGCTGTGGTGTGGTGTACGGTGAAAACAGAAATGACGAGCACTGTAAAAATCCAGATACCCCGATGCTGGTGGAAAGACTCGACACACTCGAGGGAAGAATTATTCAGTGTGAAGACAGACTAAGAGACATTCATTATACGGAAGCCAGATTTCTTATTTAGTATCAGTGAGAATTCAAAATGGCACAACTATTTTGGATTCTGAAGGTACCTGCACACACAGGTGTGTGTACTCACACAGACACATATACATACGCATAATTTTAAAATAAATAAAAATATAAAAGCAACAGAGTGAAAATAAATAAATAAAAAGGCAACAAAATGAATAGATAAAAGCACTACGCTTAAATTTCAAAAAGATTTGTGAAGTGAAAGAAGTCATTCCCCCAACTCAGACCATTTACCATAGTTCTTCATGCATCAAAAAGAAAATTAAAGAGCTGAAGACCCAATCAGCAACCCAGGGGATAAAGATAGGAGGGTAGTAGGAAGAAATCTAGAGAGAGAAAATCATGTTTTCAATGATTATTTTCATGGAGGATAATGTGATGATGTGGGTTTTTTATTTTTTTTTTATTTTTTATGGTTTATTTAACTTTATTTTATGTGCTTTGGTGTGAAGGTGTCAGATCCCCTGAAACTGGATCTTCAGACAGTTGTGAGCTGCCATTTGGGTGCTAGGAATTGAACTCGGGTCCTCTGGAAGAGCTGTCAGTGCTCCCAACCACTGAGCCATCTCTCTAACCCTTGACGTGTTTTTCACAATGGTTAGAATTCAGTGTCCCAAAGAGTAATTCTTACCACATGTAAAATTATTTTTTTAAAAAGTTAAAAAAATTAGTTTGTTTGTATTACTGTATTTAGAATTTGGAATTGTGTGATTTTTACAGTTAGGAATACTTATCAGATACACGATAAATACAATTCATGGTTGTTATGTAACAGGCTACTAGGCCTTAAAACAACTGGCCATGTTGGAAGCACCATTCTGAGCTTAGCAGCACATAAGACCCAACACATGCCAAAAACAGGAACAAAGACTTAGTATGCAGTTCCAGAATCCATGAAAGTCTCTAACTTTGCTAACCTTGTTTATGGCTTTTGTAGTTTTGTTTCTCACTGTTTTTGCTAACTGAGAGATGTCAATCATGGTATGGTTTTTGTGCATAAAAGACAAAGAATGGCAAGATTTGGTGTTGGCAAAAGTTTCTATCCCACCAGCAGCTCCCAAATAAACACACTGGAGCTTATATTAATTACAAATGCTTGGCTGATAGCTCAGGCTTGCTACTAACTAGCTCTTAACAACTTAACCTATTTCTATTAAGCTATGTGATGCCCAAGGCTTGTGACTTTTATTTCTATCCCATTTTGTGTGTCTGACTCATTCTGCATGTGACTGGCAACCCTTCTGACTTCCCATCAGTCTGTTTGGCTTTCCTTCCTAACCTTATCCTGTTTAGTTATTGGCTAGTCAGTTTGTTTATTAAACCAGTTACAGCAACAAATCTTCATAGTGTACAAAGGTATTATTCCTCAGCATTTTCCCCTTTACATTTAATTAAAAAGGAAGGTTTTAACTTTAACATCATAAAATTATATACATAAAACTAGTTATCGAGTAAGAATTACAGTTACAATAACTAGTTTCTTTGTATTTGACAAAATTAGAGAAAATATTTTACTAGCTATTTTGTGTTTGTGAGTTTAAAGCTTTGTACTTAATTTACCTTTTTATCATATTTAAGGAAAACTGTAACTATAAATATTTAGTCTTCAACTCCATCAAAGACTTCAGAAAGATGAAATGTTACCTAATGACAGGGCCATCAGGCTGCCTGGACAGTCATACAAAGTTCCTCGTCAGTGCTGGGGCATCCAACTCTGGCCTATAGCCTAGCATATTTGACAGACTTTTCTGTGAAGCAGGGAATTTTTAAGGACTGTCTTACCTTGTCTTGGCAAAAAATCGGCAGCAATCTTTCTTGTAACCTCCTGGTTCATTTTGGACAGTAGTTGTCAGCAATTGAGGTCAGGGCAGTTTTTTGCACACATGGCTAGCTTTTGTCAAAAATAAACAAACTCCATACGGACTTTTTTTTTGATGCCCATCATCCTCTTGGAAGTAATTGGCGTTGCCAGGAGCAGACAAGTCTCACTGCTGAGAAAAATCTAAGTTTTTAAAACATTTCAAGTGCCATATTCTGTTGGTCTTTGAAATGTTTGAAGATTACCTATCTATCTTAAAGTACATCACTGTATACATAGAAAACCTAACTAATATGACTACAAGTTTGACATTATAGATGACTATTAATCTGTATGAGGGGGGTTGAGACAGGGTTTTTCTGTAGCTTTGGAGCCTGTCCTGGCACTAGCTCTTATAGATCAGGCTATCCTTGAACTCACAGAGATCCACCTACCTCTGTCTCCCAGTACTGGGATTAAAGGCATGTACTACCATCACCTGGCTAATCTGTATTTTTAAATTATATGTTACATATTTGAATAAGTTGCATAAGCACAATAACCCAAACAAGATTAGAAACATACATACAGTATAAAAAATAATTTTAAATTTGCATCAATATTCAAGAATCCTCAACAATGTAAAATATTTAAGACTAGTAGTTGCTTTTTTGGTTTAAAATCTACCCTTTTATCTTATTGTTTCTATATCCTATTTCCCTTTTTTTCCTTTAGAAAGAGATCTTTGAATTTAACTCCTATGTTAAATTTTTTTTCCTGATTATGAGCAATAGAAATTTGTAACCAACCTGCCTTGAATAAGAATAAACATCCATAACCTAATTTTTGGAAGTGTGAGCATGGTTCTCTGGAGTACTTCCTGTTCACTGAGAGTGCTGGTACTCTTTGAACCCTGAGAAAGCAGGATAATGGTTTAGTCTTGGCTGGAGTAGTCTATGTGTGCAGATCATCTCAGTCAGCAGCTTTGAAGCAGCTTTGGAGCTGGATCACTTGTACCATCCTTTTTCATTGGCGTCTGGACTCCTTGCTCTGAAAGTACATAAACTTTTAAAGGTAACATATATATTTGCATTAATACAAGTATAGACTATGCATTGTACATACGTCAGCCAAAGATGTCTTTTTTGTTATGTGTTTGAGCAGGTAACATGTACATCACATGTCTTGTAGTTCTTTTAGGTTTATTTCTTTATGTCTGTGTTCAGAATGTCAGGGGCTCTTCCTCAATCACACCTGATTTTCCTTAACCCAGACTGAGTTCACAGATTCTCATATCCTATGGAAATAAAGTAAAACATCTCTCCCAAAGTAACACACCTTCTGACTTAAATTTTTAAGTCAAAAAATTTTAAAATATATGGGCTGGTTTAATCTATCGATTTTCATAATCCAGTGTCTCTTAGCGGCCAAATGTTTAAAGACAGCACAATAACATATATGATCCAAACTCTCTCTGTGGATTTCCCACCTTTATGTGGCTTTTTCCTTTTATATTATTTAACTCCCTTTTAAAGGATTTTTATTATTTTAAAACTATATTTTTCTTTTTTATGATTATCTATTCCCTTTTACTTTGTTCTTCCAAGTCTTTGTATATTTTTAAATACACTGTAACCCATTTAGAGTTTTTTTTCCATCAGAATCTGTCTTTATAGTGTATTTGTAATCTTTTTCAAACCATATGAGTTTTTAAAGGGTAAGCAGTGTGGCTTCTGCTTTGGCGGCTGGCTCTGTTCTGCTTGATTTCCTGAGAGCTTAGCTTCATGGCCGAGGTACTGAGAACCGTGTTTACCATCCCCACACTGGGAGTTGTTGGTTCCACACTGATGCTGAGTAGTGCACTGCTTAGAAACCCCATTTAAGTGTTAGCCTCTTAAAAGTCGTGCCTGTTTTTGCTGTTAGCACTGAGCCAGGAAGCTGTTTTTTAAAGGAGCCATGCCTCTGCTGGCTGCTAACATTCTACCATGAAACTGTGCTTTTTGACTCCATTTTTCTGCTTAGAATCCTTTTTTAATGCTTTCTCAGGTTTTATGTGGATGTATGTGGCCCTGGACTTTGGGTGCCATTTGCTGGCAGAATTTCCTGCCCCACCAGCAGCTCCCAGATAAACACACTGAGGCTTATGTTAATTACAAATGCTTGGCCGATAGCTCAGACTTGTTATTAACTAGCTTTTACAGATTAACCCATTTCTATTCATCGATCTGCTGCCCTGAGGCTCATGACTTGTACCTCTATCCCAGTTTTTTGTGTTCAACTCGTATGTGTCTGACTGGCAACCATTATGACTCTGCCTTTCTTATTCCCAGCATTCTCAGTTTGGTTTCTCTGTCTAACCTTACTCTGTTCAGCTATCAGCCAGTCAACTTGTTTATTAAACCATTCACAGTGACAAACCTTTACAGCATACAAAGGGATTATTCCACTTTTACCCAAGGGTGACATGTTTTGAGCTAGGTACCCACTCTCGGGCAATACAGACTTTCCAGTCATCTTTGGTGGACTTTCTTTGAGACATTCGATTGTATCCAGAGTGAAACCATTTGGAAATTTTTTCTCAGATGACCTTCCTTACAGACAACACTAAATTACAGCTTAGAAGAACATCCCATTGTGCTGATCCCAGGCAGGTTGAAAACAATGTACATTCTAACTTTCACTGAAAGGTAATTGTTTATTTCTCAACTACTTGCTCAACGTTTTGTTTAAATTAAGTTAATCCTTTCTTTCTGCCTCACAGTTAACTACTGTCTACCTTTCTTTATCATTCTTTGAAGTATTAGGTTGTTTGTTCCCCAAGAATGCTTATGCTAAAACTCATGAACTATATACTGGACACACATTGTTCCTACCTAAGTACAATCCTAGTGACTGTCCCTCTGTGGGATAATTTTCATAATTACATGGCTTTGCTGTTTCATTTACATTGCCTGGCTTTCCAAGGAATAATGAAATAATGATTGCAATTATAATCAGTCTTATTGTGAAAGTCCTTTGACATACTTCCTCAGTTATTTGAATAATGTGCACACACAATTGGAATGGATAAAACAACTGAATTTTCAGAGCCATCATTAGCTACCTTGGTCATAAATGGGCTTTCTCATATTGTCCATTTAATAGCCTGATTTAAGTTCACCAACCCAGGGTATGAGTGTATAATTTCAATTTAAAGTGTGGATGTTAGGGGCAAATCTGGAGCTGGGACACTACCTCCAAGCAATTAATAGTTATTAATGCTGCCAATAAGGGGTTGAAGGTGCCCGTACTGGAGATGAACTTTAAGACAAAGGGAGTCACGGAAATCAAGTACAAGAGGGGTTCTAACGGTGTCCATGAATTTTCTGCTGCTGGGAATATGGCACCATTGTCTTTCCATAAACAATCTGGGATTTAATGTTTACAATGAAAATATATACTTTTTAAAAATATGAGATAGTTCTTGAATTCTTAAAATTAAAAAAGTACACGCTAACTTAACTGTGCATAACATTACTTTGGGCAATGAAAATCCATTGTTTCAGGGTTAAGGACAAACCGAGGAGGGTCTGGTGGCACATGTCTGTCATCACAGGAACAAGAGAGTCAAAGTTGATAAATTGGGTTTGAGCTGCATATCAAAAATAGAAAAAGAAACTAATGACACTTTTCTTAAGGCCTTGTGTGGTAGACACCAGTTCACTCAGAACCAGAGCCAAGGCACCCCTGGGTAAGACCTTCCCTTGCTTTCTTCACTGTGCCTGTTTGCGCTAGGCTATGCCATTCCTAACCGCGCAGTGTCTCCTGGGAGAACGGAGTCTTCTGGGCATGCCTTCTGATACGGAAGTACTTCTCACCCTCAGCAGTTCTCTCCATTCACAAGGAGCCTGACTGTGAGCCCAGCTCCTCTAGTTCAGCAGTCAGTCCTCCTAAACATTTCAGTTTGATCCTAAATGTATTATTGTGGCTGTTTCGTTCTCCAAAGTTTATCGTAAGAAATTACCACTTAAGTAAATATGAAAATATAGAAAACAGGTCTTGTTTTATAAAGGTTTTAAAGATAACATTTGTTTATTGGTTTTCTGTGAGTGTTCATGGGTGCATATGTGCCACAGTGTACTTGTGGCGGTCAGAGGGTAACTTGGGCATCCCAGCAAGCGCCTTTACCAGTTGAGCTGTCTCTTGCTCCCAAAAGGATAGCTTTCAGTACTAGAGTAGCTTGTTTCCATGACTCAGCCAACAGTAGAAAGAAAATGCTAAAAATAAGAAGCAATGCAAAGAGTGATATGAAGATGGATTTGAAGGTGATAAGAGAAACAATAGGACCAGGAGCCGGTCCTTGGGATGCGTTAGAGGACGACAATGTAAAGTTCAACTATGGTGTTTGAAGTAGGAGAGGAAAAACAGACAAAGAACAGCTTAGAGGCCTAGAATCCATCAATAGAATTCTAGTAAGGAGTCGTCTGAAGAGTGTGATGGCAAAGAATCAATTCTTTCCTTCCTTCCTTCCTTCCTTCCTTCCTTCCTTCCTTCCTTCCTTCCTTCCTTCCTTCTTTCCTTCCTTCCTTCTTCCCTTCCTCCCTTCCTCCTTCCCTCCTCTTCCTCCTTTTTTCTTTCTTTCTTTCTTTCTTTCTTTCTTTCTTTCTTTCTTCCTTCCTTCCTTCCTTCCTTCCTTCCTTTCTTTCTTTCTCTCTCTTTTTTATTTTTTCAAGACAGGGTTTCTCTGTGGCTTTGGAGCCTATCCTACAACTCACTCTGTAGACCAGGCTCTGGCCTCGAACTCCCAGAGATCCACTTGTCTCTGCCTCCGAGTGTTGGGATGAAAGGCGTGCGCCACTACTGCCCGGCTGTAAGGGATAAATTTCAATGACCATAAAATTTTTAGCCTATGGCATACAGAAAATAGCAGTGGTGGGAGTTGGAAAGAGTTTGGTGCCACTGGCAAGCTTTATATTTAAAGGGATTGAATTCAAAACCTGTATTTGGCACTGAAGACCATATGGTAGCAAGCAGATGCTTTAATTTCTCCCTGAATTACTTAGTACTTTCACACACAGAGGTTAGCACACATACCCACAAAGAGGGTTGTGATGAGGGTTGAGAGCTAATGTATGGGAGGCACCTGTTACACAGGCTTCCCGGCCCATGAATGGAAATCAAAATTGTTATGACCACTGTAAAGAAAAGCCTGTTCTAATTACCCATCAACGATTAACAATGACCCACAGTAGACTAGGCATAATGGCATATTTACATGGGGCGTTTTCTTGTGCCCCAGGGAGCGGGCTTGACTGAGAATCCATTTATGGGAGATTGCCACCAGGGGTCCCGGGGGTGACAAAGGTTCTTGGATGTCTGCTTATTTCACCTGTTTTGCTCCATTGAAAGTAATTCCGAAGGGAGACATGGAAGGTAAAGCGAAAGACAAGCTGACAGGTGGAGGAGTTGGATGGGAGTTAGGGTGCAGGGGCAAGGGAGGACAGGGGAAGGAGAGTCTCCTTAAAGACACAGGGCAGGGGCGCACTGGCTGCTGAGCAAGCCAGTACAGTAGACAGGGTGTGGTATGTGAGCTGTGAGCTGAAGAGGCCTTTCACCTTAGAAAGAGGGTGGATCCTGGGAAGGGCAGGTGGCCAGAGGGTGGGGACATGGGCTAGGAAGGACTGGGAAGGGACAAATGAGAAATTGCTGGGCCTGGTTGGGTGGAGCTCAGCCAATAAATCAGTTGTAGTTGGTTAACACGGCATGTGTCTTCCTTTACGTAGTTGCTCCACGAAAAGGGCCCCGCTTCCTTTCAGTGTTGGTTTGAGTCACTCAGTTACTCATTCCTGAAGGCAGCTGGATAGCCCCACGCTGCTGAGTGGCCAACAGTAGCATCTGTTTTACTTAAGCAAGGACAGGCAGCATTACACATCACCGAAACCATCAGGGCAGGACAGGATTGTTTCTGGAATTAATTATATGACAAAGATGTGCTGTTAATGAAGCAGAATGTGCTGTACATATGCAAATATGGCCTTAGATTTTTCTGATTTAAGGAAAAATTTTTGATAGGAATCCTGTTGGAGTCAATCGCGTGCTGTGCTTAGTAGATAAGAATAGGAAGGAGGGGAAGAATGGGGCTGCTGGATGCATGGCCCTTATGTGAGCAAGAGATGGGGTCAAATCCCAGCCCTGTCTTTTGACTGTGGGGCTTTAGGAAGTTGCTTGCCCTCTTCAGAGCTTAGCTTGCTCTCCACCAAAGAGGCAGCGCAGGAACTGAATGCAGTGTATAAGGTAGTCAACAGCAGAGAAAATAGTAATAACGGTAATAATGATGATAATCCACAGATACTATACTTCTGAAGTGCTATGCTGCTTGTTCATTCCCATCATTATCTCTCATCTCCTCCAGAGCTATTGGGGTAGGAGCATCTCAATGAGTTCACCGAGGAAGTGAAAGAGGATATCCAGACTCTGTTGCTTACCAGGATTCCGAGGTTACAGGCAGCTGAGCTGCTATTCACATATCATACCTGGTATCCTGTCTATGTGACGCATGGACACGCAGGGCAGCTTGGGTCAGACTGACAGCGTGTGCTCAGTTTAATGCTTCATTTCATGAGACAGAATCAAAAGCTCACATGCTTCACCTCCCCAAATTGGGTGATTTTTTTTAAAAAAAAATATGACTTAACTGACTCAAGACATGCACATGTTGATGGGGTACAGAACACACCAAGACTACATAAAGTTTAAAAATTAGGCAGGGCAAATGGCATAAAATATGACCAAGCAGACACTCTTGACAATGTATCTGTGAAGTTTCCCCAAATACTCTCCAGTCCCAAGCACCTCAGCAGAGAGCTGTGCCACAGGAAAATGAGCAACAACTGGGGGCGTATGCAGCAGGACTGCTGAAGGGGAGGAAACGCTTGCTGAGGTCGGTGATGGTTGTGATCAACAGTTGTCACCAAATGTTCTGTTCCTTTCTCCCTGTGAAATGGCTGTGGTAGCCATAATGCACTTGTCATGAGAATAAGAGGTCCAATGCAGACAGATGCCTAGAAGTTTCGTGAACCATCAGACGTCCACCGTCAGCCTCCTGCCTACAAGCTGCCCAGGGTTGCTGTGAATATCGCCCGACATGAATCTGTGAACTTATTCAAAACACTGCTTTTGATTTTTTTTTTCTTAACTCAGTTGTGAAATCATTGACTGTCAACTTTGTACACAGTAACACGGACCAGACATGCTGAAAGGTTCGCAATCCCACCCATGGGTCCAAATGTCTTCCTCGTCTCTGTTACACTGCCGCCGGGGACCCACTGATAGAACAATCTAGCTCAGTTTGTCAGTGTGGCTGGCCAAGATCTGTGTACCTCACCTCTTCTTCAGCTCCACGTCTCCACCTCAAACTCCCTGTCAAGGCAGATGAAGCTTTTCTTAGTTTCTCATATGCACCATCACCCTCTCCCACAGCCCTTCGCTCCTGCTGTGTTCTGGTTTGGGACATCTTAGCTGCTTAGCCAGTTCATCCTCACCCAGTCCTTGAAGGTCATTCTTCCCAGCCTGCCTTCCCCACCCAGCCAAGTGGGGGCCTGAGGTCCCTAGTGCATTCCTCCAATGTGCTCTTCCTTCCCGGCCAAGGCCGTCGTCATACTCTGCATGTTTATTTGTGTCCACCTTTATAAGACAGCTCAGCTTATCCCATGTTCCTGAGGGCAGGGACTGTAGCTTCCCTGATGCCATCAATCCCCAGGGGCCAACACAGTCTCCCACGCAGCGAGGCGGACTCCATAAATACTTGTGGAATGAGTGAAGGTACCCTCCAGTGCACTTATTGTTTGTGAAGCCAGTGTCTCAGGAAGAAGATGGAATTTATGAGCAGTGCTTACCAGCAAATTGTAATTAGTGTTAACATTAAGAACATGTATGTAATTATTTCTGCATTTCTTATTTTGGAATGATAGTTATTTTGGCAAGATCTGAGGGTTTGTGACAACTGAGGAATTATGAGCAATATCAAATGTGGCAGTAGGTGGCTCCTGTTCATAGCTTATGCGTGTAACATTCTAGAAGTAGGCAGCTTGACTGGGAACTTCTCTTTTAAAAACAATACAACTTAAGAAATAAAGGAAACTACATTGAAGAAAGAGAAACCATGCTTGCTCTTAAGTAAAAATTAAATGGCCCCTTTGTTTGGCCTGTATATCTGAAATGCATATGCAGTGTCCGAGGCCCAGGGCTTGGTTTCATTTCAGACAACTTGGAGACTATTGACTTCTCAGACACAGCACAGTGGGTATGTGCTCAGGGACTGTGTTGAATGCACTTGCACACTGATTTCTCTCGTGCTTAGTTTTCATCTTGTATGGAAACACACCGCCATGCCTAGTGACGAAGCAGTTGTTGTAGACACAAAGGGAGTTTGTGCAATCGGACATTTCGGGCAACATGTCTGGCACTAATATTTCAAGGCTAGAGCAATTGCACACGTGCCAGCTGAGACTTGCTTCTGGAGCCCCTGCCGACCCTTCCATGTAGTAGGCTGACTGCCTTACCCAATTAAGGAATGTTCCCATCTGCAGTAGAGATGGCCGTGTCAGGAAGGGGTCCATCTGAGAGCAGAATATCTAGGTTAGAACTCTGAACAGTTGTTTAAGTGTTGTTGTGTGTCATGTTCCTCATATAAAATTAGAACTATGAATCCAAATGGGTCTCCTGAAGATCAAATTCATAATATGGATAAACTGTTTAATTCAGTGTTGAACCATAGGAAATGCACTTTGAACCAGTACATCAATATAAATCTTCTTTTTTCTTTACAGGAAAAACAGAGTTTATTCTTTGTCTTATGGTCCTAGAGAGATAGCATCTATAATGGCAGGGAAGGTCCGGCAGTAGGAGCAGGAAGAGTCTGATGGTATTTCATCCACACAGACAACTCGCCATGCATCTTAACCATGTGTCTTCTTCATTATTAAGAATTGAGTAGTATTGCCTTTAAAATACATGTTAATAAACAAACAAATGACTTTTATTCACACTTGAAATAACATTAATAAACTATTTAATGTATGACTTTAAGACACCTGGGCCCTTGGTTCAGAAGCTTTAGTTGGTTTCTGTTTCTCCCTCTAGACAAAGGAGCAGGACCTGAAGGCTAGAGAGGGCAGCTTGAAGTGTTTTTCCTTTAAAAACATCTTTCTAGACGTCTTTGTCTTATTTTTATGGGTCCGACTGTTTACCTGTGTGTCTACATGTATATCAGGTGTGGGTCTGATGCCCTCGATGGTCAGAAGAGGGTATGAAATCCCTTGGAGCTGTAGTTACAGATGATTGGCGTGTGGTGCTGGGACTCGAACTCAGATCCTCTGCAAGCGCAAGAGCTCTTACTCACCAACCATCTTTTGCCTCGGAAGTTCATTTTCATTTGAGGGACACTAACTTTGATCAGATCTGTTAACACTGTGTTACCACCTCTGATTCCTCTTTTCATATGAAAGGAAGCAGAATGAGTGCAATAAGCCAGGGCAGGAGAGACAACGCTGGGGATCTCTCTTCCACAGTGTAAGAGAAGGAGGACTTCACAGAAACTGAGAATGATAGCACATTACCTGCAAATTGTTAAGAGAATTGACTTTGAAGGCCTAGTCTTCACGCCACAGCACATAATGAAGCTGAGAGGCCGTTCACTTTAAATAGCATGACTGGGCCATCCTATACAGGTGTGGGAAGCCTCATGTTGGAGGTGACAAGCATATGCAGTTTCTTCAGTTAAATTAAGCAAATAAGGACACATACATTTTTCCAGTCGCACCTCTACTCCTTCAAGTAGACTCGCTATTGATCCATTAGCCTTGCCATTTAGTGGGAGAAGCTGGGTATTGATTTCCCAAGGCTGCAACCCCCCTCACCCCCATTATCGAGTTTTGGAAATCTTTCATAGGCGGCTCAGGAAGATGACCAGGCTGTTGAGCAGCTGAGGAACTCTGCAAGCTTAAAACAAGAGCAGCAGCAAAATAACTCTGCAATCCGGATGCCATGAAATTCACATTTTTGTTTCAGGTGTATGTGTGTATGTCTCTGTGTGTATGTCTCTGTGTGTCTGTCTGTCTGCCCCTCTTCCTTTGAGAGCTGCTCATACACCGAATTCCTAGAAGGGTAAGGCCCAGGCCTATCTTCAGCACTGAGAGCCACAGATGTAGTAGTTTCCAGACAGCTTCGCAAGTTTCCTATTTGCATTTTAATCATGCCCAACCTCATACTGGGAGGTGTCATCACTGCATTCAACAAAGAGTTGGTTTTTCTGTTAAATTGTGGGTTAAAGGTATTGTAAGCAGAGATGTCAACTCACATCTTCCTTTAGTTGACAGGCAGCATTTAAGTGCTCATGAGGAAGCACAGAGGGTAGAGTGAACACAGACAGACGGTTTGGGTATGGATAGCGATCTCTAGGAAGGCGCGCGTGTGAAATCCCACACTTGGCTATGATGAAACCACCACCACTCAGTTAAGTTGCAGATGCCAACCAAGTTTTTCCTGATTTTCCTGGGCCGCAATCAAGACTTTCGCCTGGGCTTGGTCTGAATTTAGAGGGCTAGTGGGGCAAGTCTTGACAAGGAATAACTGTGGGCTTGGGTGGCAGGGTTTAGAATTTCTCATGGATGGGTGCCCAGAAACCATCGCCAGCAGGGCACCTGGAGGAGACTTCCAAGTGTCTAGGACAGCTTGAGTCCAGCTTTCCCACCTAGAAACTGCACGTTAACTGCAGGCTAGAGACACAAAGAGGATTTCCCACCTAAATATTCACGTCACACCCAAATCCTGTAATTTATGAAATGTCAGATATTTTAGCTTTCATATAATGCAAAAGCTTTGATTTTTAAAGGTATTTATAAGCAATTTTTTGAAACTTGATTTTTTTTTTTGCAATCTAAATATGCATGTCTTTACGGGGACAAAATTGTTGGTTCCCTGCCGAAATGTGGATTTGAATATCCCCAGAGAATATTATTTTATTAGGTATGGTTCTGTTTCTGTGACAAGGAAGTTCTGGTGCCGCCACCTCTTTGAAAGCTTCATAATGAAGTCAGCCATTGTTTTGAGGAGCTCAGAATTCAGCAGGACTCTTGGGAGGAAATCAAGTTTTATCTACTTGATACAAGTAGAGTGTTGCTGTCAGATTTCTGAATGCTTCAGGACAGGAAGACAGGGTCAGAATCAAGCACAAAGGTTGGAGGGCGTGGTGGTCTGAGCTGATCTGGAGTCAGGGGCAGAAATCCCTTTCTGCACAGGAGGATCATGGGAAATGAGCACTACCAGGACGGTTATCTTGCTGTTGTGACTGTCAGCTCATTGCTAAGGTTAAAAGCTGGATTTGCAGTAAGTCATCTAATTCTTCCCACACGGCCCGCGTGCAGGTAACTGATACTCTCTCAAGCATCACAATGTTAGTAATCCTGTAGAGTTTACATATATGAAGCCATTTATCCTAATAAGGCTATTGGTCATTTCTCCTTTTTTCCATTGTGGGTTCAATATCTGTAAAATGATATTAAATAGGACAGGAATGGAGTATAGTAATTCTGTGAATCATTCAGATGGCAGAAGACATTAAAACAAAGACAATTTCAAAAGATGAATAAGTGATTTCTAAGTTCTTTACCGACATTTCCAGCGCATCCAAAGACCCTGTGCACAACACACACTTTAAAAATAAGTAACATAGGAGAACACTATGAACACCTTAAGCTGCTTTCCCCATGTGAAGACAGTCTAACCAGTATGAGGGTCCAGGGTAGTGGTTCTCAACAATCCTAATCCTGCAAACCTTTAACACAGGTCCTCAGGTTATGGTGACCCCCCAGCCATAAAATTATTTTTGTTACCAAATTTTAATGTAAATGTCTGATATGCAAAGGATCTTAGGCAACCCATGTAGAAGTTTGACCCTCCCCCTAAAGGGTCATGATCCACAGGGTGAGAAACAACAGTCTAGGGGCTTCCAATGTGCTTCTGGAGTGAGGCTCCGGAGGAGGGTTATCTTCATCTACTGCTAGTGAGTTTTATCTTTTCCCAGGGTGATACGTGAGAGACCAATGGGAGAGCAGCAAGATGTGTTTCATTTGAATGTGTGCCAGCTACAGTGAGTCACCGCGTCCCCATCAGACGGGTGGGACACCTCACTGAGAAAAGAGGCTCACTCCACCCACCCTGTTCACCATGCTTTGCCAGAGCTCAGCACTCTGTAAACTACTTTCTAGACATGTCACCGGGCTCTTTGTGGATTGACGAGGAAACTGTAAAAGCACTGACCAGAGCAGGAATTAAATCCTACTTGAGTGAAGGCTGACTTTGCACATAGACTCAGCCGCGTGGATGGGGGCTTAATTGAAAAGCTAAGCACTTTTATTTGTGGATTTTGAATTTGCTAGAAAATTTTCAGCAATACGTATGCTGTACTTTTTATGGCCCATTTGCTTTTGATGAAAATTATAAAAATATTTGCTTATATTTCCTTTTTTAAAGATTTATTTATTTATTTTATATGCATTAATGTTCTGTCTACATGCACGTCTGTGTGAATGTGTCAGATCCCCTAGAACTGGAGTTACACATAGCTGTGAGCTGCCGTAAGGACGCTGGGAATTGAACCCAGGTCCTTTGGAAGAACAGCCCGTCCAGTACTCCTAACTGCGGAGTCATCTCTCCTGCCCCTATATTTCTTTTTCACATTGCTGCAAGTTTATTATAGAATATGTAGGAAAACCCGTGTACTTCTGGTATTAAAAGGCATGTGTCATGAAAATAGTTTTTTGGGGGGGCAGACCCTCATTATGTGGTACAGACTGACTTCAATCCAGTGATCCTCATGCCTCTGCCTTCCGAGTGCCATGACCATAAGTTGTGCCAACACAACTATCTGGGCTGCCGACTTGTGTAGGTATTGATAACTGACACCCTATACAAAATGGCTGATAGAACATGAAAACTAATGACCTAGTGTTTTAATTAAAATCTGAATGAATACCCAACAGAAACCACTGAAGACCTCTATTTTTAGTGTTATAAGGATCTCATATTGTTTCATATCCAAGAAAAATATCAAAGGACAGAAATCACAGAACTTGGAGTTGGTCAAATGCTACCAATACCCTTGTGCCAGGCAGAATCACAGGCCAGGACTGAACTGTAGAGTGAACATTTTATGTAGAATTTTGCAAATCCCAATGGTCCAAGACCATTTTTTCCCTCTTCTTAGTTGTGTCCTTGCCCAATAGTTCAGTGAGCTCCATAGTAAATACACCAAGAAAGATATTTCTGATGGTGTCTCTTTGATGTGTGAGTGTGGTACAGGTGCATGGGGTATGCATGTATGGTATACATGTATGGTATACATGAATATGCACATGGAGGCTAGAGAGGGTGCCCGATGTCCTGCTGTCTGACTCCCCACCTTATGCTTTTGAGGCAGGGTTTCTCACTGAACCTGGCACTAAGATGGTGTCCTTCAAGCTCCAGAGATTCTCCTTTTCTGTTTGCCTTATCACTGGGGTTACACCAGGTTTGCTTCATGGGAGTTGGGAGCCAAACTCTGGTCTTCACGCTGGCACAGCAGGCACTCCTGCCTCTGTGCCGCCTCAGCAGACCCTGTGGCACTTTGTGACATCCCCGTTAGACAAGAGGAGAGAACACTGGACCCCGGGGACATTCATTAGTGCTGGTGTGTATGTTCTCCCCTAACCCTCCTTATCTCCCTTGAACGGCATAGCCCTCCCTTTGCTGGCCAATTCTGCTTCTTTTTACCTCCATGGTTTTAAGAAGATAATTTAAGCATAATATTTTCATCCAGTTGTGAGTGGCTCAAAGGAAGCTTCGATCTTCTTAAAGTTGATCTAAATGACACTTTAAGGATATTCATGTTTTTGCTGGTGAAGGCACAAGTAAATCTGTTGTAGGAGTAACTGCAGAAAAACAGAGGGACAAAGAGGCACAACAGCTTCCAGACAATGGTGGAGTTCTTCTCCTGTTAGTCTACGGGCCCCTTCTCTTTTTCCTAATTCTGTGTTCTGTGATGTGGCAAGTTTCTCCTTTTAAACTCTAGCAGTATGAACTGTGTTTCTATAACTTGCTTATAAATAACATTCGAAATGCTTTATATCTCACATCCTCCTTAGGCTAAACCCACACTCTTTACCTGTCCCACATAATGCTGGGAAGAGGGAGATGGCCCTGGAAATTTTGTTATTGGCTATTGCCACATAAATTTTTATTTCTGGATATTATTTGCAAAAACAAAAAGCCAGGAGGGTGGCCACAGGGCATCAAAAGCATCTTTGACAGTATAGATTCAGTCGAAAGGAGAAACGAGAGAACAGGTCCCAGAGATGTCACTGTCCTGTAGTACGCAGGTATCCTTTGTGCAACTAGAGGTACAGTTTGAGTAGAATAAACTAATACTGAAACTTAAGTTCAAAATAAAGTAATTTGGGATGTGATTATACTTGTGTAATCATGTTAGACAATTTCTTAGACCCATGTTAGACAGGGTCTCGTATAGTCCAGGCTGGCCTCATACACACTATGTAGCCATGGATGACCTTGACCTCCAAATCCTCCTGCCTCTGCTGGGGTTATAGAGATATGAGATACTGCTTTACTCCTTGCTGGGGATGGAAGTCAGGGCTTTGTGCATGTCTGATAAGCACTCTACTGCCTGAGCTACATCCCTGTCCCACTGAACACACGTTTTCTAACTCCCAGAGAGTAAAGATGTCCAAATATGCCTCAGGTTTTGACAGCAGAGGTACCACACTTGTAGTTTTGGCGATTGGTCAAGTGAAACTTTGATGAACATGGTGATGCTGAGACATGGTGTGTTTTCATCTGGATTAGTCTGGTTGACATCGTCTTTTTCAGTTCCTGCGTCTGTAATCCAAAAGTTTGAGTCATTTCATAGACCCAATACATTTTTCCTTGAATTTTCTGAGGTCCTGTTTCTTGCATCATCTGAAGACATGAATAATATGTTGTACAGCCACGGGTGCTGTTGACTGCAGTGCCAATTGCTGTTTGTGACTGGCATGGGAAAATCTGCAGGAATGTGTTTGCATTTGTAGCCACCAAACACTGAGTGAGCATCGTCTGCTATGCTTGGCATTTGACAGAGGGATTGTGGGATGGCTGAAATGACCATGGGGAACGGTAGCTCTGTGTTAACATACACAGCCTCATCAGAAAACATAAGACTTATTTATACTTGCCACTGATTTTGATTAGAAGTTTAGAAAAGGAAATGCAGACCAGATTGATTTTCTTGGAAAATACGGAAGTTTTGAGGTATCAAAATGAATGATGCATCAGGCTGTGCAAAATGAAGATTTCTGGTCCTGGGCTGCCTCTTGAAGGGGAAACCTTCTATATGAGAATATGCCGAGCATTGATGAGGAAGGGGCTCAGGAGCCCCGCCCTAGCTGAGGCTCTTTGTACAGTTGATGGCTGCTAGGGGAGAGTCAGTTTTGTTTAAGGGTGTGGCCCTGGTTGATGCCCTGTGCTTCAGTGGGTGGCCCCACACCCACGCAAGTATGTGTAGTACTGATTGAAATTACTGATCTGCTCAGGGGGAAAAAAAAAAAGAGGACATGAAGTTGAGATGGATCTAGACGGTGAAGTGGGTCCAGGGGAGCTAAGGGATAGGTTGTGAAAAGACTAAAATATATTGTGTACATGTATAAAAATTTTCAAGAATTAATAAAAATATTGCAATAAATGTTAAAATAAAAATTAAGATTAAATATGTTGATTAAATGATTAATTTGGCAGTATTTAACCTTCAGAGTGACAGGAAATTCTCTGTCTTCTGAGGTTCCTCCTTCCTTGGTAGGCTGTTTAGTGAGAATGTTCATTGTATTTAACTGAGATAAGTCTGAACATAAAATTTTGTCCCTCTCTGGTGAAGTGCCTGCTGTCTGCAGATACCAGGATGTTCAATATACCAGATGAGTAGTGAGGAGGAGGACTGGGGTCTTTGATGCACCCTGAAATTGTGGGAAAGTCCTCATGTCGGTGAGAACTTGAAAAGGTGAGCATGATGTTTTGATAGTCCTACATTTATTTGGAACAATTCGTTCTAGAATTTTCCTTCAGTATGATCAAAGGGGGAGAAATGAATGGATAGAGATTTTACGTTCTGAAACATTTCCCAGGCTCCAGACTTCTTGTGGGACGAGGAGATGGATGTACTGTATCCACGTGCATCGCTGCACTGAACTCCCCGGAACACTGCAGTGGGTACCATTCTTTGCATTCCTTACTGGTTGCTTGAACAGGGTGAGCACAGCTGGCAATTGCTCACCATACACTGTTGCTTGTTAGTTCTTGTCTTCTAAAGATAGGTCTTGAGATATGGAACTCCGTTCTCGTACTAATCTGTAAACTTGTACCCAATCTAGAATAGTTTTGGGTAAGGCAAGGCCCAATGTCATAATCACGTGCCAACAAAAAGCACACACTAACACTATCTGCGTAAGCCTGGGCTTCTGGCCATCATCATTTAAGAGCACCAGGGAGTTCTTGCTAAGAGCAGACTAGCTTAGACTGGAAAGCCATTGTACCCCAGTGTCCCCTCTCACAACCTCTGTCTCTGTGTTGTGTTAGGAAATCTCATCTTACAACTTCTGATTAAAAAGTTTTCCAATTTTTCTAAGGGATGCATTTTCAGGCAAACTCTCTGGGATTCTGCACAAAATTCTAAGAAAGAAATTCTAATAGCCTTAGAACAGAGGTAAAGATATTTCTCAGTCCTCGTGTCTTCTGCTCATAGGGTGGGGCTCCCTTTGATGGTACATTCCCTTAGTCTCTCAGGGTTGGAGAGGCTGGGAGTGTAATTTAAACTTTATTGAGTCCCCTGGGATTGCTATGCCTTCATATCTCAGGAAAAGACAAAATGACTGTAGAATCCCTTTGAGGTCCCTGGTGAGAGATGACTTGATAGTGTAAAGTACCATTATAGCAAATAGACAATGAGATCCTGCCCAGGAGTGACTCCAGAGTCAACATTAACACAGGGAGGAGAATGACTTTAAACCTCCATTGACTCAGGTTTCTCCTAAGGATGCTCATTGTACTCGATCAGTAAATGTTTTCTCAATCCAGAGCGAGGATTACTTTTCATATGAAGATGATTTAGCAAGAAACTGAAACTCGTTCTATCGGCAAAGGCGGGATGAATCAAGTTCTGACACGGGATAAGCCCTGACACAGGCAGAGGCTTGTCCAGTGACACACATTGGCGTCAAACAGGAGAAGAGTCTAGGTTTGTCAGCATTTCCCAAAGGACAGCAGACCTGATAATATTAATGTGCCAGCACCTTTAAAAACTCATAAGCCTAAAAGAAATTCTAATTTTCTTATGCATTAAACTGAAGAACAAGGAATTTTGTGTTGGCGTTATTATACGTGTAACCTTGCATATTTCAATTACAAAATGCATGGTGACAGAATGAATTGATTATTTTCCATAGTCTATTTTTTTCAATTCCTATTAGCTTATGGATTTGAGAATAATTCCTTGGATTCCACTGTGCTCTGGATGGAAGGGGTGTGCTGAGATGATAAATAACAGAATCATAATTTACCACTTAATTTAGCAACAGATATTTATGCCATGGGCTTTTTTTTATGGTTTGATGTGAGAAAAACATTTCTTACTGCAAAGTAGATTTTTAGTCAATTCTTGGTCAAAAGGCTGTGCAGTGAGAGATGTTTGAAGTAGTATGTCTTGTGTTGAGAAAGACACTTTGGACAATCTTGAAATACTGACAGAAGGCATTGTAACAGCAGACGAATGGACTTTTGATACTGCTAAACTCTCTGTATATGGGTGCGGTGGGGTGTGGTTAGTTATACCAATCCTTTTTATTGGTAAATTTGGTTCTTATCAGTAGGAAATGAGACTGGGCTTTCCAGTCTGTTTTCCATGTCAAAGCGGAAATGGTTCACAAGCTCCTTGTTTGTGATTGTAACCCGAGGTACTGGGGATTTACCTCAGTGGTAGAGCTCTTACCTAGCAAGTGCAAGGCCTTGGGTTCCATCCTCAGCTGGTTTGTTGGGGGAGGGGAAAAGTTAAATAATTGTTGTAACTCAATATCTAGAGCTGGAGAAGAGTGGAGTGAAGTGAACCTTTCACTCTTGCAAGGCACAAGGGAACTCACCTGCAGAAGGGTTGCGAAAACTTCAGCTTGCATCAGTGTTACTTGTGCGGCTTGCTAGACAGGAAGTTTCCTTGATCTTGCTCTTTCCCATCTCAGGATGGCTCTTCTTGTCTGGCTGGAAATCAGGAATTTCTAGTTTACTGAGAGCAACTGATTGTTTCCCAACTTGCTTCATCTAGATGCTACTCAGAGAAATGCTTCAAGTCATCACACACTAGGACTTGGGCTAGGGAGAAAGCAGTGCCGCAAGCTTCACATCACTCTGACTGCGGTGTTGGAAACTGTGTAAAACAGAGACTATAAAGTCTTATTTACTAGCTATCCCATCTCATTTCCTCATCTCTGCCGTGCACACTCTAGCCTCACCCCTTCAGGTTAGACCCTGTTTATCCTCATCGCTTTAGAATGCTATCTATTTTAATTCTGCAAAAGTCCATTTCCCATAGCGAAATCAACTGTTTTAGAATATTCTTGGAATCTACTCCCGCTTTTATTTGAGCAAAGGAAGTTTAGTTCAGTGGCTAAGACTGCCTGAATTCAAATGCTTCTGAATTATCAACTAGCTGGGTGTCCTTTAAGAGGCACTTTGTGTCCTTGGTTTGTTGTCTTTGAGATGGGATAATAAAAGCATCTATCCTATGTCTGCTGATACATTCACTTCTCACAGTTCCCAAATCTGTGGAGGTGGGTGAATAAATTAAGAGATGTAAAACACTTGAAACAGTGGAAAGAACCTGGTAAAACCATTTAAGTGCTACGTACTATTCATTATGTTTAGACCACTGGGCCATTTGTCTGGCCCTAACTGCTTGATGTGAAGGGTTTTACTCTTGGATTTAGGGAAATGAAGAGTATTTGCTCCTTTACTCTTTAAAAACTAATGGCTTCTTTATAGAGAGATAAAGATATAAATGCTCTGCTGAAAGCCACAACCAATCAATACACAGAGTTGTGAGTCCAGTTCCAACGGATACACCTACAAAACATTCCCATGGGTACCCAGTGGAAGAAGGGGCAGAAGCCAGCCAATCAGGGGATTTACTGTAATATCGTGTCTCCTAGTAACTTAAAAGGCTATACTTGTAAAAGAAAAAAAGTCTCACCAACATGACCACCCAAATGCGAGTTGAATAAAAAAGACACCATCAAGCCTAAGGAAAAGTTCACAAGGCCTCAACCCTACACAAAGAACTACAGGCCACTGGGGAAAATTGATTGTCCAGTGCCAAGTGATCAGCACTGAAAATAAACACACAAGTGACACTATAGGGACTCAACAGGTCATATTTAGGAATGTATATGCATATACAAATACGTATGTGCCTGCAATAATAAAATTGATTAAAAATGAATTTGAAAGAGAGCAGGGAAGGGCATATGGGAAAGTTTGAGGGGGGAAAGGGAAAGGAGAAACTAATGAAAATGCAATGTTAAAAATAAAACAAAAAGACATAGTGGTGAGGTGAAAGAAACTGTGGAAAAGGTGTGACAGCACAGGCATTATTCGTAAGTGAAGCAGAGCCTTTTAGACCCACATGGAAGATTGAATTCAGAAGATTCCCGTTTCACACAGTTTGGCAACTACTCCTAATAACATGTTTTGTTTCATTCATTCATTCATTCATTCATTCATTCATTCATTCCTTCATTCATTTACTCGCTCACTCAGACAAGGTGCTGTTACATAGTTCTGGCCTACTTGGAACTCATTATAAAGACCAAACTGCTTTGAATTTGAGATGTTCCTCTTGCCAGCGACTCTTGCTTGCCGGGATCACAGGCTTGAGCCACCACACCCCGCATACTTCTTCAAGCATCTGAACAGATGTTCTATCACCGACAACATTTTTATCAGCTCCACAGGTAAGTCTCTTCATCCTTATCAGATTGTCTCCTCGGGACCTCTGAGGTGGTGGTGATCTCTGCATTTTTCCAGCTAAACTTTGCTTTAAGAGTGAATATCTTTGTTTAAGGGAAAGCTTATTGGTGACATACAAAGAGGATTCGAAGGAACATGAACAGAAATGGATAAGGAGACTAAGGTACGGGTCACCCCTTCACCATTTTCCCTTTATTATAACTGCGTGTTGCCTCCTCTCCCCACAAACAGATGGTGAGACCCATTGCTGAAGATAGCACACACTGTTTTTGTGGGACATAGAGAAATAAATGGGGCACTGAACTGGACTAGTGCCCCTTTGCCTGCTGCATAGCTTTCATAGAACTGGGGGATGCAGTCTAGTGGGGAAAAGTTATCAGTGGGCTTATCCGGTGGTAGACCCTATGTCTGTGATACGTACCTGCCAGGCTAGAGGTGCTCACTGGTGTGATAGTGGTCTGAATGACGCAAGCTTAAACAACCTCTTTCTGATTGGATTTAAGGCCTGCTTCACACTAGAGAATTCATATCTGGTGCTGTAAACCCAGTCAAAAGCCCCTGGCTCTGGAAAGTATACGCCCTGGGGGAAGGTACTGCTGTTGTTTTGTTAAATGGACATGTTGTCAAACTGCCTCATAAATATTTATGTTTATAACCATAAATTAGTGCTGATGTCAGCCTTGGTCAGAGAAGTTTCTGTTTGTAGTAGGAGATGGTTAATGCTGAGATGGACTAAGAATAAGTGACTGTTGAGCGCTTAGCTTTAAACAGAACATCTCTATCACTCCTGCCAAACCCAGAGGATGTCACAGAAGGAGTAGAAAGATTTGAAGAGCTGGAGGCTGGGGAGGAGAGCTGTGAAATGGAGTCTTTGGATATGGTATGGCTGTTGAACTCATGAACTGACAGCAACTGTGGTTGTCAGCACAAGACTTGAACAAGATGGAGCCAGTCAAGAGTCCATCATGGATGGGGGAGGAGTTCACAATGCCCCTCCCTCTGTGGCGAGCAGTTGGTAGGCCACTCCTCCCCCATCTGTTGTTGCCAGGGGAGGAATAATCATTTGATTCAGTATTGTAGTTAAGTTGTCCTTGCTCAAGTAAATAAGCCTCGACCCATGTTCATATAAGCAACTCAAATTGAACTCAGTAGGTCTCAAAACAAGCAAGTAAGCAAGCAAATAAACAAAAGATGAAAGTAAGAGGGGAACTTGTTGAGAAGCAGGGCTTCAGCAGGATTTGAGGGGAAGAGAAAGCATAATGGGGCAAAATGACAGAAACACGTTAAATACATGCATGAAAGTACCTGTATTAGGGTGCCTGCATTAGTTCCTTTACTGTTGATGTGATAACAATCAGTGACCAAAAGTAATTTGTAGACAGAAGTCTTTATTTTGGTTTAGAGTTTCAGAGAAATAAGAGTGTACCATGTGGGGGAAGCAGGCCAGGCAGTTGCAGGAGCAGAAAGACTAGAGATCACATCTCATCTGCAAATGAGATAAAGCTAAGTCTCAAAGTCGAACCCCAGTAATTTATTCTTTAATAAAACTTCATGCTTTAAAAGTTCCATTACCTCCCCCAAACAGTGCCACCAAATTGGGATCAAGTAGTCAAACACATGAGCCAATGGAAATTTCTCATTCAAGCCAGTACAGTGTCAAGTAATCATTATATATGCATAATATAATGATATGCAATATATATTATATATAGTGATATATATAATATATAAATAACCATGGACTCATTATATATGTGTGTGTGTGTGTGTGTGTGTGTGTGTGTGTGTGCGCGCATGTGTAAAACATCATAGAATCAAAAGAAGATAGAGAAAACAACAGAAATCTGGAACCTCAGTAGGAAAGATTAAAGGAAAGTGAAGAAACCCCTGACCAAGCACTTAAAGAGTAGCAGAAGTTAGCTATTCAACTGTCCCCATGATTGACTGGGCAGATTGTAGGGTTTTCGAAGGTGTTCCTACTGTTGTAAGATTTTGTTTTGTTGTTTTGCTTTCTAGTGCCCAACACCTTCTCTCATTTCTCTAAACTCCCAGGGAGACTTGTTATAACCCCCTGTTCCCTTTCCCCTGTAGGATAGTTTTGAAGGGCCCAGACTATGGAAGACTGTACCTTTGACCACACCCTGACATACACACACACACACACACACACACACACACACACACACACACACACGTTCTGGAATTCCAGGTGCTAACTATCCGGGAGGCATAGGCCAGGTTAAGGAAAGATTGGGAGCATGAACGAAAGCTGCTTCCTGGTGGTCCTGCAGCTAGGAAGGCCGCCTCCCTTCTCCTTCCCTGCTTAGTCAACCACATATAGTGGCCAAGTACTTCAAGTCACACACTTACCATATAATTTATATGTATTATCCCATATTCCACAGAAACACCAGGTGGAGACTATTATTATGCCTTGAGATGGATAAGAAAGCAGAGGCAAAGTCACACTAATTCTCTAGTTAAAGATCTCACAGCTCAGGAGACCCAGGCTGGCAGAATCAGTGTGAGAAGAAGCGTGCCCAGATGTCAGAGGCAGTGTGACGCCCTTGGCACCCTGAGGATGGGGGCGGGTGTAGACGATGACCTTTTTGTGTCCGAGGGCAGGAAAGTTGAACCTCGGGTGGGATGGGCTTCAAGTTGGATCCAGATGAATACATATACTTTGTGTATACAGGGAACTGTGTAGGGAGAATGACTGCTGGCCATGGTCACCATCCTCAAGAAGCTCATGGTGTGCTCCTTTCCAGACTTTTGCCTGTTATGTTGGGTTATGTGTCATTGTAAAAACAACTCCATTTAAAGCATGTTCAGTGAGGAAATACTTAAAAGTGAAGAAGCAAAGCCGTTTAGATTAAAGTAAAAACAAGTGAGACAGGCTTCACTTCACTGCGGCTTAACAGTATTGTGAGAGATGAAAAACACCCCAGACAGCGATAAGACAGAAAGTTAGAAGGAACTGAAAAGAGACACAGAAAAAGAAACATTTCTAATTGCAGCTGACATTTAAATCACCACATTGTTGGATGCTGAATCAGCAAACAAGAGGGGGCTCTTTACAGAGGAACCTTGGGAAATATAGCTTTATAATTTATTTTATTTAAATATTTATACTCAAATGGCTATGGGAATGATTATTGCGCACAAACTTAGTCAAAGTCAATATTTTCTTTTGTCTTCTTTACAAAGTTTTTTAATACATGCTCAAGACATTGTTAATCTTAAGTTCTTGACCTTGATGGTTAAACATTAACCCTGCCTCATATTTTTCTGCCTTGTGGTAGACCTTTGACCCAAGCAAATGCAATCAGTTTACAGGTATATAAAGCAATTCAAAATGGCTTCGAAACCATTGAAAAGGAAAATAAATGAATAAAAATAAATATATCGAAAAATGAAAATATTTCTCGTTCACACTCCTTTCTCCTTTCCCCCTCATACACACATGTCATATACATATATATATATATATATATATATACATATACATATGTATGTGTGTGTGTGTGGGTGCGTATGCGTGCTTGTGTGTGCATGTGTATGGTGATGGTGATCAAAATGCCAGGCAAGTATTCTACTAATTGACCTATATCCCAGGGACGTTTTCTGGTCTAATGGACATCTTTACAATTCTCCCTAGCCTGAGCTGTAGAACTCAGTAATTAATATATATATTATACACACACATATATAATGATATCTAGGTGTTTTGGGATGAAACAAAAATAGAAAGAAACTTCCTTCTAGGAGATAGCTTTCTGTCAGAACAAAATAAGATTTAACACTATGGCTAAAAGTCATCTTCCATTCACCCCTTTCCATTCACTGGCTTCCTTTTCACTGGGACAAACTCAAATACATTTAATTTATAAAAATTCAGTATAAAATAGAAGGGTCATAAAATGGTCTAAATAAAAAATACACAGCATTTCTATGCAGAAAATTATGAATATTTACTAGTTTTTATAAAATGATTGCTTGGTATCTTAGCTCATTCTTGGTTTGGAAGACTAAAAGGTCTGAAGAAGTCAACTGTTTATGCAAACATCGATGGAATTAGAAACTTTGAACTTTGGTTGTACAGCTTAGGCCAGGGAGAACTATAATGATGTCTCTTAGACAAGAAAACTTCCTTGGGATGTAGGTCAGTTGGTAGTTGTTGCCTGGTGTCTTGATCCTCATCACCACATGGAACTAAGCATATGATCTGCCTGTCTGTCTTCTCAAGTATTAAGGTTACAGACAAACATAGCCATGTTTTTAACATGGATTCTGGGGATTCACACTCAAGTCCTCATTCTTGGCAAGTGCTCTTACTCACGGAACCTCCTCCCCAGCCTGGATTCCAACATTTTATTCCAGCCAAAGGGCCTCAACCGGTATCAGTAATCTCATATTTATGTCTCACCATTTACTAGCTCTCTGATTGGGAGGAAGTTATTTAAATTCTATGGGTCTCAATTTACTTGTCTATAAAATGTGATAATAACAGACCCATTTCAAGGACTTGTTATGAGCATGAATTGAGATAATACATATACAGAATTTAACAGTATGTCTAATGTGTAGAAGTCAAACAATAAATGAGAGCCATTATAATTAGTGTGGTGTTTGTGGCAATGGTGATGATTTTAGTCTAGTTCACCCATCTCTTACCTTTGACCCTTGGTTTCTGTTACTATCACAAAAGATCTCAAATATCAATTTACCATCTCGTCATTTCAATTGGACTATTGAGTATCCTGAACCAGTAGGTAGTCAATGGTTCTGAAACTGAAAGTGATGAGCCTAGATTTGAGATGGCGGTGTCAGATGTCTTGTGTGACATCTCTAGTGGTATCATCCTAGACAGAGGGTCTCTGCGGCAGGTCATCCACTGTACTTTCTCGGGGTGAAATCTCCCCGACCACTTCCAGTTTTGTGAAGCTGGTCCATGAGCTTTTCTATTGACTTTTGTGGTGTGACTAAAACTATGTCAATGAATTACTTTTCTAGTTTGCTAGCTGGTGTCCACTCCTATGGAGGAACCATCAATCTGGGCAAGTGCAGTGACTATCATGGCTTCTTTTTCCTGGGGCTCAGGTCTCATACAGCCCAGGTTAGCTTTGAGCTTGAGAATGAGCTGAAACTTCGGATCCTCCTGTGTCCACCTCCTGAGTTCTGGGATTAGAGGCACGCGGCACTACTTTCTAGTGATGGGACTCAGACCCAGGACTTTCTGCATGGTAGGCGAGCACTCAGCTATTTGAGTTTTATCCATAGATAAAAGCTGTTAACAGCTTCTTGAAACTTGATTTCCATTAGAGCACATGACTTCTTTATTTCTATCCAGATGCTCCTCAGTCTCATGTTTCTATGATGTCTCTGCCAAACTTAAATTTTTTTTCTCCCTCCACCATCTTTCTGTTTCTCTCTGTCTTGTTTCAAGAGAAGTTCTCCTTATGTATCCTTGGCTGGCCTCAAACTTTCATCTCCAAAATGCTGGGTTGATCTCCTAAATAATTTAATTTTATCCTGCTTCTCCATCCCCTTCCTAGATTTATGCCCGACCCCATGAGAATCTTCCCTTGATGGAGTTCATCCATGTCAAAATCTTCAGCTAGTTTGACTTGACTATAAACAGTGTCTTGTAAGTTTTGTTAGCTTCCTGGGTCTTATAAGTGTCCAATCTTCCTTCAGAATGGTATCCTTCAATTGGAAAAAAATATTTACATAAGTGGGTTTTTAAATGAATAATTTTGGAAGGTCTCTACAACTGATTGAAATATTTAGATCTGATGCAGGTTACTCATGGACATCATGTTGGTACTAGACAAGCACACTGACCCAAGATTAGACTTTAGCATAAGAATCTCCGTACTATAATGCATGGCTGTAATCCCAGTGCTAGCGAGGTGGAGACACTAGGATCCTTGGGACGTGTTGGCCAGCTAGACTGATGGAAGAAATTCCAGGTTCAGTGAGAGACTTTATAAAATCACAAGGTGGAAAAGTGATTAAAGAAAATATTCTGGCCTCTACATGTTTGTAGAAGCACAAACCTGCATGAACACTTGCATATAAACATACATACACAACACATAAACACATAAGAACATATACACACACACCACACACAAAAGAATCCGTATTATTTGCCTATTGTTTTAAGAATCTGACTCAGTAAGTCTGTGGTACACCAAGGAAACTGATACCTTCCAGAACATAAACCTCTGAACTTCTGTCTCTGGTAAACACTGCCTGAGGCTATGGCATACAAAAGGAACAAATGAACTGAGGCTATCCCATACAAAAGAAACAAAATGAACTGGCTTTCTTTGTACTAATGACAAAATTTTCTCTTGCTCACTTAAATTCTTATTTTTACTTTATTCACATGCATTTTTGCATATTCATGATTTATCCATTGGTTCCCTTAAGAACATTCTAAATAATTTTTTATGTGCATATATGTTTTATCCACCTAGAATCATGTCTATACGGGACATATAAACAATGACTTAGGGTGTGGAAATTTTTATGTACTCAATCACTCTCTACAGTAAAGCGCCTATCAGGTGATATTTTATGGGAGGATCATTACTTTCTTTTTCATCTTTGGACACCTCCTCATCAATTCTCAGTCAGAATCTTCCATTCAAAGGAACATTGCATTCTTGGAGTCTGATAGCACTGCATACAGAATGGCAGGCAATCAAGCCTGTTTACTTTATATTCTTTGAATCTCACCTCTTGATCCTCGTTCCCATTTGGGAAGTCATTGGGAAGGGCAGGGAGGTCCATTCTGCTGACTAGCCTCTTCAAGGGATCCAACCAATGGAACTTAGCTCAAGGCTGCTTCTTTTTAACAATTTTTTGTCAAGTAGAGATCAAACTGCAACTTTCAAGTGTAAATGAATTGGGTAGAGAAGTGGAGCTCCTTCTACATTGTCATAGTTTAAATATTGCATGTTGGTAGAACAGCTGCATGGCCATCTTAAACCAGAACACCTGGTTCCACATGCACAGAGTTCAGTAACCTTTCCTGCATGCTTGAGAACGGCACAGTGTTCTGCACCACATCCTGAACTCTCGAGACACAACTGACATTGCAAAACCAACCTTGTCTGCAGAAGACGACCCTAGTCACCTGCCACCCATACTCGACCTCTCCTTTCCTTCTTCTTAGTCCCTGATCTAGAAGAGAGGCACTCTGACTACTTGTATGGTTTGAGTCCTCAGATTATCCTAAATAAGTATGTCTGTGCTAATAGCTGGCTTCTGTTCCTTGACTCACATATATGGTATCCTAATTCATAGATCTATTTATAAACATTTGCAATCTAGAATCAGCATGCAAGTCTAGAAACATACATTTCTCTTTTAGGAAGGTAAATATGTAGTGACTGGTCCAGCTACAGAAGGCATTTCGCACTTAGCCAACAGACAAAAGCGAGTGGAACAACAGCAAAGAAAAACGGCCAAGTAACATGTTTCGGGATGATAGAATGTGGGGTCTCCTTCTTTGTTTCCCTTTCTCACTGTGGTCTCCTTTGTGTTTACAGCTGCTTGTCATGTAGCTATCCATACCGTATGCTGGTCTACTGACTTTTTTAGCTTACCTTCAACGTACGTGTTTATTCTGTTAATGCCACAGGAAAGAGAAGTGTGCGCATTGTGTGTAATGTGTGTGATGCGTGTGTGTAAGGTCACTATTGGGGACAGAAGAAGATTATTGCAAAGCACAGGAAATGAATCATCAGTGTTATGCTGGTTAATGTCTAACAATTGACATTTTAGGAAAATTAGAGGCAAATCCCTTATTCAGAATGTTTTGGTTTGTGTGGTGTAAATTCTCGAGTGTCTTTCTGCTTCTACGTTTAACTAATGTCTCAAAACACTTACTGGTACAAGACTTCACTGAAAGTTGTTCTCCTGACTTCCTCCAAGTGCTTCACATCTCTGACGTGATCTCATGAGCTTCTTCCTGTGACAGAGGGACTCCAACAGCATCACTGTCCTCCCCCGCCACGCTGGGTTACTGTCTCCCTTCTCTATAAGGCATGGGACTTGTGCTTTAGCTCCCCACTCCCCACTGCCTGTCAGTCATTTTCTCATCTGTTTGTTCATCACCCTCTGTCTAGAAGCTGTGTCTACATCTGGCAAGACTAGAGCAGCTCCGGAGTCACCGAGAGGAGACACTAAGTGTCCTTTGAGAAAAGTTGGTCCTACATTGATCAATTTCCCCTTCAGTCCATTTGCCCTCTTCCCTGTTATATATCTTCCCAGCTTACAGTCTTTCAAGAGTTTTCCATTCCTCATGCAATCTAGTTCCAAACTAGATGTCAGCCTCCATTAAAGGACATACTCTCATCTTTTTTAACCTCAGAAACATTTATAGTGAGGAAGACAACACATTGATTTGTCTCCCTTTGTGTGTGTGTGTGTGTGTGTGTGTGTATAAATGTGTGTCTTAGGCCAGAAACTGATGTTAAGTAATCTTCTTCTGAGTATGCTAGTCTACTTTGAACTCCTGAAACATTTCAATTCTGTGCCTAAATATGCAGGTGACCACATATTCCTTTCATTTTATTTTATACATAGACTCCCTTTCTGTTTGCCAGTAGTGTCCTCATCTTCACACACAGTTTCTCTTTCCTGCTCATTTTGCTTTCTTTACATGTTCTCGCAGCATTTTGGATATAATAGATGATTATTCATAAGTTCTAGACACACGGTGGAATAGCACTGTCTGATGACTTGCAACATATTGAGCCCATTCCAACCTGAATCTGGCTCTGAGAGTGGAATCTGGGCGTTCCCAACCTCAGCATTTTTTTAGATTCATGTTCCCTGACCTATGCCATTGCAGGAGGGTTGCCTGCTACCAATTGATTGCAGAAGCATCATAGCATAAGGATAATTGGAGGCCAGTCACTAATTGAGGCTATTTCATAGAGGGTGGATGCTTTAATGAGTGTAGTTTCTTTTGTTTAATGGTAATCACTCTTAATTCATTTACACAAAAGAAACCATAGTTAACACAACTGTAAAGTGAGGAAGTGTGCTCTTAATTGAACTTCTTCTAAAAATATTCCCGGATTATTCCTTTTTCCAGTGCATATTTATTCTATACATTATATTGTGCATATCTATTATGCATAGTATTATTGTATCTGTAAATATAAGGACCCCATTTATCTTATTAATGAGACTAGAAATAGAACTGTATAAGAAAATATTTCTTTCTAATGAATGTCTTGCTATTATATGACACAATTAAGAATATTAAAGATTCTAAGTGTCATCCTCAATTGAAATTCACCAAGAGAGCACATAATTTAGAAATATGAGTGTCTTAGCCTATCAAGTACTTCAACATCAAATTTTGAAAATGCTTAACTTAAAAGAGTTAATTTAGAACATTGCAAACATAAAATACCTCTAGCTCAAGAAATAGTACTAAATCCACATGAAAATTATGTATGAAGTTGGTCCTTATAATGAGTAAATGTTAGGAATGACTTAAATGCTCAGTTAAATCAGTTGTGATGCATTTACATGAAGGAAATTATGCTTCACTTAAGCAGTTCGAATTAAGTGTGTGTGTTAAATGGAAGGGCCCTAATTGCCCTTGGATGGGTGCTGACCTTTCTTTTCTTAGGCCTGACAACAGTTTTGATAATAATTTGGAGTGATCATTTTTATTTTATGTAAAATTAATTAGTAATCTCTGTAAGAACCCTTAAGAAGTCATTTCTAGTAATTTTCACAAATAATTTACTTCTAAATTTAATAACTTTTTACACAGACAGTTTCCAAGTTCAATGGAATTAAAGGGCCTTTCTCTCTAGGTAGTGAGAATATATTCTCATGTTTAAAGGCAGCATTTAATAATGTGCTGCTTAATACAAAAGAAGAACAAATAACAGTAAGGTTATAATTAAAAATAGATTTTAAATACTCAACTTTGAAGGTCACCAGAGAAAATTAATGTTTTTTGTTTGTCTGTTTCTGTAGTATACTGAAATCGAAAGACTCAGGATGCTGGTTTTAATAGCTCAGACTTCCTTTTGCCTTTGTTTATATGTTTTCCTCATAAGATTGCATCCAATTTTTCCTCCACTCCAGAGTTTTGCTCCTCCACTCATGTATAACTTTATCATTAGAGTATTCCTACAGGTCTAGTCTTAGAATAAATGAGGTCACCTGGGAGATACCTTAGAGTTCTTTAAAATAATAACTGAAGGTCTTGAATTCGTGTCTTAAATAGTTCTTCCTTTAAATTGACACCATGTAATCAACGTCTCTAAAATGTGTTGCCCTATCTCCTTAGAACACACTGTTTAGGTCATCGCGATGTCTTCTTGATGTACCTTAAGCTAATGATTAAAGAAATACACGCATCATGTGAGGCTTTACATGTTAAGCTTTCTCTTTATGACAGTAAGTTTGTGGTAAATGAGAGATTATGCAATATTTGCATAATAAATTAGACTCTGAATTATGAACTTAGGATCTGCTACTTACTTTCTTTTTAAGTGTTATTAAAATATCTTTAATATTTTGCAGTGTCCTTTTCTGATCCTTTAAACTTTTATACGAGCTCCAAAAAGTGGACTTCTTTTTGGATTCATGAGATTTCCAGTTCTTTTTCTCCTTAGATGGTATTCCTTCTTAGCAGAGCACAAAGCCTGTTATGCGAATCTTTCAGTATTTGTCCAGTGGGTGCATCTGTTTGCACAACTGTAGGTAGCCTTAACAAATAAGGAGATGAAATAAAAGGTAGTACTTTGGTGGTGGGCAGACACTGTCTACTTTTTCACTTGGCTTTTGGGGACAAGGTCTCCTTTACCCCAGGCTGCCCTTTAACTTTCTAAACAGCCAGAGATAACCATGAATGTCTGACTCCCTCCTCCACCTCCTGAGTGCTGAGATTACAGGCATGCACCACCACTCCTGGCTTATGTGGTGCTGGGGAATGAACCCATGGCCTAAGCTGTATGTCCAGCCCACTTTACACATTTGTTCACGAACACAGGGATTGTGGTTTACTTTCCCAAAGTTCTGTCAGTTGCTAAAAGGAGCCCTTGTTGGTCTATTGGAAACACAAACTTAAATGTCTACCATGGCTCTTGATTTATAGCAATCGTCCAGAAAATGTAAACTTAGTTTCATCCTCAAACCTAACACTGAAGACCTGGCAATATTTGTCATTCTCCCCCAGCTTCTGTCACTGCTGTCAAAAACAACTGAGACGGAACAACTTGAATTAAAACTGAAGAAAAGACGCTAAAGTCCCCACTGCAAGAGTTGTTGGTGTTTACAAAATCTGAATGCTGTGACATCATTACACCACACCAGTACTCTAGGTCAGCTTCCGTATTACTTGTAATGTACAATTAGGTAGAATGGAATGATTTCACGTGATTAGTAGGGTAGATTTTAGTTGTCCTGCAGGGGGAGGGGCTAACAATACAAGAATAAAGTTTTCAGTGTAACAAAAAGAAAGCAATAAGGAAACTATGTTCTTGTTACTTCATTATTATTATTTTGTTTTTATGAGGTTGATCTGCTTTGGGATATTCCTTGTGATGTCTAGAGGACTGACTCCTTGGAGACAGAAAATAACAGGGGATAAACACAATGCACTGGGGGCATCAGCTGGAATGTCATCTCTCCGGCAAAGCTGTAGTGCTTCATGGCACAGGCTATACCGGAATGCTTTGATGGGGAGATAACTCCAGATGGAAGCGATTGCACAAGCATACGTCCTCTGATTTGCCAATGCACCCAACAAGGCATCCTTTTTTTTTTTTTTTGGTATGGGGTTTATGCACAATTTCTGTTTGCACCCGGGGGGCAAGGCAGGTTAATAAGGCCAAGAAGGAGCGGAGGCTGTGGGAGGACATAATAACTGGGAGGACTTCACAGCCTCTACCTGGGGGTAAAGGGAGGAGGGCTGAGGATGGAGGGTGTTGTCTTCTGCTTCTGACTATGTGTTAAGTGGCAGGAGAAATTTTGAAAGCTGCTGTGAGGAGGAGCCAGTGGCTGGGCATGGGGAGTTTTGTGCCTCACTCTCCCCACTTGTAGGAAACCTCTCTACATTCAAAGGAGTTGGACTGGAAGGAGGGAGAGCGGCCAAGGAAGAAGAAGGCCGTTCCGTCGCTCCTCCTCCTGTGACTTATCTCTTGTCTCCTGACTCTCTTCCAAAGCCACCTCAACTGTGCCAACGTGGCCGCAGAGCATCTTGACAAGGAGCAGCTTTGCTTGGCCTCCCTGTGCTCTCCCAGCCACCCTATTAGCTGTTCACCATCCCCGGCCATTGGGACCTCTTCTGATGGCTGTGGCCTGCGCTGCACCAGGGAGCACCTTCTCTAAGCAGCTCCTTTTCTCTCTCCTGGTGAGTAACCTCCAAAGGATTAGGGAACTAGGCATGCTCTCACCTGCTTCCTCCTGCCAACTGGGTCTTGAAAGTGAGTCTTGGCAGCAAGGAAAGGCAAGCAAGAGGGCGGGGGAAACTGATGTGAGAAGAATTTGGAGAGGAGTCGAGGGGCTTGGGACCTCAGATGGGGAGGAATAAGCTTTCTCTCCCAGCTCCAGTACCTGCGTCCTAATGTCTTTCAAGGGAATCCTTCATTCAGTTTTCTGTGTCCCCCTGCCCCCGCCCCCCAAGGAGTGGTGAAATACCTTTTTGGAATTTGGTCCAAAAGTTTCTGAGATTTGTTTTAGATACTAGGCATATATAACGCTCATGCATTTAACATGCTATTCTACTGAGCAGCAAAAAGAGAAGAGAATTCTGGGTGCAGCTATGAATTATTCAAGATGTTCTTAGTACATTAAGGAAGCCTTAAAAGATGGGTAGAACGTTTCACGTGAGTTGGTAGTTCAACTCAGCCAGAGGAATGTGCCAGTCACTGGAATTGCCTTGAAGCTGCCTTCCACTTGGGTTGTAGTCACTTCGAGTTGTTTACAAGATGCTGCTATGTTTGCCTTTGATGGGGAAAGTTTCTTTAACCTCCATCTAGAAATTCTGCACTGTGATTCCTGGTTTTTGTTGAGTTCTTATTTTACCAAAAATACTTTAGTTGTAAATTATGTTTTAAGAATTTGGGGGTTTTCATGAATGAGCACATACATTTTCTTAGTATGAATAATTCATAGAGCAGGTTTGATGATCCACTTCTCATGCTATGACTACCTGGAGAAGAGCACACAGAGACCACCGGAGTTAGCATTGCTTACGTAAAATGTGGTTAAACCCAGTTTCTCCTTGCTTTTGGTTCGGGTCCCTGCCCAGCCCCTTATCCCTCGGCTCACCCTTTGCCCTTCCACCCTTGAATCCTATATTGACTGGGAAGGTCACAAATCCTTTCAAGCCATTTAGACCCCAATTTCAGTTGGAGACGGAGAGATGACTGGTTTTCTGGAAACTTCCATTGTTTCTGTCTAGAGAAGATTCATTTATGAGGAGGGGTTCTTAAGAGAGGGAGGAACTAAAATGAGGTTAGGTTTGGAAATGTAGATTTATCCTATAAAATGTATGTACATGGATATTTGCATATATAAATGTATATGTTTGTGCATCTCTTTCCAATTATGATGGGCTTTTCTCACATTGCACATGTAGACAATTGCCTACCTAGACTTTATCCCCAGCAAGACTGGAGGCATGGTCTAGTGTAATTCTTGGCATTAGAGATGACTATATTTCTAAAAAGCCAAATGAATAAGAAGGTCTCTTGTTTTCATATGTGGTTATTTAAATTGCAGCTTGTATGCAAGTGTGACCTATAAAATGGCAGCTTGCCAGAGTTGTAAAACAGATTCACAACCTGTTTTAAGCCGCTAGGATATATCTAGTAGACTTGAGTTGAGGAAGAAGGATACAGCATCCTGAATATGAACATAAACCGTTTTGTTCATCCTTATGCAAATAACGAGTCCTGTAACTTTAGAACTTGGTCTTTGAGAAAAATTGATCACAGATTGATCTGTATGATACTAGAAAATCTAACTGTGGTCTTTTTTTATGAGCATGGAATTATTTTAATAAAGAAGAAAGTGGATAAATATAAAGTGCCACAAAAGAAATAAAAATGTTTTGTAGAATTCTCCAAGCTCATAACTTTTACTCATTTTTTTTTAAAAAATAATTTGTCTGTGTGCCTTGGAATTCTTATAACAGTAGCTGTGCCTTAAATATAATTAAAATTCAGAGAGTTCTGTTAATTTAAAACATGTAGCGAGGTGATTTGAAAACAGATTTTGAAGTTTTTTTTTCTTTTCTAAGACAGTCTGAGCAGTGATTTAATGACAGCAGATTGATTCTAAGTATTACTTTTATGAGTCTCAAAAATGTTTCAATAATTTCTCACTTCCTCAACAATAGCCTCAAAGAGCAAAAATAATAATAAAAAGTGGTTGGAGAGTTAGTGCATTAATGCATATAGAATTCTAGACTTCAGTCCTTTTCCAAGCTGAAGACCTGTGCAGTTTGTGGGCAGTCATGGAGGCAATACTCTATAAATCTGATGGTGCATAACACATTTGCTGCAGTTATATAATAGTGTTGTAGTCCTAAGAACTACTTGCTTAATTTTTTCATTGATACTAAATGACTCTGGAATTCCTAAAGACTGTACCAATCACTTCAAAATGAATGTTAAAAAAGTAGAGGATTAAAAGGTTTATTTGCTTCTAAAATTACTAATAATTTTATTGACCAAACAAAACTGTAATGTAAAAGAAAATGTGATTTTCTTTTTGAATTTGTTCTTTTTGTTTGTTTGTTTGTTTTAAAGGTTCTGGTGTTATTTTGCAATGCCTGTCAAAAAATTTCTCTTCAAGTTCCCGCTCATCTTAAGGCAGAAACACTTGTAGGCAAAGGTGAGACTCTGTCATGGGAACTGGATAGTTGTAACTTACTGCAGTTGCTTTTTGGCTGCCCTTAGAAGCTTTGGCACGGGAGTTATGTAACTGCTGCTCAGAGTTGAAACTTGCCATACACTGGAGAGCAGCTCTCTTTTTATCCATGGTAGTTGAGAGTAGCCAAACTACCAAATTTGGTTTTGCATCTTTCTTGTTAGAAAAATTAGAAACATCAAAGAATGAAGAAAATCCTCTTGGTTTGAACAGATCCAAGCATCGAAACCAGAAGCTTATCTCAAATCACATCAGCTTTTCAGGCGCCAGAACCCCTGTGTCAGGTTTCTTGGCTGATGAAACACGAACCACATCTCAAAGTTGAAATGCTCCATATAAAATCTGCACCTGTGGTTGGGAGCAATGAATACATATTTATTGAGAATTTATATGCTCTATTCCACAGACTAACTTGTGAAAGTCAAACAAGATTTTAGTGCATTTTGCTATCACAACCATCAATATGCAATAAGCACTGAGTTTATCAAACCCCAGAAAGATTTTTTGTGAAGAGTATTTGCATTATTAATGAGAAATATTGCACATCAACTTACTACTTTCTTACCTGTTGCAACATAATTTGTATCTTATTGCCAAATAAATTTTAACTTAATCTACAAATCTACTGACACCATATTATGATAAATGCAATTTAAAGTTATATAAGTCTATAATGTGCTATAAAACATAAATTTATATATTTAAACTATGTATATATAATACATGCAATTTACATATGTATTAATTATATAATTTATGTTTCACAGAGCATTGTATATATACATATATATAGATTTCTGTTTCATGGTGTATTATATGTATATAGTGCATTGCATATATATACATATATACATGTTTATATATGCTATCTGTAAAGATATAAATACATATATTAACCTATCTATATACAGATAGCTTTTGAATTACGATGGAGTCACTACATCCTCTTAAACCCACTATAAGTTGAAAGTAAGGGAAAATGCATTCAGCACACCTAGTCTACCAAGCATTGTATCTTAGCAACAGGGCCCACTGTACAGTTGCAAACATGGTCCCTTACTATCTCCTCATCTGAGGATCACTAGGAGCAGCTTATAACTCTGGTCAGCTTCAGGATGGAGGGTTTTGTCACATATTCGTAGCTTGAAAAAGAGATCAGTATTAAAGCCCCAAGCTCAAAGTCAGCTGCTCCCACACGTATGTCATTTCACACTGTCATGAAGTTGGACCACTGCAAGTCAAGGACTTGTGATCACAAACCTAGGGACACTAGGGAAAGCAGAAGCAAACCAAATCCAATAAAGTTGCAGAACAGTTTGTTTCTGAAGTTAATTCATGATGAAAATAATGGGAGGAACAGGGATGGAGCTCAGTTGGTAGAGGCTTCACTTTTCTGGATGAGGTCCTAGGTTGGATCCTCAGCACTGCCAAAAAGGAAGGAAGGAAAACAGAGGGGGGCAAAACTCCATTAGTCTAATTTTTACAACCCCTATGTTTCAGAAGGGCAGATGTTCAGTGTCACGCCTCTTTCTGCTCCTCCCATGTTACTGGCGGTTGTCATTCTTGTAAGACTTGTAAGACTTGAGCCTGACATTGCTGTGAAATGTCTTCCTGCAGTGAATCTGGACCAGTGCCTCAAATCAGCCAGCCTGATCTTGTCCAGTGATCCAGCCTTCAGAGTTCTAGACGATGGCACAATCTTTACAACACATGACCTGCTCTTGTCCTCTGAACAGAGGACGTTCTCCATCTTCCTCTCAGACAGTCAGAGGCAGGAGCAAAAGGAAATAAAAATTGAACTGTCAGCAAGAGAAAAAAAGGTAAAGCCAGTTAGGGCCAGAGGTTCTTACAGGGCCCCCATTGCGTCTGCAAGGCTAGCGCCACCCTTGAGTGATTCCTTTGTCTTTTACACTCAACATGCTCACAACTGAGGACTGAACTGTTAAAGAGAGTGGCATATACACTATTTACACAGTTGGTATTGCTGAAGAAGACCATGGCCTGTGAGCAAAGTCGGAATATCAAAGGATCCAGATACGTTTTGAGGTGTGGTGGGAAGAACAGCTAACCTGAAGAACAAGAACAAGACTGGGGAGTGTCTCAGAGAACAATGAAGCAGGCCATGCAGTGCCACCCTTCCCTTGGTTTTCTTTCAATGGGGCTTATGTCACTCATCAAGGGGACCTGCTTGCAGAGTAGAAAACTCTATAAGGCCCCTGTCTTTAGAGTGGCTATGTGGCCCGGTCAATAGGGGTATGTGTGTCTTAAATTCACTGTCTTGTATTTAAGAGTAAAGAGTCTTAGGCATGAGAAGATTGCCACCCTTCACATCTGCCTTTGAGTAAACTCAGAATAATGACTTAGACTCTTAAAACTACTGATTAATTTTATAAACAGATTTCTAAATTAAACCTTTTTTGATTGCAAAGGCCATTCTTCATTGAATTTAATATAAGCTTTGTACTTATAAAACATTATTCTTTTTATCCAAATTGCACGAAAGGTGCTTGAATAGATGCTGTTCATGTTTTTGTGGTGGTGCACAAATATTCGTAGACAGGGTTTCCATGAATTTCACCTGTACCTTTCTGCATGAAATGAAGACAGTTCTTAAGTATTTGCTAAACGATCATCAATGCAGGGGCCAGAAAAAGTCAATAACTTCACAAAGATGTTTATATTACTGACCAACCAAATTCTGACTGCTGACTGGTTGCGTCAGGAAATAGATAGAACTAGGGAATATGATGCAGTATGAGGTCAGTGTGTGTGTGTGTGTGCGTGTGTGTGTGTGTGTGTGTGTGTGTTTCTGAAAAAGCATGATACAAATTCTTTAGAGATTGCCCATGATACTACCATGTATCACCCTTACTTATTTTCTCTATCTTGCAGTACACGGAAAACCACAGTTTTAGCAATGTTAAGTAATGCTGTATTTCATTGCTCATCAAATGTAGGTATTTAGGAAGAGACATACTGAAGAGCCAGTGCACAAGCGCAGTAAGAGGAGATGGGCTCCAATTCCATGTTCGCTGATGGAGAACTCACTAGGCCCATTCCCACAACACGTTCAACAGGTCTGTCCCGTGTGTTTTTTTTTAAAAAATTTCGTATGTGTTAAATATTTTATTCATTCGTATTTATTTACTTATTTTACACCCCAACTGCAGGTTCCCCTCCCTCCTCTCCTCCAAGCCTCTGCACCCCTGACCTCTTTTCTGTTTCCCTCCATCCACTCCTCTGTTGCTGTTGCAGAAAGGGTAGGCCTCACATGGATGCCTATTAAACATGGCATATCAAGTTGCAGTCAGACTAAGCCCCTCCCCTCGTATTAAGGCTGGGCAAAGCAACTCAGTAAGAGGAATAGGGTCCTAAAAGTCAGCAGAAGAGTCAGACAGCCCCCGTTCCTACTGTTAGGAGCAGCACGAGAAAACGAAGCTAAACAATTAAGGTGCAGCTTTAATGACTGGGAATGTGGCTCAGAGGTGGTATGCTTTCCAAGCATGCACAGGGTCCTAAGTTCTATCCCCACCTCCCAATAAAGTACATAAATAAATAGTGCATGAGATATTGAATGAGGGATTTAAATTACTAACAGTCCTGGCATCATCTACTCATCACAATGAGGAACACATAATGATTCCATAGAGTTTCTTCATTTCTTCATCCAAATACTAGTTTTTTAAGGTATATGGTCTTTTTTTTAACGTTTTACTTATTTATTTGGGGTAGGGAACATGAATTCACTATAGAAACACATGTGCATGGGTCAGGAGATGGCTAGGAGCAGTTGGCTCTCTCCTTCCACTATGTAGGTGACGAGATTTAAACTCAGGTAGTCAGGTTTGGTGGCAAGCACCTGCACTCTCGAGTCATCTCTCCAACCCTAGATGCTAGATTTCTAAGCATTCATTTGCAGAGCGTAGGTCTACCAATTTTGCATAACTCAACTTTGGCTTAAATGAACACTTATCCCTAAAAATTGGCTACTTTTTGGTTTAGTAAGTGAGCCAACTTGCTGTCACACAGCAATATAAAAGCATAGGGCAGCTTTGGAACAATCTGAAGTCTGCTGAAATAATTGTGCAAGAAGTTGTATTACTTCACCTGTGATTGTACAGTTTTTAATGCTAAATAATTTGAAATCACAGGAAGGTTTCCGGCACTGTGTATTGGAACAGGGCAGAGCAGCAAAGGCCCACTGCTCTCCTGGCCTCAGAACTGCATGGAAGGAAAGCATTAGGGATCAAACAAGGGACAGAGTCTATGGCTTCACACACGGAAGGATGAAGATAGATTTTGAAAGAAATGGAAGATGTTGGCTAAAGGAGCAAAGGAAAGAGAGAAAACAACTAAAAGTAAACTCACACAAGAGGCTAGATTAAGATATTAATCAAATCTATTTGTCCTGCTGGGCAGTGGTGGTGCACACCTTTAATTCCAGCACTCAGGGTTCCAAAGCTACAGAGAGAAACCCTGCCTCAAAAAAAGCAACTCCAAAACATATATTTGTTCCTCTCCAAATAATTTCTTTCTATTATAGATTCAATCTGATGCTGCCCAGAATTATACCATCTTTTACTCCATCAGTGGACCAGGAGTGGACAAAGAGCCTTTCAATTTGTTCTACATAGAGAAAGACACTGGGGACATCTACTGTACCAGAAGCATTGACCGCGAGCAGTATGATCAATTTTTGGTAAGGTTACTGAAATATTTACTTAAGAGTAGGTGTTTATTATTCATGTATTAATATTTTAAACATTATTTTTATAAATATTGAGTTCTAATAATTTGTTCAATATGTAGAATATTCTTAGTATTCAATATAAACTTTAAGTTCCCTTGGCACTAAGCTGAAAAACAGACAGTACGTATAACAAGGGGGGCAATGGGTAGAGGAGAGAAGGATGCGTAAAAATACCATGACAAACTTTTCAAGCACAGATGTTCATCTGTATACTCTGGAGAAGTGACAAAGAGTTTCTTCGGGTTCAAAGTTCTCTATAATAAAATACTTCAATTATTGTCGCCCATTCTTTTATGTCATAAAACACATGAGATCTAAAAAACAAGATAAGCAAAACAACCGATCTTGGGTTAATGCCCAGAAAGTCTGACCTAGTTGTTCTGAGCTGGAGGCCATAACCCAAGGGTTCTGAATGTGTATATAAGTTGGTTGGGTCCACCATTTCAGGCCTTGCTAAGCATGGTGCTGCTTCCTCCTTCCCCATTCTTCAGAAAGTTAACCCTTGAATAGCATTTTGTCTCCCTAGGCACCTAGAATTTATTTACTAATCTGTCTTATTCTTCTACGTAAAGACAAATCTACACATCTCTTTAGCATTCTAATCCTTAAGGGGTGTACAAGAGATATCTCCATTGGCTTAGGAGGATGATGTTGAGGGATATTAGTTAAGTTCTTAAATTCCCAACTGTAAGGGAGGTTGATAACCATATTCTTTGCTGGTGGCATTTAACCAAGAGAAGTGCCTAGGAAGGAAGTTCAGTGAAGAATCCTTAGTGGTCTTCTGAGAGCTCAGCAGGAGTTGGTGACCACAGAAAGCCACCTATGAAAGAAGCTAACTGCTGTGAGAAGGAGGGGTGGAGGACTCGCAAGAAGGTGTATTTGTAATAGAATGGCCTATTTGAAGCCAGGCTTGTTGTTAGACAGGCATGCCATTCCAGCAATGTGGAGGGGAGGCCTAGACAGGAGGATTTTGAGTTCAAGGCCAGCCTGGGCTATTTAGTGATAGCCTATCACAATAGCAAGAGAAGAATGGAAAGAAAAATGGGGCAGGAGGTGGGTAGAGTAGAGGGGAAGTAAGAAGGATGGGAAGATAAACAATTACAACCAACTCTAACCTGAGTGTTACTTGACACTTGGAATGTGAAATGCAAAGGCAGAAGGCTAAATCAAGGACAGACAAAGAGAAAGCTGGTGTTTGTTCTGGAATATTCATCAAAGAACTCATTAGGTAGCATGAGTTTTAAAACAACACAATTTCCACTGTAGATATTTTACCACTGAGCGCAAAGGGTGGGCTGTTGTGACACTTCCTTATCATTTGATGCCTCTTCAGTTCCCTAGATTAAACATGTCTTACTTCGAATAATCTAAAGTGCTTTCTGAAGAATGTTTGCTGAAGCTATAGCAAAGAGAAGCCAAGCACCACTGTAACTTCTTCATTTTGAATTGCCGAAGTGTTGGGAGTGGGAAGCAAGCATTGGGCAGAGGACGCCAGCAAGAGCTCTGTAGCAGAGCTGTCTGTAGCCCAGCATGCTTTTCATTTTCATCTCTGCTTTCTTGGTCCTGGCGATTGACCCCAGAGTCTTACCTATGTAAGCTAAATGTGTATCCCACACCCAGCCCTACGGGAGCCACTTTTACCTTTCAATTTACACGCAAGTAATGCTTGCTAGAGATGGTGCAACCACTTGCTACGTTGACAGCACCTTTCCGGCAGCAGAGCAGTTACCCAGAAGGCACTCTGCCGGAGACTTAAGAAGCCATCTGCTGTGCTGTTGCTGTTGAGGGATCTACTTCACTTAACACGTTGCCAGAGTTCTGATAAGGACTGGTTTTTAACCTTCTGTTATCCCTTGTTTCTTACTATAAATATTGCTGGGGGATTGTTAGAATAAGATTCTTTGGTATTTTAAAAGTTTTTAATTATTGCTTGACATTTTCATACATTTACACAACGGATTTTTGTCATTGTCTGCTTTCATCCCGAGTTCCCTGCACAGCCTCTCCCCCAGACTCTTCAGTCATGCACTTCCTTCCTCCAAATCATCATTCTGTGTGCCCAGAGCTCCTTTCTTGCTGTGTACTTTGCCAGTTTTACACTTTTATGGGAGAGTTGAATAAAATAATTTGAAGTCTATATTCAACGTTAGCCTTTTGAGCAATTTCCCCTTGAGAGCTACCCTGTTTTTCTAACGCTTAGGTCTAAATTGGCATTAAGAAACACCACTTGCAAAATAGGTTTTTTAAAACTGGAATTTACTAAGTAAAGTCTCACAAGAAGGTATAAACACAAGGCAAACTATAAACTCACTAGAAGAAGAAAGGAATAGAATATTTTCTTGTCAAAGGAAAAGTTTTAATTAATATGCTCTAAAATTATATATCAATATTTTAAAACACCAGTTTAATTACTTTTAGCTTACTATAAAAGACTATATAAATATATTTGCTCCTTTCTAGTTTATATTTAAAAATTATACAGTATAATTAAAAATTATACTCTCCCTAACTCCTCTCGGTTCCTCCCTACCTCCCTACTCATCCAACTTAATCTCTCTCTGAAAAACAAAACAACACAAATAAAAAATAAAGACACAAGCAAGCAAACAAACAAACGAAACAAAAAACCCCAGCAAGTCAAAGATTTCACATGGCAAGGAAAAAAAACCCTCACAAGAAAAACATGGCCTTTGTTTGTGTTGGTTAACTGCTCTTGGGTTGGAACCTTCCCTGGAGTGTGGTTTATACAGCCAGTGATGGTCCATTGAAAAACACGTAGTTTCTCTTTCTTGCGGGTATTAACTGCAAACACCTTGTCCATTAGAGGTAGCATTTGTGTCCACTTCCCCTTCTCAGGTTGGGATTTCTCGGTTTGACCCTGTGCAGCCCTGTGATTGCACAGTCTGAATTCACCTGTGCCTCTGTCCTGTTGTGTCTGGAGTTTCCTTGGAGTCATCCGCCACCTCCGGTTCTTGGCGGTCTTTTCCAACAATTTACTTTTAAAAGCTATATTGTATGGTTTGTTCCTTCAGTACATCTTATATCTATCATCGTTCTTTGTGTCTTGGTGAGACATAACCTTCAGAAGTCCGTCTTCTTAATTTTAGGCTGCTAATAGCTATCCTACCTACCACAGAGGTGATCCAACGTTGGACACAGCATTGACAGTATCACATGCAAACATAGCTCCTTAGAGACATGAAATATACATACTCTAGAATTTTGTTCTAGGGGCTTTGATGCAATTTCCTGATCATCCACTTTTATTTAATTTATACAAATGTGAGATTTTAATAATAAATGGCTGTATTTAAAATAATTTCATTTAGCCAATGACTAAGAATGACAGTCTTGGGACTAACTCAATATTTATTCTCACTGTGTTCATGTTCTATCTTCTGCCCCATGCTGTGTTGTTTAATCTTGGCTTCTGAAGATTTTCTGGGCAGGTCATTCCATTTTTACAGTTTAGTGGAGTTTTTTGGTTTGTTTGTTTGATTGTTTAATCATTAAGTTTACTTAATCTTATATGGATTCATGATATAGAGCATTTTGACAACTTGCTTTCTGTGTACTTTTTCTTATAAAAAGCAAGATTTCTTTATCCATTCAAAATTATTCCACAAATCATTCTTCTCTAGTTGTTGGAGATTTGCACATTCAAAAATAATGTACAAAACCCTGGCCTCTTTTTTGTTTTTCAACCAAAAGCATCCTGTGGAGTGATGCTGATCCCGTTCCCAGACATGAGTTCTGTCCTTTGTCGTTCTGTGTTGTTATGGCCCTTGTGGGCTTGTTCAGTTTTGTCATTGCTTGTCCTGAGTTCTCACTCAGTCTACACTAGTTATTCTCACTGTCAGGACAGACTTCTATTCCAAATCCTGGGTGGAGCTCTTTGAAAGTTCTCCAAGATGACAGACATTTCAACAAAGGAAAACATGAAAGGGCTGAAAGAAACAGCTCCAGAAAAATTGAAAAGGGAAAGGCTATAAAAATAACAGATCCATGGCACTGAAACCATTGTAGCATGTGACACAAGGTCACAAAGTCCAAAGAAGAGAGTGTAAAAGCATCCTTATATGCAGCCCAGTATCCGTGGATGAGATATTATTATTTAAAGCTACATGTAGGAAACATGATCTCCAGTGGAAGGGTAAACAGGAGGAAGTCACCAAAGTAATGGGAGATGTCTTAATGCTGTAGTGATGAGGTAGAAGAATTAATACAGGAGGCTCAAGTATAAGAAGTAATTGTCTTTATAAAAGGGAAAATGACTGAATAGAATAAAAAGTTTTTATTTTTAAAAATTTATTCAATATAAGGCACCATGTTGCTGTGTTAGGTATTGTGGGGAAATGCTGGTGACTCTCCAGCTTCACATCTGAGGACATTTGTCATCTAATAGATAATTTTAGGTTTTTATCTAGTCTTTTTTATTTATTTATTTTTTTTGGTTTTTGTCTAGTCTTAAATTTTAAAACCAGTCTTTTATGAAAAGGAAATTCATGTAACTTAGCGGGAAAGGAGAGGAATCATTGGAAGGCTGAATAGTGTGATATTTGAATGTTCTAAACATGGTGGTAAGGGTGCAGTGTGAGATGGTGCTGTGGTTATGATGATGCTGCACTGGTGATGATGGTGATGATGGTTATGATGGTGGTGGTGGTGGTGATGGTGGTGATGGTGATCTGCCATGACACTTATAGTGATGATTGGTTCTTAGAGTAGGGATGTGAAGATACAGCATGACCAAGGCAGATGATAAATCATTAATTGGGGGCTTCCTTACAGTTTTAGAGAGTTGGTTCATAATCATCATGGTGGGGAGTAGCCCCAGGCAGGCAAACATGGCACTGGGGCAATAACTGAGAGCTCACATCTGTCCTGAAAATTGTGGTCAGAGAGAGTAAGACTAGGCTTGGAATGAGCATTTGTAACCTCAAAGCCCTCCTTGGTGACACATCTCCTCCAGCAAAATCACACAATCCTCCTTACAGTCCACAAGCCAGGACCAAATGCTCACTATGTGAGTCAATAGGGGCATTGTCATTCACAGCACCACAGTGGCTACGGGGATGGTGATGGTGATGGTGATGGTGATGGTAGTGGTGATGGTGATAGTGATGGTGATGGTGGTGGTGGTGGTGGTGGTGGTGGTGGTGGTGGTGGTGATGGTGGTGGTGGTGGTGATGGTGGTGGAGGTTATGGTGTTGGTCGTGATGGTGATGATAGGTTGGTAGTGATGGGGATGGGGTTGGAGGTGTTAGTCAGAATAGCGGGCTGTTTAGTTCAATATCTACGTACTGAACATTCACTATGCACCAATCACAGAGTACAAAAACAGCTGGATAGAATTTAGAGGTAAAAACCATTAAATCCTGGCAACTTGGATCAAGATTATCTTATTGTCATGTAGTTTAGAAGATATTAATATGTTTTTATTAACATTTTATTAGAAATGTTTTTGATAGAAAATATAGGTAGAGATATCACCTAGATATAATTGTGATATATATCTGTGTATATTAAAATTGGTGCATGTTGTAAGCTTTGACAGTAGTTGTTATAAACATAACGGCAATGAGTCTTCCTGTGTTTTAACAAGTCAAAAGTCACACAATTAATTCCGAGAGCACTTGGAGCTCATGGTATGGGAGCACATGGGACTTTGGAAGGAGAATAATGAGAAATCACTCTTCAAGGTGGCTGAAACTGCGTGGTGCATGCACACAGTGATATGCATTTTATACATTGCATTATTGCTTGGCTACACGTGCCTGTGCATGTCGTTTTTAAGCAATACCTTTTGCCCTACTGCTGGGCTTGCGCTTGTGCGTGTTTTGTCACGTAGGAACCCACTGATAATGCTGTCCACCTTCCAGGTGTATGGATATGCAACCACTGCTGACGGCTATGCTCCGGACTACCCCCTCCCCTTGCTGTTCAAGGTTGAAGATGACAATGACAACGCCCCTTATTTTGAAACCAAACTGACAGTTTTTAGTGTACCTGAAAATTGCCGAACTGGTAAGTTCAAATATTCATAATTTATTTTTGTATGTATGTTCTATGTGTGTGTATGTGTGTATAAATGTGTACATATGTATGTGTGTGTTTGCACGTGTGTGTGTGTGTGTGTGTGTGTGTGTGTGTGTGAGTGCATGAGGCTGTCAAGGAGCGGTTCTCTCTTTGCACAGTGGATTTGGGGTCTTAAACACAGATCACCAGGCTCAGCAAGCAGCAAGCCCCTTTACTCACTGTGGCATCTTGCTGGCCTGAGATTTCACAATGATGTAATAAAAAGATATTTGTACTTTAAAATACTGCAAGGTAAAATGTTTGCCAGACATGGTGGCATGCCTTAATCCCCAGCGCCCAGAAAGCAGAAGTCAGTGATATCTGTGTCCTCAAGGTCAATCAGGACTTAGTAAGGCTAGCCTTGGCTACATAGAGAGACACTGTCTCAAAAGTTTAATTTTATAATTTCATTTCATGTTGTTGTGGTACTTTGGATTATACCCATCTTTTGTTTACATGTTAGAAATGGTTTTTCTATTAAAGGTTAGATTGGCTGGAGCAAATTTTCTTTTTTAAATTGTTTTTACTGAGCTATACATTTTCTTCCACTTACCTCCCCTCCTCCCCTCTCCCCTTCTACCCTTTCTCCTGATTCACATGCTCTCAGTTGACTCAAGAGATCTTGTATTTTTCCTCCTTCCTATGTAGATCCATGTATGTCTCTCTTAGGGTCCTCTCTGTTGTCAGGGTTCTCTGGGGTTGTGGGCTGTAGGTTGGAATTTCTTTGCCTTACGTCGAGAAGCCACTTATAATTGAGTGCATATTATATTTGTCTTTCTGGGTCTGGATTACCTCACTCAATATGTTTTTTTTCTAGATCCATTCATTTTCCTGTAAATTTCAAGATGACATTTGTTTTTTAACAGTTTATAGTACTGCATTATGTAAATGTACCACATCATGTAAATGTACCATATTTTCTTTATCGATATTTTTGGTTGAGGGGTATCTAGTCTGCTTCCAAGTTCTGGTTATTACAAATAATGCTGCTATGAGCATAGTTTACCATAAGTACTTGTGGCACGATTGAGCGTATTTGGATATATACCCGAAAATGATGTTGCTGGGTCTTGAGGAAGGTTATTTCCTGATTTTCTGAGAAATTGCCACACTGATATCCAAAGCACCTGTACCAGTTTGCACTCCCACCAGCAATGCAGGAGTGTTCCCTTTATCCCACATCCTCTCCAGCATAAGCTGTCGTCACAAATTTCCTTAAATTTAATCTTGTGCTTGAAGTTAGGGTCATATCTTTTCCTTTTTGCATCATGACCACAATTCTAGCAATCTTTATTTGATTCAGTTTTCCCTAAGGTTACTTGTTGGTGTTGGCGGTGCAATATTACAGGAATATTGTAGTGGAGAGAGAACTGCTGGCTTTTTATTCAGCTGGGAGGATTCTAGAAGAGGGGACCTGGCTGGTAACTCAGAGAGAATATATGAGGCCAAGATTGTGCCCTAGGCTTCTGGAAAAATGTAATAAAACTGCCTAGTGTTCACAACATTTGTAAGAAGTGCTGTGAGTTATGGCCCCCTGCGTTCTGCTGCTGGGTCACGTCCAGATATGATGCGTCCCTCTCAGAAGTGACTGTGAGGCTCTAACGTCCAGTCTGTGACTATCCTCTGAACAGCAGATTTCTGTAATTCACATTTAATTCTCTCATGTGAGTGTTTGTTGACAATCTAATGCAATGATATCTGTATTTCTTGTTTATAACACAATTACATTATGCTTTAAATCTTTGACAAAATTGACTTCATCTAAACAGGAACTTCAGTAGGACAAGTGACTGCCATAGACAACGATGAGCCAGGAACCCTACACACTCGTTTGAGATTCAAAATCCTACAACAAATCCCAGATCACCCAAGGCACTTCTCCATACACCCAGACACAGGTGTGATCACTACCACCTCACCTTTATTGGACAGAGAGGTAAGGAATCAGTGCCTTAATTCCGCAGTCACTGTGTTTAAGCCGGTAATTACCGCCAGCATGATTACAGGACAGCCCAAGTGTTTACTCCCTAAGCATTCTTCCCAGGCTAAGCCCGGGGACTCTCTGGGGACTTTTTTTTTTTTTGACTCTGCAGAGATGGTGTGATAGTACAAGGTGCAGACAGGTCTGACTTGCTCTCATTGTGCTGATATGTGGTCCTGATAACATTGCTCTAATTTATTTCATTTTTGATTTTGAAAAAAGATAATTTCACTATAATGCATGTCATTTTAAAAAGTCACAAAATGCTTTGCTAACGCAGTTCTAGAGTCACTGGTTAATAGAGCATCCCCATGCTGCACAGGTCCACAGCTACAGGTCTACTGTCTATTGGTACTTCCCCCTCTTTAACTCCTGGAATCACTGATGTATGCAAATATATGTCATTTATAGCTATACACAAACACACACACACACACACACACACACACATATGGGGGGGGAGAGAAGGAGAGGGATTCTTCATAGCTCACCCTTTCCAGACTGTCACAGTCTGAGTCATACAATATGAAGTACTCTTTGCTTGATTTCTTGTTTGTATTTATATATTTGTATTTATAATGTTTTTATTAAATAATAATCGGGGATGGACATGTGGTTATGTGGACACAGACATATAATTTTAAAAGCATATTTGTAATACAATCACAGCACAGAGTATATATGATAACTCCAAGTGAGGGGAAATATCGTTTCCCAATAAAACTTTTCTTTTTCTCTCTCTCTCTCTCTCTCTCTCTCTCTCTCTCTCTCTCTCTCTCTCTCTCCCTCTCCCTCTCTCTCTCTCTCTCTCTCTCTCTCCATCCCTCTCTTTCATTATTTCTTCACAGAAATGTGATACTTACAAGCTAGTGATGGAAGTTCGAGATATGGGTGGCCAGCCCTTTGGTCTATTCAATACAGGAACAATAACAATCTCACTGGAGGACGAGAACGACAATTCACCGTATTTCACCCAAACTTCCGTGAGTAGACCTGCGTGTTGTTTATCTAGATTCCTTCACATTAAAAAAAAATCTAGAATTAGGCAGCTCCCTGAGAACAGACATTTTGTTTTAAATAGTAATCATTTAAAAGCAATAGACCGAGAAAAACATGGTTTCTGTAAGAATAATAGGTGAGCTGCTGTAGGTTTTGGATGTAAGGAAGTAGCCTTGCTCTTAGCCATTGAAGAATTCCTTTCTTCAAATGTGGTTCGCGTGTTCAATGTTTTCTTAGTCCTTAAGGTTGCTCCAGTTTGGGGATTCTTGTACTTTAATTCTTTTTCTAAGTTGAAGAAGAGGCTTTTTTCCCCATGCCCTGTGTATTACATGTTTTGAAGAAGGACAGAAAATGGTCTTATATCCTCTGCCGTGGTCAGAGGGAAGCCCTACTCCCAGCTTCTCTTGTGTTGTGCCTTAGCTAGCAAATTATGTGAGGCATAATATATGATGATATTTCCAAGACATGATTGTGGTTTTTTTTTTTACTTTTAATGAGCAACTTGGCATTTTTCCATGAGTCTACACCAGAGTTTTAGTCAAAGAATAAGAAGCCTAATACAGTGATGGACGGTTCACTGTCAAAGATCTCATTTATACAGACCATAAATCAGAAGAAGTAGGATTTAAACCTAGACCCAATCCTTTCCATCTTCCTATGAATTAATCTCTTGAAGATTATGATTTATGTTTTTAGTCTTTTAATATCTTAGGCTTCTGTCTCTTTTTTTTTTAGCTTAAAAGAGTGATGTCTATGATTTAAGTTATCATAAAAAAGAGAGAAAATCTTTCTCTTAAAGTGCTTGGTGGTGAATCAAAATAAGTAAAAATAAAGTTATTGTGAAAACTGATAATTCTGAGCTGTAGTCCTTGCTCAGGTGTAGAGTTCTGGCCCTGTAAGCTTGAGGCACAGATTCAATTCACAATATTGTGAAGAAAAAAGCCATCATTTGTGTCTCACTATCTGTAAGTATTGTGTGGCAAATATGTTAGTGCAACTTAATTGGTGTTTGCTATATCTGAAGAGGCAGACAAGACATAATTATCAAATAGGGTCAGAGAAGAGACAAATCTGAGGGTCAAAGAGACAAAGAATCACCTCACCAGAACTTTGGCCATTAAGACATGATTCACCTTTGGTGAATGGAAGAGATTTGTAAAGAGGATTAGGAAGAAAAAAGTTAGTCAGGCATGAAACATATTTTTTTCCAAATTAGGAGCATCTATTACCTTCATATTGCATTCTTTAAATATGGTTTTAAATATAAAAACCACTTTGTTAAAGGCACAGTTGTGTAATTACAAAGCATTTCCCCCCAGTATACTACAGAAGTGGAAGAAAACAGAATTGATGTTGAGATTCTAAGGATGACAGTTCAAGACCAAGATTTGCCCGGCACCCCTCACTCCAAAGCAGTGTACTCAATTCTCCAAGGAAATGAAAACGGGAACTTCAGAATCACAACAGACCCGAACACAAATGAAGGAGTTTTGTGTGTTATCAAGGTATGTAATAATCACAGACATATTCTCTGAGGCATTCAAACCTGTGCTTCAGCACTGGTGTAAAAATTACAGCCTTCTACGAGCCCTTCTCAGAAGAGCTATAGGCAGTTAAAGGACACAGAGCGAGGGGAGTTACTTACTCCTAAACCCAGGAGGAGGACTTGGGAAGAAAGGATTTTGTGGTGGGGAAAGAGGATAAAAGAAGATAACGGGGGCTTTGACAAAAAGACAGTATATGCATGAAGTTGATGTATAATAAATGAATGCTTCCTGTGTGTATCTAACCACACAAGTGCGGTATGGTGCTGAAATGGTTTTCACTGTAACATGAGGGCCAGCTTGTTGGGGTATCTGTCCCGTCCGGTACTCCACAGCCGGTAAACCCCAAAGAAAATCACACACAAGACTCCATAAGATTATAAACTGATTGGCTCAATAGGTCAGGCTTATTATTAGTCCTTGTAACTTATATTAATCCATTATCATTATCTATGTTAGCCATAATGGCTCAGTACCTTTTCCAGCTGGGCAGCTTACATGTTTCCTCTCCAGTGGTCTGCGCAGGAGTGGCTGAGAGAGAGCTTCTGCTTCCAGAATACTCTCAGTCTCTTTGCTCCACCCCTACTTCCTGTCTGGCTTTCCCGCCTATACTGCCTGCCTGGCCAATCAGCGTTTTATTAAAATATGATTGACAGAATACAGATAATTCTCCTGCACCATTTCACAGACACTTTTCTATTACTGTATTCTTTCTTAGGAGAAACTCACATCAAACAGAAACTTCATTCCTCCGTAGATGAGGGTTACTAAAGTAGAGCAAGCCAAATCTGATGCTTGCCTTGCTGGCCTTCTTTGAGTGCACACACTCCCTGGTGCTCTTTGGATCACTGGGACCATGTCTCCCTCTTGCATGCCTTTCCTCTTTTAATTTCCCAGGGGTAGTTAAAAGCTTTCTGGAGAATTTACTTTTTGATAAGATTCTCATAAAATTATACTGTATATTCTTCTTCCCTTTTTCCTGGTCTTCCTTTCTTGCTCTTTTTCCTTTAAATTTAACTTGTTTCAGGAGTCCTACTTGGATTAGAAACAACTATGCTCCATTTTATTAGTGTTTAAACTTCCAATAGAAAAATGAAGATAGACTCTTCCAAAGCAAAAGTAGGGAGGGAAGTGATTGAATTTCAATTTTTTTTTTTTAAGCCAGGGCTTCTCTGTAGCTTTGGAGCCTGTCCTGGAAAATAGCTCATGTAGACCAGGCTGGCCTTGAACTCACAAAGATCCACCTGCCTCTGCCTCCTGAGTGCTGAGATTAAAGGCGTGTATCACCACTGCCTGGATATATTAAGAAGTTAATAATTGATCTTTGTGTCAGCACCAGCTTTGGGTAACATTTTAACACTAAGAACACCATTCCCTTTCTGTTAAAACTTGAAATCAGTCGTGTTCCCTACAACAGTACACTGACTGACCGATGCATGTTTGTTACACAGCCACTGAACTATGAAGCCAATCGCCAAGTCATTCTGCAAATCGGTGTCCTTAACGAAGCCCAGTTCTCTAAAGCTGCCAACGGACAGACCCCCACAATGTGTACCACGACTGTGACTGTGAAAATTAAAGACAGTGATGAGGGCCCTGAGTGCCAGCCGCCAGTCAAAGTCATTCAGAGCAAAGATGGGCTGCCAGCCGGCCAAGAGCTCCTGGGTTACAAAGCCATGGACCCAGAAACCAGCAGTTCTGATGGCATAAGGTGATGCGCCTTCCTAAAGTCCCCTGCGTTTTTACGGGGGCATGAGCTACTTATTTCGTATTTAGAAATGGTCAGTGTGTCCCCTCTTTGGTCATTTGTTGTTTGCTTTCTAAAACCCAGGTATCAGAAGGTAGGAGATGAAGATAACTGGTTTGAAATTAATGAAAGCACCGGAAATTTGAAAACCCTAAAAATATTAGACAGAGAGTCAAAGTTTGTGAAAAACAACCAGTACAACATTTCAGTTGTGGCGATGGATGCACGTGAGTGATGTTTTCTTAAAATAAAATGTGAATATAGAATGTGTGTCTAAGAAAACGTGGGGGCAAGGGCTGTCTGTGTCTAGGTCAAATTTTAGATCAGTCATTGTTATTGGTACACTATGGTACTAGTAGCCTAGAGTGCACACAAACGTGTTCAGTATGTTTGCTCATTTTACTCAGATCGCCCTTTAGTCCTCTGTCCACCCCGCAAGCAGAGCTACCTGAGAGAAAAGTCTAGTTTTGAGTACAGGATTATTCATTTCTCCTGAGGGATCTCTGGGTTGCTTCCTCTTTCATTTAGATTATAATGATGCCTTGAATATGCTGAACGGGCTCAACCTACCTAAAACAGTCCAGTCCAGGGCAGGTTCATTCCGAGCATCTGTTAAAGGAATAATCCAATGTTGGCTGACACCTTTGGTGGAGTGTGGGGTTGTCAACTTTAGTTCTCCAACCACTCACATAGAAAAAATAGTTTTCTTCAATGGGGTCTCCCAGTATAATCAAACTTAAGGGCAGGCCTCAGGCTTAGCAGTAGATGGCCAACACAAAATAAACTCTGGTAGTTTTGAAGGGTTTTTTTCTTCTTTTTTTCGTTAGGTTACTATTTCTATGATGAAACACCATGATCAAAAGCATGGTGCCTCCAGGAACCTGGAGGGAGGAGCTGATGCAGAGGCACGAAGGGGTGTTGCTCACTGGCTTGCTCCTTAAGGCTTGTGCAGCCTGCTTTCTTGTAGAATCCAGGACTACCAGTCCGGGGATTGTACCACCCATAATGGACTAGATTCTCCCACATTAGCTACTAATTAAGAAAATGCCCTACAGACTTGCCTGCATTGTGATCTCCCAGCATTTTCTCAATTAAGGCTCCTTCCTCTTTGATGAATCCAGCTTGTGTCAGGTTGACATAGAACCAGCCAGGGTGTTCACCTTACAGGTCTTTTGCTTATGTATTATATACCTGGTTTCTGGTTTTGTATTTTTATGGGATTTTTGTGTGTGCAAATGTGCATATTTCATAATCTATATGTGTTTCCTTTGGTTCTTTTTACCCTGTTTATTTTGTCCTTTTTGGTTTGTAGTATTTTATCTTACCTTATTATCATTATCATTTTTATATGCCTGTTTTCTTCTACTGGGAGAGAAAGAAAGGGTACAGAGTTGGGAGGGTGGGGAGGTGGGGAGGATCTGGGAGTAGTTGGGGGAGGGGAAACAGTAATTAGAATTTATTGTATAAAAAACCTATTTTTAACTAAATATCAACAACAATAAAAGGTCAGTTCTATAACAAACTCTATAGAGAGCCTCTGTCAAATACTGTCAACCAACAACTAGTGATCTTGAAACTTTTGAAATGAGCCCCTACTGGAACCATGTTAGATAGTTTAAATAAATATATACATATAAAATGTGCTAGTAGTGTGTGCTACTGCACACATGTACTGTTTTGCAATGCATTATCTAAATCTATATCATAGAAATAAGTGAAATAAAAGTTAAACAGAAGCTTCCCTTTAATTATGGACTTCCCTATGTAAGACAAATCCTCGTAGAAATCAAGGAAAGTGACCTTGGGCTTTTTAGACAGAGCTAATTCTTTTGCCTCACTGATTAATCAAAAAAGGTCTCTGCTGTTTTTAGATACACTAACTACATAACGCCAGACAGTAACAGGCTATTTCTACACGTCTTGAATTTGCTTAAGTTAATAACATACAATGATTTCCCAGACCCTATTGAGGTTATAGTATTTTTACAATTTTTATATTAAATTGTGTGTGTGTGTGTGTGTGTGTGTGTGTGTGCAGATAAGCGAATGTGGGTGCAGGTGACCAGAGAAGCTATAGATGTTGGCTCCCCAAAGAGCTGGAGCTACGGGTGGTTGTGAGCGATCTGGTAAGGATGATCGGACTTGAGCTTAGATCCCCTAGAAGAGCCGCACATGCTCTTCACCACTGAGCCGTCTTCATAGCCCCTTGGCTGTAGTTTTAAAGCCGCAGCTGCATCTACTGAAAGAGAGACAAAGGTGAAGTAATTAAGATGCCAGCTGCTGACTGTGGAGACAGGGCAGGCTGACTCACACACACTCTCTGGACTCCAGGCTTATCTCACCTCTCAGTTCTCCTGCCTTTGGATAAAAATCCCACATCCTCTTAAGGGGGAAGAGCTGCAGCATTACAGAGCCCTCCTCCCAGCTAAGAACATCTAGGCTTCAAAATTTGAACTGTCTCTAAATGTGAATGTCATACCGAGTAACCTACCTGCATATTTTCCTTCCTTTTGTTCCACACCTCAAACATATATTCTTCTCATACAGTTATTTTACTGTAAGCTCAAAACCCTACAGAATAATGGAGAGAGAATTAACTGCTAAACATATTAACATGATAAACTTTCCAATTCTGTGAAATTTGTTGTTCTTTCTTTAAAATGTTTGTTATTCCTATAGGTAAAAATGAAATCTTCACACGTATATTTATGATGGGAAACGGGGCTCTCTCCTACTCATACACTTTTACATGTTGATCATGCATTAAATTCTAAGCACAAGGGCATGGAAACTAGGGGATCTTAGATGAGGATTTGGTCTTGGTAATAATGTAAGGTTTACTGTTTTGTTTTCTCAGAAGAGACTCTACAGTATGACAGTTTTATCAGTACAGTGTTTAGATGTCATTATGCATGGAGAGAATTCAGAGGCACTCATATTGAAGCATAAAGAGGCAAAGATTATAGAAATGCTGGCACTGGATGAAAGAAAAATGTAATTCTAATTTAGACAGAAGTAAATTGCAGAGAGCAAAATATAAGAAAGTAACCTTGTTCTTTAGTGCTGAAAGTAGGCGTGATACAACCTAGATGGGTTCTGGAAAAGATGAGGATACTACAAACTTTAATGAGAAAATCATATGGCAATATAAAGAATAAACTGGGTTTTTTTTTGAGTTTTAGTCTTTATGTAGGAATGAAGAGTACTATACAATGAAAACTTTGCTTTGATGCTCTAAGGTATTTCTAGGTAATAAATTAGAAAGTCCTACTGACGTTAGAATCCAGCCCATTCTTTGAATTTCTCCTGTGCGGCATCCTTGCCTGTCAGGCTGATTTCTGTGTGGTCAGTCTAGAGGACCCTGTTCTACACACCATACTCCTAGAACACGAGAATACCAGTGTCCCTCCAAGCCTGCCCCCAAACTCTATTCAAATGAGTAGCAATGACAGCCTCTTGATTGCTACCATTAACCCTTGTTTGATTATTAATACTGCAACTTAAGCATTTGTTACTCTGAAAATGTGCCTTCACTCTTTCTCATTCCTATTCTTTTACCCTAGATTGTTTATGAACTCATTTTTTTCCTTTGGTAAACTTTCTCTTTATTAGGCATCAAGATAAGAATTTGGTACATGTATGTTTAATGCAGATTTGTGTGTATGTGCATATGCATGCACCGTCTTTAGAAAGCTAGAAGAGGGCTTTGAATTCCCTGATAAAAAGACAAAGTTCTGTGGCTTTGCCCAGGAGCAGACTTAGCAAGATGGAGGCTATGAATGGGGCCAGGGAGTCAAAGGAGCTACGGTCTCAGTTCCTGAGAAGTTGGCTTTTTCCTGTGAAGAGACTTAATTAACAGTCCCAAGGCCTCTGTGTGTTGCTCTCTGACACTTCTGAGATATTCTGTGTTCCCCTCGTGTGCACTGCTTTGCCAGCTTCCTGCTGACTTTGCCCCGCTTCTCCCCTAAAAACTGTCTAGAAGATGCTGTATTTCTTAATAAACTTGCTTGGCATAAAACAGCTTGCACTGTAACTACAGATACCAGGGTTCTTATCTTCTTTAACTTCTCATCTTCTGGTTTTCCCCTTAGAACTCTGTCACTGAAGAATGGCATGCTTGTCCATGTCACCTAATGCATATGTTATGATCTAAACTGGGGTCCTCTGAAACAGTAACAAGTGCTCTTTCCCAATGAGTCCCAAATAATGCAAATGTCAATATTTGCTCTTCTTCTGTGTATTGAGATGCTCATAACCCTCCAGGTCTGGGTTGTGAAATTCACTACTGAAGACCCTATAACATTGAGGTGTACTTGGTACTTGAAACAATTGAGCTCAACCTTTATAAAATACCTTCTTTTTTTAAAAAAGCTTCTTACAAAAGTCTTAAAATTGTTATTGAGTGGCTATCATATCAAAGCAGTATTTTATTTCATTCCAAAAATAACACAAGCAATGCTGGGAGTTAATGGGCATACCACAACTTGAGAAGAAAAAACATGGATTCTTTCTAATAGTAAAGAATTCCAATCATTCAGGAACTGACTTTAATACAGAAACTTCCATCTAGCAATTGATATTTGAAGTCTAGTTCTAGTCATGGTTCATACAGAAAGAGTAGATTCAGTTTTGGAAGCACGTCTTTACTTCTGTACAATATTAACATATTGCAAAATTCTGAAAAACACATATGAGAGCATTTAAATTATGTATCTGGTGAGAATGTGGATGATCCCTCCAATCTACAATGAAAGTTTGTATCATCAGTACTTATTTTACAATGAACAAGCTTTATTTTTACAACCCCATATTCCCTCTGGCTCATTATATGTATGTAAGTGCTATGGTCAAGAATCTTTAGTGCATTTCTGTAAGAAAATAAGAACTGTACATTCAATTTGAGAAAATTTTATTCGAGGATCCTTATGTAGCATAAAAACATCTACTTTTCAAGCATCTACTCCCCATAATGTTTATCAGGCAAATGCATAGTTGCAAGACTTAAAAATGATAGCTAAATGGATGACAAGTGTTTTTAAATATAGACTTAAATGAATTTCAATTTGCTTTGCTATGGGGGTAACTTAGGTTCTATTTATCCTAGTTGGCCGGTCCTGCACGGGAACACTGGTAGTTCTTCTGGAAGATTTTAATGATCACCCACCACAGGTTGACAAAGACTTGACCATTTGTCAGCAGGAGAAGGATTATGCTGTTCTGGAGCCTGTTGACCTAGATGGGCCTGATAATGGTCCACCTTTTCAGTTTTTTTTGGATAATTCTGCCAGCAAACTTTGGACTCTAGAACCACAGGATGGTAAGTGCTTAACGTTAAATCTTGTAAGCAATCCTGGCTCAAGATTGCTTAAGGTTTTTGTTTCCACCTTGGTTAGTCATCATAAATACATATGCACTGTAAGAAGTTATTGATTGTGGAAAAACGGCACACACACACACACACACACACACACACACACACACACTTGTTTCTCGAAACAGGGTTTCTCTGTGTAGCTTTGGAGCCTGTTCTGGAACTCATTTTGTAGCCAGGCTGGCCTTGAACTCTTGAGCCTTGAACACTTGAGTGCTAGGATTAAAGGTGTGCACCACCACTGCCCATCTAAATAATAAGGCCTTAATACCTATCTTCTATCTCTCATCTATTATAAATATATCTACCACAGATCTATTGTTTATCTTTATATATCATCTATTCTTTAATGAATTATCTATGTAACACCTATCAATTATTAACCTATGTATGCCTGTGCCTGTGTATTAATCGTTAGTTATTTATCTTATGCACGATACACTTAGACTTTTGATCTAAATATCTTTTAAGAAAATATAAAAATCATTTTTTTTCATTTTTTGAGGCAGGATCTCTCTACATAGCCCTGGCTTTTTTGGGACCTTGGCCTGGAGCTCACAGAGATTCACCTGCCTCTGCTTCCGGAGCACTGGGATTAGAGGCATGCGCCACCACTCCCAGCCTGAGATCGATCTGTTTTTAGTGTAAAGGAATGTCAACTCTTTTCTTAGTTTTTTGAAACATCATATCATTTTTAAGAAAGAAAAGGAATCATTAGAGTTTTGATTGCAGATTAATTCCTTGAAGGCACACCAAGTGGGAACAATGTTGCTGCTGGAATGTCATATTAATATATACTTTCTTTACTCTTTTCCCTTTAGGTAAACGTGCCATTCTTCGCCAACGACACAACCTCAATTATAACTATTATTCTGTGCCAATCCAAATACAAGATAGACATGGTTTCTCTGCAAAACATATGCTATCAGTGAGAGTGTGTGACTGCACAGTTCCCTCAGAATGTAGAATGAGTGCGAAGGAGGAAAGGGACATCAAACCAAAAGTAATCCTGGGGAAATGGGCCATTCTCTCCATGGTCCTGGGCTCCGCACTGCTACTGTGTAAGTATCATTATCCAAAGTGTATTAACTCATGTGTTATAGAGCACTTATGTGTTAATTTTCCATGATTGCATCAAAATCTTGGAAAAAAATAACTTACAAAGAGAAGAGGTTTGCTTTGCTGCAGTTTCAGAGACCTTGGCCCATGACTAACAGACTCTGTTGTGTTGTATCTGTGACCAATAGCACCTGACCAACCAAAGCTACTTACCTTATGGCAGTTAGAAAGCAAAAAGAGAGTGAGAAGAGGTTAGTGTTCCATTTTTCCCTTGAAAAACATGTCTCCAGTGATACTACTTCCTCTCTTTAAGGCCCACCCTTTGAAGATCCTGCTGCCTCTCACTAGCACTCTGAGGTAGAGACCAAGGCATTAACACATGGGCCACTGGGAACAGCTTGTTCCAGCCACAGTAGTCTAGAAAGATGTACACCAGTTCTTTATATTAATGACATGTGTAACTGTCGGCACGTGTATAATTGTTAGTGCATGTGCCCTTTAAAAAACTTGTCCCTCCTTTGTAAGTGGGGTTCTGAGTTACAGATGAGATGGTAATAACAGCAGATTAAAACTACTTAGAGGTCATGTTTAATTTTCCAGGAGCTACTTATGAGACAGTGAAGATTTCTGAAAAGCTGTAGAGATAGTTTTTAAAATCTTATTTTCAAATTATTTGCTTTTTAAATTTTTGCTTATTGTCAGATTATTTTAATATCTACCAGAATGTAAAACAGTATTATTTTACCTTGCGTTCTCATTTTTTTAGGTATTCTGTTTACATGCTTCTGCGTGACTACTACTAAGAGAACAGTCAAGAAATGCTTCCCAGATGATGTGGCCCAGCAAAATTTAATTGTATCAAATACTGAAGGACCAGGAGAGGAAGTGACGGTAATTCAGAATTAAAATCCCACTGAGTTCTACAGTGATTCAATGAACATAATTGATTACTCCGTAGTAATAACAAAATGTAACACTTATTGACCCTTACTGCACCAAGCAGACATCGAAGTGCCCTGCATAGTTTTCTCCCATGTGATTTATATTGGTGTCAAAGAATGGCTATAACACAGCGAATGACTCAAACCATGAAAACACATGTTCCCACTGTTTTCTATGATAGAAATCAGAGATAAAATATTGACAGAGTCATGTTTTCCTCCAAAGGCCCTGTGGAGCGATGTCCTAAGCTTTATTCACTCCTTGTCCCTTGCCTTGTAACCACAAAAAAGCGATTTTCATGGTATTATCTCTTGTGTGTCTTACAATCCAAATTTCCCTTTCTGTAAGAGCGCTGGTCATATTAGACCAGGTACTCACCTAATCTGGTATGGCTTCCTTGAAACTTAACATGATCACATCTGCAGTGACCTTGAAGTGAGGACCTCATTGCGTAATTCTTGGGGGACAGAGTTTGACTCAGTATGCCCATAATACTGTTCTTAAGATTATCCTGATTTTGTGTGTGAAGGACATAGCCAGCATGTGACTTATCTGTGGTAGGAAAGAGTTTATTTCAATGTCATTGATTGATTTTCAAACTCTCTCTTTAGGAGGCAAATATTAGACTCCCCGCACAGACATTCTGTGATACAAGTACATCTGTTGGGACTCTTGGTGGCCAAGGAACCAAAACACAACAAAATTTTGAGATGGTCAAAGGAGGCTACACTTTGGAGTCCAACAAAGGAGGTGGCCACCACACCTTGGAGTCCAGCAAGGGAGGTGTTCTGGGAGCAGCAGACACTGGCCGATACACATACACAGACTGGCAAAGTTTCACTCAACCCCGACTTGGTGAAGTAAGTCCCCCAAGTTCTCAGGTGCCCACTATGTGAAATCCCAACATGATTTATAAACAAAATATCCCAAAGTACCATTTCATGCACCTGAAACACCCCTTTCCGTCTCTTATACCAGTGCAGGCACTGATGTCAAGCACAAATGTAGAGCAAAATACCCTTTCAAAGTTCAGTTCTTAAAATATGACTTCCAAGACTTTAGGTCTAGTTTATGTGGATGCCTTTGGGATACTAAGAGACTGATGTCTTCTTCACTGAATATTATCAGAAAAAATCTGTGAAAAATGACTAGTATTATGAACAGATCATAAATTGTCAACATTTTGCCAGCATGTTGGAATTCTGTGTAAGGTTAGGACATCTTGCCTACCTAAATCAACTAGATAGGTTTGTGAGTTTTAATCTTAGGTTCTATCTCAGGATTCTGAGTACTTTCCTTGTTTGTTTCAGATTACTCAGACTAGTGTGAGCCACATTAGTGTGTTCGATAACTATAGCTGCATAACATGTTACATGTTACTCATATTATATATACATTAATGTACTAGACTTTTACAACTATAGAGCAGCATAAATGCAAGAACCACAACCTACATTGGCTTTTCTCCCCATATATGAAGAAGCAATTTAGGTAAATTTCAATTAGCTATACCTTTAGTCAAGAGGGAAGCTGAAAGTTATTCCTGTGATATATGCAAAGTCTTAGTTCTTATAAATGTGTTCACTCTGACCATTTATTTATTTGCTATACTTTAAAAATGAATATAATATAGACCAATCATGTGCATTTTTTATATGTAGGAATCCATTAGAGGACACACTCTGATTAAAAATTAAACAGTAAAAGGTAAATTCAAGAATCATTTTTATGCTAGTCGGTTTAGGTGTCTTTTAAAAGACATAATAAATTGTGTTTTTTCTCCACACAGAAGGTGTATCTGTGTGGACAAGACGAGGAACACAAACATTGTGAAGATTACGTTCGTTCGTATAACTATGAAGGCAAAGGCTCCATGGCCGGCTCTGTAGGCTGTTGCAGTGATCGGCAGGAGGAAGAAGGGCTGGAGTTTTTAGATCACTTGGAACCGAAATTTAGGACATTAGCAAAGACATGTGTGAAGAAATAAACATTTTGGTTAATAGAGCGACATCTGCAGTGAATACAGGGGCGTCGCTGGATACAAAAGGATAGTAGTTTGCAATAGCCACTATGCTTATTGGAGGTGACGCCATCTGTAGATGAGGATGCTTTACCAACCACAGCTCTTCAAATTCTCCTTGTCTCCAGAACTTCTCTGTGTTGTGTAGACAGGAAGTTGTCACTGTTCCCTTTCTTTCCGTGCATGTATGCATTGCCCTCTCAGGACTGGACTGTGTCTACCGCTGAAACTGGGATTGTTTGAAACTTAAGCTCTTTTGAACGCTATGCAAGACTCTATGGTGGAGTTGGGTATTGTGGAAGCTTAAAACACGAATCTTCATTGTGTATATACAAATTAAATATTTTCTTCAAAATCGGGGGGAGAATTCTGTTTCTAAAATTTTTTCTTTGTGCCAAGATATCGTTTTCCCTCTTCCAGACTAGCTTCAGATAGATTTTTAAGTATTTTTAGATGTAGTCTTTCGTGTGTCTAAAAAGGCTTAATTCTTGCTACACTTTTCACTCCTCCAAGGAGCACTGTTTTCACTCAGGAGACTACGAGGCTTGGTCCTCAGATCAGGCTCCTGGAGCTCCTGTTGGAATGACATGGGACTCAACATCTTGAGCTGTAGAGATTGGTTAAGAAGTCCATGGAAACACTGGATTCCTGATCTCCACAGGCTGGCTTAGGCTCCTAGATATATTTTTGCTTGTCTGACTTAATGTGGCAATACTTTCCATTTACAAATACATGTGTAAGTACTTTGGGAAGAATATTAGCTACCTAATTTGATACGGATGCATTGTTTCAGTGTTTTTCAACTGCTCTTCATCTTCAAACCTTTTCCCAATGAGTCTTAAAGTCGTCTAGTTGGAGCTGGCACAGGGTTTAACACTTACCATGTGTCAATGCTACGTTAACGTCCATACTGGAACTTAATGCTCAGTACACTGTGTATTAATTGGGTAATTACTCAAAGAAAAACTGGAAGACTAGAAATAATTTTGAGTAGATATGCATTAAAATTTTAATTGATTGTAGCAACACGTACTAAATATTATTGAATTGTGAATTCATAAATATTTTAATATGAGTGGCTACAAGAAGGTGTGACATTTTAATAAGATGCTATTATACTGATCTATAAAGAAACTATATTTGAATGATTTTTTTTTGTGGAAAACTATAGATATGTGTCAAGTTATATCTCATGGAAACTTTATATTTAAACTAAATTGACTTTCTTAACCCATTCCTTTCTATTGTCAAAATAGGTTTCTGTTTCATTTAGGTTTTGTTATTAGTCCTATTGTCTCAGTTAGGAAAGGAGTTTTTATTGTGAAATTGGATATAGGAATAAAATGAAACATGGCTTTGATAAATCAGATTTGGTTTTGCAAATCTCCCATAATGTATTATTTTTTACAATCATTGTAAGATAATTTGGAGTGGTAAAGTGATTTTTGCTCTTTGAAGAAATGTCACTCTGACAATGTAGGTTATGACACTTTAGAATCTAATAATATCAATTTGGAAATGTATCAAATGTCACAGTAAATAGCTATAGAATGTTATACAAGCAGTCACAACATTAGCTTAACAATAGCTTAATATGCGTTGTTTGTCTTCATCTTGCTCTTATACTTGCTGAATTATAGATGAGGAAATTTGTCTAAATTAAGAATCCAATTGACGTTTACAGTGAATCTCTCGTTTATAAAGAGAAGGCTCCCCAAAGTGTCAGAGAGTTATTAGAAAGCACAAGAAATAATCTGTATTAAGCATTTTTAGTTATTTTAAACATTTTCAAGCTATTATCAAAATTCATCTCAGAGAAATTATATTTATTGTTGGATTTATTTAGGCAACTCTGAACAATTTTCTTTTTGCATCAAAATTTAAATATTAATTGTATGATGAATTAAATCTATGAAACCCTACCAGACTGTAATTTAGTTTACTAATAAAGTACTGTATTTCATACAAATGTTGAGTTAATCGTTGATTTAATAAATTAATAGTTATAAAATGCTTTTGATATTTCAACATCTATGAGGACCAGACAATCCGGGTGTTTTAGATATTAAGAGTTACTCTCCTTTTTGCAGTTTATCAGTTAAAAGTGTCATTTAGAAATCCAGAAACATGGCCATTGCCTGACAGCCTATCAGGGCCAGTTTGTCTCAAAGCCTGCCTCAGCCTTTCTGAATTAGAATCTGCATTTCAGGAAGAGCGCCAGAGGATGTGCATGCCCATGGAACTCTGATAAGCTCCAGGTAACCGATGAGGAAAGAGGAAAGACAGAACCCACTAACAAGAAAGCTGAGTAGAATGGATGAAGCAGGCGGTCAAGAGCAGCAGGCCCAAGACTGCTATCTTTGCTGAGGGATTGATGCACATTCAAAACCATCTCGCATCGTTTGCAAAGGATCAGCCTCTCCCCTCATGCAGACAACTGACTTTCTGAAGACTTTATGTCTCAATAAGACCTTGCACTGTAAGGAACATGGGGACAGATAATGAGCTCAAACTCTAATAAAGGGCATTTTCATTGCCACTTAATGAATTCAGTTTTCCCCATCCCAAATTAAGGGAATTGCATTTAACAAAATTCTGCAAATTTTGATCATGCCTATGAAAACCATTTGTACAATTTTATAGAATCACAAAGTTAAAGAGCCCCAATGATTGGCACAGCACTACCAGGATCGCTTTGATGAGCAGATGCCTGGCTGCAGTCTCTTTTTTTTTGTATGGTTTATCATTGGCGTACTCTTCAAGTTTTATTTTGTTGGGTGTGACTGATACAGAATAACATAGGAGTGGTTAAGACATTGTCAAAACCAGTTTTTTGTGTCAAGTAATCCCATTCTGTCAAGATTGTTCTTCATCTTACTATTATTATTTCTAGTCTGGCAAATCATGTAGAAAAATACCAAGGCAAACAAGGTCTAGGAAGATGACTAAGCTGATAAAAAGTACCTGCTGTGCAAGCCTGAAAACCCGAGTTCAAATCCCCAGGCCCCATCTAAAAGTGGGACTCGTACAGCATGGTGAAAGGTGGAGAAAGGAGAATTCCCATCAAACAACACGATACCTGTGTCATACAAGGTAGAAAGTAGGGGACAAAACCCAAGTTGTCCTCTGACCTCCACTTCTGGGTGTCTGCATTTATACATACTAATGCGTATACACACACACACACACACACACACACACACTCATACACAACATATACACATGGACTCATACACACTCATACTCACATACATTTACACGTATTCTCACTCACGCACATATACATGTACCTTCAAACATTCTTACCCACTTACCACTACACATACTCATACACACACACTCATATGAATATTCACTGATATACACTTACATACACATTACACATTCACACATGTACCATCTCACACATGTGCTTACATACTTAAAAGCACACATTCACTCACACACACACACATACAGACAAGTTTTTAATAGTTACTTAAAAAATTTTAGGAGCAGTGAGAACTCACGAAGTAAAGGAACTGGTTTGTAAGCCTGAGAACTAAATTCAATCCCTGGGGCCCACACAGTAGAAGGAGAGAATGACTTCTGCAGATTGTCCTCTGACTTTCACACGTGTTCCTTTGGTGTGTGCACACACATGTGACAAAACATATGAAAAATTAGTAGTCTGGTGCAATATTAATAAAATCAATCCTTCTTAAAATATTGTATGCATAGCACAGGCATATGATTTAATACAAATAAGAACTAAAATATAATTTTTATTAAATCATATATATTAATATTTATGTATTAATATTAAATGTTGAATTTGATTTCTGTGCTTTGGTGTAATTATATTCAAAGTTGAACATTAAAAAGATAGGTTGCTGATCTGCATATGTCTGCTGCTGTTCATGGCAGTTCCGGCTGAGATTCCAGGGTATTGAGCATCTCTCTCCTAATATCTATTTCTGATTCTAACTTTACTGAGTGAATATGAGTCTAGCTAAGACACCATTATTTATTATCCTTCTAAACTAAATGTGACATTGTCTTAAATTCTGACCGATGAGAAGTAAAAATATTATGCATGAGGCTCATGGGTAGGAATCTGAAGAGAATTGATTCCCCTGGAAAGAAGCATTTTTCTTTCCTCTTTACTATATTTAACATGTGATAAATTGCCTGGTACTAAGCAAGTCATTTGGTGCACATCAGATCAGAGGCTTTGAACCAAGAGTGCCAGAAGTAAGAACTGAGAAAGACTAAAGCAAAGAACAGTGGCCTGCATTTTTAGTTCCAGCAGTCAGGAGGCTGGAGGGTCTTCAGTTCGAGATGAGCCTGTGCTGCAAAAGGAGAACCTGTTTGTAAATAAATAAATAATCGAGGAAAGATAGACAAATGGAAGGATGGACAGATAGATGATAAGTAGGTGATAGATGGATATATATATAGATAGATAGATAGATAGGTAGGTGATAGATGGATAGATAGATAGATAGATAGATAGATAGACAGATAGATAGATAGATAGATGGATGGATGGTAGATATACAGATAATAGTAGATAGATGATAGATGATCGATAGATAGATCGATACATAGATGGATAGATAGATAGATGGATGGATAATAGAATAAAGGGTTCCTTGGTAGCTTGGTGTCATCTTGGACAGGCCATTAAGCACTTTAATGAACTTCTGTGTATCACAGACAAAAAAAAATCTTAGTTTTTTTTGTTATGATATAGCTCATTCTAAGCTGCTACAGATAATAAAGGTTGATTCCAAATATTTTTTAGCCAATGTTTTGATTCAACTAGTTAAATTTCTAGATCCTCCCCACTTTCCTTTGTCTCTCCCTTACGTTCTGTCTTTGTGCCAGGGTCTCATGCAGCCCAGGGTGGCTCAGAGCTTGCTGTGTAAGCACAGAAGACCTTGGCCTTGGGGTTCTCCTTCCTAGGCCTCCCTGGGGGTAAGAAGAGAGGTGGGAGCCATGTTGACCAAAAATTCATTTTCTTTTTATTCAAAGTTCAAACCAATGAGGGCTGATGATATTTTAGAGTTCTTCCAAACAACACCAAAGCAAAGTGTGGGTAAGAATTAGTCACTACTGGAAATAAGACCAGCCTAATAAGGGACAGCTACAGCAGAGTGTATGTCTGCTCTACTAAACCCACAAGGCTGACTTTAGAGGATTTAGGAGACCTGGAGTTTTCTAATGAGCTGCTGTGTGATTCTGTCAGGTCATTGAACCTCATCACTTCGACCCTTCAACATTAGGAATAATCTTGAGGTTGATTTGACCAACCAAATTATCATGCTCTTGGAATTTAAGGACCTGTGTTTTCTTTACTGTAAGGTATCCCTTTACAATGGGCTCAGCAAGTTTCTGCCTTTGCTTTTACTTTTAGTTATGCTGGGGATAGAAGCCATCTCATGCCTGCTACAGAGCTCTGCCCCAGTGCTCCTCCCTCAGGCCTGAAGTTTTTCTTTTAAATTGTTGTTACCTATGGTATTGAATACCTAATTGCTGCATTAAGTCAAACCTCTAGCTGAGAACGGCTTCCATCAGTGTAGACTGTTTAAAGTGCCCTGTGCTACATTTGCAGTGCTTTTTTCTCTTCTCCTGTGAATGGTGTGGTCCTGCCCTAGGCACCTCCAGTCTGACAGCGCAATACTCACTTGCAATTTCACAGCCCGAAACATGGTCTCACTTTTCAGTTCTTTACAATTCTGCCTTTTTATTTGCACTACAATCCCACACCATTTTCTGTGTTTTCTTGAATAGACTTCAGTCTTAGAGTCAGGAAAGGTGATCTTGACAGAGATGGTGGAAGTTTCAGTCTGTGACAAAACCAATTTTACAGTTTTGTTGTATGACCAATGCTTAGTACGGCTTCCAATGAACTGCGCTGGAATTCTGTTGTTCTACATTACAGACTATACAAGACATTTTATTTATCACAAAGGAATGGCTAGGACCTGTGTTAGTCTGAAATGGCAGGTCGACAGTGAATTAAAAGTAAAGTTAATTTTTTTCTCTAGTGCAAATTAAGGCAGATTTTGGACTCTCATAGAGGCAACCTAATCAATGTTCTTGGAATCATTATTTTTGTTTACTCTCTTTTGCATAAGTTACTTCAGAAACACAAGATGACCAATGCAATTTCAACTATGACATATGTCTGTCTATGACATATGACAGTGACAAGTGACTGTCTACTAATCTAGAAGTCTGTAATTATCTGACTATCTAAAACTGGAAGATTAGAGACAGGAGATAGATTTACAAATTTAATCATTATAGTTCTTTGGTTTGTTGTAATGACAGAAGTGGACAAATAATGTCACATGGAAGAGTAAGTGTTTTTTTCCCTCTTTGGGAAAGTGAGGCATGGCTCGGGCAAGGCAAGAGAAAACATTTTATTGACACAGAACTAAATACCAGAGCCAGAAAAAATCAGAAACAATAAAAAAACAACAGTAGAATCAATCAGTCAAGAAGCAAAGAATCCCCAAAGAGCAACTAGGAAACCTATATTAAGAGAACAGGTGAGAGATGGTGGTGAGTGGGGAGAGCAGGTGAGAAGGTCACATACACAAAGGATCTGGGAGCTGGGTAAGAGGCCCAGGGAGAGGAGGCTGAATCACACGACTCTGATTTCTTGATCAAGTGGGAGGATGACCAAGTCAGCAAATTCACCGAGGAAAACAGCAGAGCTCATTTTAATTTGGAGTGATGAAGGCTTTAGAGTAGATGCTTTGAACTTGAGCTGTTTGTGGGAGATGCTGGGAAATCCTTTCTGTCTCTGCCTTAGTCACAAAGGACGCACTAAGTATGTGCCTTTTTGCTACTGTTTGGTACCTGTATAATCTACTCCCAAGGGTTGGAAGTGCATTCAGGACTGGGGCCACTTTTAATATAACTATAAAAGTGACTATAGTGGTGTGATATATTTCATTCTGTGTGGATATTCAACTGTGTGCTTTTATTCTCGAGGACATGCCAAGCACTTTGCCGCTTGTCTATTTCTTCCCATTCACCTAGGTTTTCCTATCCTGGTTCTAGGCACTAGGATTCTGTTGGGAAAATCACACTAATAAGTTGGTTGTCATCCTCATTATTGACAGACGCTCTAGTGTCCCAGACTGGCCTTAGACTTTACATGTAGCTGAGGATCACCTCTGATCCCTCTACCTCCACCTTTGTTAGTACTGGCATTATAGACATGCACGACCACACTCCATTTATGAGGTGCTGTGTATCACACAAACTTAGGGCTTTTGCATGCTAGGCAAACAATTTACCAACCGAGCTACAGCTACAGTCCTGAGGCTTGCTTTCTAGTGAAATACAGTTAACGTGAGAGAGAACAACTTGAGTTCCATCTCAATAAAAATATCACAGAAATAAAGGCAGAATGAGCTAAAAACAAGAGTCCGATGACCAAGAGGTGACTTGTCTTTTGTTAGGTGGACATGGTTGACTAGAGACTGCAGAGGGAGGGATGCACTTCAGCTTCCAGGAAGCAGCAACAGGTTGTGGAGAGCCTATTGAGGTGAGCCTCAAAAAATGACTCCCACACTTTCTGAACACACTGGAATAGCCATGCTGCACCTGACCTTTCGATTACTAGAGACTGTTGAAGATACTTGGCATTTGCTCTCGCTGGGATGAGAAACCTCTGTGGGATTTTTTTTTTTTTGTAAAAAAAATTAAAAGAATTTTGGAAGAGCTTAGTACAATAACGTAACAATCTAGGCTATTTACATTTATTTGATTCTTAGTGACTTATTGAGAAAGTGCTCTCTTTATAACCCAGGCTAATCTTAAACTCCTGATTTTTCTGCCTCATTGTCTTGACGACTGGGATTACAGGAGTGTGAGTTAGATTTAGCCCTAATTTATTTAATGACAAAGACAACAAAGTTGCTTGGTTTTAAAAAAATTAAGCTTAGGAGCATTGACAAAAAAAGAAAGAAAGAGAGAAAGGAAGGAAGGGAGGAAGGAAGGAAGGAAGGAAGAAAGAAAGAAAGAAAGAAAGAAAGAAAGAAAGAAAGAAAGAAAGAAAGAAAGAAAGAAAGGCTCATTGAGAGGGTTTTGGTACAGTCTGGAGAGATGATGGAAGTTTGAGGTAGACAGTATTGATGGAGAAGGTGAGAACAAGATGAAGTCCAGGTATGTTTCACAGGTGCATTTGGTAGAAGTTACTGATCAAAAGTAGAATAAAAGAAAAAGAAAAAAAAAGAAGAACCATAAAGGCTGTGAAACTACTGGAAAGGGGGTGTTGGTCTTGACCGAAAGAAGAAAGATAAATTTTGCAAGACCTTGTAGATACCAGAGTTAAGACTGGAAAATGCCGTTGAAACCTAAAAACCAGAGAGAGATCTGCAACAGATTTAGAGATGCTGGTCTCAGCATCCTGCCAAGACTTAAAGCTGGAGACTGGAGTGAGAAGACTGGGAAACCTGGTGCAGGAGCAGCACTAAGTCCATAGCACTGCAATACTGAGAGGTCGTACAAGAAAAGGGATCAATATGGGAAGGAAAAACAGAAGTCAAGAGAAAGACATGTTTCAGTGACGGGTGGACCAGCTTCTCTTGCAATTCAGATACTAGATCAAAGCTGAAAAAAAATCTTTTCATTTCAACTGTAAGAACATCACTTTATCCTTGGGATGGGGTAGAGCGGGGTAAGAACTTCCTTGTTTTTGTTTTCTTTGGGGAGTAGAAAAAGGAAAGAATTACTTGTGGAAAATATGTTCAAATGTGCTGCGAACTTGTCATTCACCCGTTTACTCATTTGTTCATTCCTTCCACAAACATTTGACTGCTAGCTGTTTGGGAAGTGTGCCAGTGTAGGAGACGTAAGGGTGAACCAAAACAAAATAAAGGCATAGAGGTTAAATGTAATCTTTGGTGAGGAAGAAATATTAATTAATTTATTTACAAATTTATCATGATAATTGTGACAAGTCTTCTGAACTAGTTAGTGAAGAGGGTTTTACCTCGTTAGAGGATAAATGAAAGCTAATACTTATAGAGTGGACAGGAGTTGGCCTGCCCAGGGGCATAGGAGACGTCTTCAAGAGAAAGAAATAATACACCATAGCGACCATAGAAAAAGTCACCGGTGAGTGCAGAGACCTAAGAAACACAGTGGTGTGTGTGTGTGTGTGTGTGTGTGTGTGTGTGTGTGTGTGTGTATGTGTGTGTGTGCGTGCGTGCATGTGCACATGTACAATGCCACACTTAGAGTGTAGCGATGCTTCCAAGTCAGACAAGGCACGAGGGCCGTCTATAGCCAATCTGAAGAGAATACACAGGCACAGTCAGTCAGAAAGAAGAAAACCAGAACAGATAATCTTGGCTTGTTTGGCCTGGGATTTAATCTCAGACACACTAACCAATGGCTGACGTGTATATAGTCCACTTCACTGGCACTAATTTTGAAAAGCAGGCTTAAAGAAGCATGTGCAACAGTAGAAATTAAATAGTTTATTTAACAGAAAGGCAAAAACACTTTCCTTGTGTTACAAAAAAATTAAAATTGGTGCATATTTCCAAAAATACACAAACCTTATGTAGTCTCATCTTAGCTTCATATAGTTAAGTAGTAGATGCCGGCAGAAGTCTTTGCTTGTGATTGAGAAGAGAAGGAAGACTTAGAAATGATGAGTGAATTAGCATTAGAACGGAGTCCTAGACCAAATGGAGAGTCTTCTTCCGAAGCAGCAGAAAAACAGGGAACAGTCACAAGAATGAGATGGGGCATGTGATATAAGGAACAAGAGATGGGGTAGTACAGTTTGGAGAAGCGGGTGCCCATGGTAACAGACCCTGAAGGAATTAAGGACCATTTAGAGCATTTATTCCAAGTGCATCATACACCATATCATTTAATCCTTAGAACTCTGGGCAGTGAATAGGTGTGTGCCTTTGCTATTGTCACAGGGCTGCCTCCTTACATCCACCTCTGAGCTCTATGCAGTGCCTTTCAGTCTTGTTTTCCTTTCCGCCTTTGATTTGTGTCATACTTGCTCCACTGTCAGTGCTGGGTAAGGGACACACCTTGGATAGTGTCCTCCTGAAAGCCACATTCATCCATGAGTTTCTCTCAGAGACTCTGGCCGTTGTGGGAGGTGGACACGGGGGAACTACTGAGAATTAACTCGCTCAGTGACAGGTGACTGCGCACACATCTGTGTAAGTCTCATCTGTGTAAATCCTCTGCCTCCGACTGTCTCTTGGTAAGTCTCTCAGGAGCACTTCGGCAGTTTAGTTTAGGTGGAGGAGGTGGCGTGGGGTTACCTTTCTTATCGAATGTGAGTGCTCCTGCCTGAGGCGTTCTCAAAGCAGGGCAAGATGGACAAGAAGCTGACCCGACTTTTGATTCTCTGCTAGGGTAACAGAGAGCTGGCATATGTCTGCTGAGTTAATGTTCACAGCCAAATGACACTGTCAAAAAAAAAAAAAAAAAAGAGTCACGTCTTCTACTCTCACACCTTCATGGTAGGATGTTTCAAAACTGGCTCAAGGAGGAATTTGCATATGGTCAGCGAGGCTGACTTAGAATGTGTAAATTTTATCTAATACTTTGAGTCCATTTTCATGAAGAAACAAATAAAAACTGCCCTTTTATGAGCTTCAGTTATCCGGCATCTGTGAGATGAATTGTCAGATCGCTCTCTCACCCCTTTCTGGAATGAGAAAGAGCATGAGGCATCCCACAGGCATTGGAGGTTGAAGGTAGACAAGAGTGTGGCAATGTCCTATTGTCACAAGCCGTGATGCCGAAACCAGTTGGCTTCCGTGCGTTCTGGAAAGCTTGGAGCTGGACAATGTGATGCCATCACCAATAAGCTGATAGGTATTTATGAAATCATCATTGGGCAAACGTGAAGTAAGAAAACAAAAACATGACACTCAGACTTATGATCCAGGCTTATTTTACTAGCAATCGCTGATAATTTTATAGTTATGGAGACTACAGGACACTCACTTAGGTAGCATTCATTAATAAAAATCAACAGGTCAGGTGTTTACCATCAGACATCAGTGTTGAATTTAACATACGACTGCTATTATTACCAAACCGGTTTGCTCATTACAGGAAAACATTTCCATTGTTAAAATGGCACTGAGTGATGTGCGCATGTCTTTAAACTTGTTGTCTGTGGCCATCTTTAAGCCAGGTAACAGGGAAGGGACACATTTGTCTTCCTGGTGAAATTCCCCTGGCGTCTTAGAAAAGAGGTGCAGAAGGGTGAGTCAGAAGCCCATTCTGAGGAGCGTACAGGGTTCTCAAGCTTAATCTTCCCGGCTAAGTGCTGCTGTAATTCCTAGGCTTAAGTGCCTGTCAAGTCAGAGCACAAATTCTCCTGTTCTTCACTTTTCACCATGCACTCTAATCCTGATGACAACATAGAGAAAAACAATTGGTACCAGGATGTCCGAGACTCTCCTGTGGGAGCTGGTTCAGGAGGAAATCACAAGAAAACATGTTCCCATATGACAAAGTTCTTGGAGAAAATCAGTAGCCCACATTTAGCTCATGGCTGGGCCTCAGTTGATGTGTTTTCTGTAGTAACTTCGGCTTTGTTATTTCCCCTTCCCTCCTTCCTTCCCTTCCCTCATCCTTCCTTCCTTCCTTCCTTCCTTCCTTCCTTCCTTCCTTCCTTCCTTCCTTCCTTCTTTACTTCTCTCTTCCCTTCCTTCCTCCCTTCCTCCCTCCTTCCCTCCCTCCCTCCTTCCCTCACTCTCTCTCCCTCAGTCCTTCCTCCTCACCTTCTCTTCTTTCCTTTTCTCCCCAAATTATAGAACCTGTGTCACTGTCAAACAGTGTAATTTCTGAACCTTGAGACCCTCTAGGATGGAACTCCTGTTGAAACTGTATTTACCCGTCTGTCTGTCGGACTTTGATTTACACAATAGAATCTCCCTTGAGTCCACCTCTTATCAGGCCGGCCTCAGGCAGCTGTGAGTAACTTCAGCCTGTTGAGGCAGGGTGGTTGTGGGTCTGGGAGTTACCCCCAGGATAGGGACCTCCACCGGCTGTGGGCAGTGCACTGGGCGGGGCCACGGCCTGAGCTCTCCTGTGAGTCTTAGTATAGTCAGGGCTTCTGCTGGGCAGGGCCAGCTGCTAACCCTACCAGACGGTCACCGGGGCGGGGTGGGGGGGGCGGTGGTGACAAGGGACATATAGGTGGCGTCTGCTGGTGAGAAACACCTAGTACAGGTGAAAGGGTGGCGGTGAGAGGGAGTTCCAACCGGCTGAGTTCTTAAAGCCATGAAGACACAAGAAAAATAACAAGGAGTGGCCGACAGGAGTCTTTTGGATTTGCCTGGAGCTCCACCTTCGGCCAGAGGAAAAGCCCCTTGGGACCGAGGCGGGAGCATCAGACAAGCGCGAGAAAAGCGCCTGTGCGCGCTCCACCTCTACGCAGCGGGTGCGGGGCGGCGACCTGTCCTTTGGGCTGGCCATGGCGTCTGCAGGACCTGTGCGCTCCGGGAGCCCAGCCCTTGGCCTTCCGCACCTACTGACCCTAGCGGTGAGCTCCGGGGACCGTTCGGGGAGAGGGACATCGGGGCCAGGGCGGCTGGCGCAGATGGGGGTCACCGGGCCTGGCGACCTCTTAAACTGAAGTTGTTGGAGGTGAGGGAGGGCAGCAGGAAGCCGAGCGGCCGGCGCCAAGGTCCCGCAGGGGAGGGAGTGTGGCTCTGAGCTGTAATAGGCACGCGCGGTGGCTGGAGACGGGGGCGGGTTACGAACGCCCAGCCAAAACCCTGGCCCCGGGGTTCCCTAGGCAGAGCGGGGTGCGCCGAGGTTGTGTTGGAGCTGGAGTACGGTCCTGAAGCCCTGGGTGCCGGCCATCCTGACTAAGGGCAGCTGCCCAGGAGCCGACAACCGAAAGCCAGTGTGGTGTCCTTGGGTCAAAAAAAGAGGACTTGTTGCTCTTGAGGGCTCAGAGCTAAGTGGGAGGTGGAAGAATAGAAAGAGAGAGAGAGAGAGAGAGAGACAGAGAGAGACAGAGACAGAGAGAGACAGAGAGAGACAGAGTGAGACAGAGACAGAGAGACAGGCAGAGAGACAGAGGGACACACAGAGAGAGAGACAGAGAGAGACACAGAGAGAGAGACAGAGAGAGAGAGAGACAGACAGACAGAGAGAGAGAGACAGAGAGAGAGAGAGACAGAGAGGAACCAGAGATGACCACTGATCCCCTAAAATCCTGGGAAGAGACCTTTCTGACCCTGAGATCTTGTCCTGGGAGGGGTTTGGATTCCTTATCTCAACTCTGCTCGGATTCATTCTCCTTTAAGAAGTAAAACAGCCAGGACCTTGAACCCTATTGAGGAATCAAAAAATGGCTTTATTTGGTCAGGACTGGATCTCTCTAGGAGCCAGAAGATTCCAGAATTCACTCCAGGGTATAGGCCTTTGGGGAGTCTGGGGAGCCCCAGATTGTAGTTTTATATGGGTCCCTTGGACAAGGAAAAAGTTGATTGTGCTAGGTGAACAACTTGATCCTGTTCTTTTACCCGTGCAGTGGTAGGCTCAAGCTGTCCCTGAAGGAAGCCTGGCAGAACCCAAGAAACCAAGTGTGTGTGGGGGTTGGGGTGGGGGAAGACAGAAGGCGGGGGTTTCAAAAGGTTAGGACATCTTCCATTTCTCCTGGACTCTCTTTTCACAAGAGATTCCTGCGTTTTTAGTTATTGAAAATGTGGTTGGTTACTGGTTAAAATGTCAGTTCCAAGGAATGAATGGACTTTAAACTTTTGATCACAATTCCCAGGGACTAATCACAAGCACAGGTAGGGACAGGTACGCCGCACTCAAGGTTTTATAGTTGAAGAAACAGCCTAGGGCAAACAATGGTCACAAAATATGCTGCTGGTGACAAAGACTGAACTTTAGTTGGTATCTAGTGAGGAAAGTTGCCACTTCCTTTTATACTGCAGGACTTTATTCTTTGAAAGGAGAAGCATCCTTAGTCTTTGTGACATAGCAGTGCCCAGTGCAAAGCCACACACCTGGGTGCATATGCCTCAGATCCTTTTAAAAGCAGTGAATGCTGGGAGGAACGAGGGGAAGTAGAATCCTCACTCCTTGACCTCTCTGAACTTCAGAATCCAGGAATGGGTGCCCGGGTGGGCGTGGGGAGGTTCTCGTTACAAGCAATTTGCTTTTGGGCAGGAAAGTGTAGCAGGAGTCCCCTCAGGTTGTTCTAGTGTGGTGCGCGTGAACAGCCTTACGGGCCTCAGAAGGGCACGGGAAGGTGTGAGGTCTACTGAAGAGGGATCACTCTTGGGGGGAGGGGTGCGGCTCCTCTACATCCTCTACATCTCCTATTTCCCATACACTCAGATAATCCCTCAACATTCCACATGTCAGCTTCTCTCCCTTTCTTAGCACTGCCCCACCCCATAGTGTCTTAACCACTGAAGCTTTCTTCCTGAATGTACCAATGGTGCTTTGTTCTCTACAGCCGTCTAGGATCTCCTGTGACTAGTTCAAGTGACGTGTTCTACTCCTCACATAGTCCTACCCTGACTGGTTCCTAATTCTGGATGTTATCACCTTAGAAAAAAACTCTCTAACCCTCAGAATCTGACTTCTTACCCAGTGTCTCCATGCCCCCTCCCTCCCTTTTTCCGGTGTATGATTTCAAGACGTAAGCATGAGCTCTTCCCCTTTGACAGGGTTTTGAGTGCACAGGAACAGAAAATTAGCCACAAGCACAGTACTGTGCAGCACTCTCTGGACGTTTGTGTCTTCCGCGACAGGAACGGTGCGACAGGAACGGTGCGACAGGAACGGTGTAGCTGTTCAGCAGGGGACCCTCGTCTTTCTATGCCTCGTGCCCTGGCCACTGCCTTCTGTTCGTTACTTTTGTCTTTTTGGCCCCTGTTTTTCTCACTTGTAAACACTAATTGTCTGTGCGGCCTTGTTCTAAGTCCTGTTTCCTGGAGTGTGTGTGTGTGTGTGTGTGTGTTCTAGAGGTCATGCCATCTACTATATGCTTTAACACATCACATTATCCTAAATTAATACTGCTGTTTCAGACATCACCTCCAAACAAGCCTTCATATTTCGGCACGTATGCTCTGCTGCATACTGTTTATTATGTTCCCAAACAATGTTTTTCCTTTGGTGTCAGAGATTTCAATGTACAGATCTCCTGTGTGCTTTGCTCCTCGTGGAAAAGTCTAGACGCTTGTCTCCTCATTACTCCTCCTAATCCTCCATAATCACAATAAGTTCATCCTCAAAGATATTGCATGGGTCTATTTATTGGTATTACCTCTGTTGCTGGCTTTTGCTCTTGCTAATACTGTGCCAGTGGATACACCTGGATGTATTCCGGTCATATATGAGCAGGCATCCTTACGGGCGGGAGTAGCAGAATTGTAGAGGATGAATACAAAGCCAATGATGGTGATTTTGGAGATGTCCTCTCAGGATGGGTTGTATATGACTAGACAGAAAGCTATTTAATGGTTGATAGCGTGTTATATCAGTGGTTCTCAACCTCTGGGTCGTGACCCCTAAGCCAATTGGGAAATTTATATTTTGATTCACCAAATATTTACATTATGAGTCACCACAGTAGCAAAATTACAGATAAAAGTAGCAATGAAAGCAACTTTGTGGTTGGGGGGCGGTCACCACAACCTGAGAAGCTGTATTAAATGGTCACAGCATTCGGAAGGCTGAGAAGCACTGTCACATCTTTAAGGGTAGCATCAGTATAAGAATTATTGAGATTGACCTTGAGGGTACTGGAGATAGGATGAAGTTTTGCAAAAGGTAAAACTGAACTCACACTTTATGCAGATCACCCCAGGAAAGTCCAGTCGATGAACTATTGAAACATAGGGTGACACCATGTGCATTACAGGAAACACATGATGAATCCTACAAACTTTCAGTTAAGAAGCCTATGACCCAGATTTCACCTTTTTTCAAGTTGAAAAAAAGCAGTGGTATAAACACAAACAGAATTTCCATAGTAAAAACACAAAAATAAAACCAAGCAAAACCAAACAGAGATATTTTAAAATATTTTAAAGGCCAGTGTAATACATTAAAAAGTTCTTATAAGTTGTGAAGGAAAATTCTAGTATGAACAAGGAAAAGACAAATTCTAGAAATTAAGAAAAATCATTAAAACATGAAGTATAAAAATAAGGAAAAGTGAAATTCCATTTCACACCTAAAGGTGTTTGAGCACATGCTGTGTAGGTGAGACTGTGATGAATGGAAGACTCACACACTATTGATGACCAACGTTGTGTATGTCCTGTGTGGACCGTGAATAGAGCAGATGCAGGCAGGCTTGGTGTTTGTCCTTTGAAAACCATGTAACTAATACTTTTGTATCCACATACTGATAGATGGTCCTGTTTTATTTAGTAGGACTTTGTATGCTTTTAACATCTACATATCCCTTTGTTGTTCTTCTTTTTCATATTTTTTCTTTGACCTTTTGAATCAGATTGTTTAGATCCAGGAAATAGTGTTGAGATTTTATGGGGACCATAAAGTCATAATTTAATTTTGGACTAATGTATGTATGTTGCTGATTTTTCTTACTGCAGACTAGATCTATGTTTCTTTCTATGTAAATTGTTATGCATAAGTGTGTTTAGGTTTTTCTGAAATAGGCGAGTCTTTCATGGCTAAGTCATGGAAGGATGAGAAAAAGGCATTTGGCAGTCCCAATCAGGAAGCAGACCATGTGGTCTCGCCACTCAGCCTTGCAGGTGTCTTACTGAATTTACTCCCTGGCATTTCCACACATTTCACTCCCTTAAGAAACAACTTTTTTAAATATATCTACTATGTGACTGATTTCATTTATGGACAGGAAGAGCAGTGATAACCATATTTTAGTAGCTGTTTCTCATGGTAATTTGTTGATTGGTTTGCTTGAGTGTTGTAGGTAAAGTCAAAGCAAATGCAAATAGAGATATTTCCCCCTCTCTGCAAGCCCTAGCTCTTTTGTCTAAGATCTCTTCAGTGTGTCGTGAAGTGCATATGCTGACCTTAGAAAACCTATTATGTTTCTGAGTTTCATGATGGTGTCATCTACTTTTCTGGTGGCTGAGAACAAATACCTGACCAGAAGCAGTTGGAAAGGGAAGAGTTTATTTTGGCTCTAGTTTGAGGTCACAGTCTCCCTTGCTGGGAAAGCCTTTACTGAAGAGTGAGGCATCTGGTCCCAGGTAAGGGGCAGACAGGAAGTAGAGAGCATGGGTGTTGGCTCTCAGCTTGGTTCCTCCCTATTACTCAGTCCTGCACCCCTGCCCTTGGGAGGGTGTCACCACATTGGAAATGTCTTCATAGACACACTCAGAGCTGTGTTTGCACTAAGTCCACGGAGAAGAACCTTCACTGCTTCCAGAACTTTCTCTCTGGCCCTGTGCTCATAATATACAAGAGATTTTTTTATACAAGCCATGCATTTGAACATGGATCCCAAATCCATGCAAAGACTGGATTAACCGTGGCTCTGTCTCATACTGACGGTGTCATGGAGAGAAGCTCCCTGCATGTTATAGGTGTATCCTGCCTTTCATTTCCCTCCATTTCCATAGAGGCCAAAAAAGCAGAGCCAGTCTTGACAGGTCCGAAGTTATTTCTGGTTCTTCTTTCCTGCTGTCTGTGTTCCAGTTTTATGAACAAACTATGACCTTGGATTCTTTGCTACTTTTGTTAGTTCTCTGATGCTGTAGGATGTTTCAAAATGATGTTACTAGTTTTCTCATGACATTCTCCAAGTTTTCTTTCACGTCTTTATTTGAAATGTAAGTTCTCTGCCCTGATTTATTTCTCCACAATGTTCAGACTTACCATACTCCAGTAAAAAAGCTACTTAGACAATATATTTACTGGAGACAAATCTTTGCTTTTTATTGGTCAGTTTTTTTCAGTGCTCTGAGAAATACCAGAGAAAAAGATGTTAAAGGAGAGAAGAGGACTTAGAGTTTTGAAAGCTTTTGTCTGTGGTTAACTGATGCCTTTGCTTTCGGGCTCATGCAAGGCAGAAGCACCATGGATGAAAGTCATAGTGGAGGGAAGCTGTTCATCTCGTGGCAAACAGTAAGCCAAAGGGAAAGGAGGATGGAGGCAGGACAGGCTCCACCATTCACAGACTTCCCTCCTTACATGAATTAGGAGACAGCACAAACTTCCCACCACCTCCTAACAATGCCATCAAATGAAATATTCACTTATAGCCATTGATTAAGTCACAGTCACACTATCTAGTTGCCTCCCAGTGACTGGATGTAGCATCCAGAAAACAGGCCTTTGGGGTCCCAGCTTATTTTTAAAGCGTAGCAGCCCTTATAATGTGTAAAAGAAAGTTCACATGGCCTTCGACTTTATTCAGAAAGTGCTCCATACTTATTCTTCGGAGTCACTTGAATTGTTTTCTCCGTGTACTGTACACATCAGTTGCCAAAGCAGTGGCTCTCAACCTCCCCAGTGCTGTGACTGTCTAATACAATCCTTCATGTTGTGGTGACTCCAACTGTAAAATTATTTTCTCTGCTACTTCATAACTGCAATTTTGCTACTGTGATGAATCGCAATGTAAATACCTGTGTTTTCTTTTATATATGTATATTATATTTATATTTGTATATTATATATGTATAATAGATATGTAATTTATTTAACTTTATTTTTTGTGAATTGATTTGAAGATGTCAGTTCCTTAGAACTAGAGTTACAGACAGTTGTGAGCTGCCATGTGGGTGCTGGGAATTGAACTCATGTCCTCTGGAAGAGTAATCTATGCTCTTAACCACTGAGCTCTCCTTCTAGCCCCAATATCTGTGCTTTCTGATGGTCCTGGGTGACCACTGTGGATGGGTCTGAGAAGCACTTCGTGATGGATTTCTATCGCGGTTTCTGTCATCTGTCATTCTGAGCACTTACAGTTTCAACCTTGCCTTCTTCCATCATGACTGACTCATGGCCACTCCTCAGCTGACCTCATCTGGTTCCTAGGTGAGGCTGGCTTTCCCTGCTCTCCTCTACCAGCCCGTACTTTCCTGCCATGCCATTTCCATACCCTGTTGAGCTTACGAATATGTCTATCCTGCGGTTTTAATTTTCATTCATGCCATGTTTGCTACTAGGGGTCTACTATATAGTAGACATTCATTGAAATTTGTTGTATGAATGAGTGAATGTCAACAACATAGTTTCTAAAAGCCCTTGTCTTATTTGAGCCATTCAACACCTCTACCACTAAGACTTGAGTGCAAGTACCATGACTCTACCTGAGAATACTGCTACACCACTGCAGCCGCTGTCCTGGCTCCTGCTCCCATGTCTCTGCTGTCTTGTGCCATGTAACCAGTTGACTGACTGCCTGTGGACCCCAGATAAGGCCACTCTGCAGCTCCATGCATTGTTGCTTCCCTTAGCACTCTGAACGAAACCTGCATTTCTCATCATGACATTGTAGATCCTAAGCAGTATGTTCCAGACTGTTCTTTAAGTATGGCACTGGTCTTCCCCCACTTCTCTCCTCCAGCTTTCTCTGTCATCTTTCTCGGCTTTATTTCGCCCATAACTGTTATCTGTTTTGGTGGGATGTGACATTTGTGCACTTGTCTGTTTGCTTGTTGGCGCATTGGAACGTGGTCTGTTGAGGGCAAGGTCTTTGCTTTGCTCACTGTTGGAGCCCGTGACTCAGCTTGGCACCTTCTTACCCCGAGTGTTGGTTGAATGGATAAGTGTTGGCTAAGTGAATGAGATATTCTTTGTCAGTCTTGTTGAGCCACGGTACTTAAGACATCTGACTGTTCCACTGCTCCCTTGGCTATGTAGCCTATGAAAATTCCCTTCTTTTACTTTCAATTAAAAAGTCTTTTTTTGGGGGGGGATTTCAATTTTATAGTTAAAATATGATCTTTTCCTTATTAGATCTCTCCTATATGGTTTAAATTGCTTTAAGATAGATTGGAAATGAAAAATTTCAGCTGATCCAGCTGATTTTAGTTCATACTTAGTGGCACAGGTGCTGGTGGCACAGGTGCTGGTTGGGTTCCTTGCTTTTGGCCAGTCATTTGATGAACTGAGGAAATGGCACACACATCTATCAGAAGCATTCACAGAAAAAGTTTACAACAATGAGAAGCTGTGCCTTCCGAATAAGGTCCCATGCTTGCGTGAGCTGATACCTGGATAAAGCCCACCCCTCCCATGCAGTCACAGTGCCTTCCAGCAATGGTGTCCAGGTTTGGTTCAGCAGACTATGGCTTTGTCTCTGTAGTTCCTGGGATGCTGAACATTTATGGAAAGTGTGGTGGGATGGCGGTTTTCGTTTTTCTCTTTCCTGTGTGTGTTTGGTACAGTCTCACACATGTTGTGCTGGATCCTCACTCTGCTGTCCCAGGCAGTCAAGATGCTAGTAAATTCATTATACAAAACGAAATAAACACAGTCCTAAGAAAGAATGTAGTTCCCTGAGTGTAAAGTGCCTTGTAAAAGAAGGAAGCCATGCGGACCTGTTATTCTGTGGCCCATCTCCTTCTCATATTTCAGGTTTCTTACTCTGGTACATATTTCTTATTTTATTACTTTAAATCAAATGAATTTTGTGTAACTATACATATACTTAAGTATTTAATGTTTCTTTTATGTAATTAAGTGGATATTGCTATGTAGTTGAGACTTAGGTAAACTCCATATTCATTGGAAAGATCTTGTGAGTGTATGACACTCATTTGTTCATTCTAGATCCTTGCACTTGCCTGTGACGCGTGTAAAGAAGTGATCCTTCGGGTTCCCTCTCAACTACCTGCTGAGAAATTTGTTGGCCGAGGTAAAGAGCAGCTGCACTGTGTGATAATCCTTAGTGCGGTATGCTTTGTGAAAAGTTACTGTGACGGTTAGGACCACGAGGGATTCATTATCAGTAGTTAAAAACGAACAGTGCAGTCATTTTTAATACATATTATATCATATTTTTATTTAAGAATAGGATTGCCCAAAGAAGGTAAGAAGATTAATTCAAGTCATAACATATTTTTGATATTTATATTACATGGGGGATATTGTATATGCTAAATATGTTTCTAAGCACTTGAAGAACAATATTGAAGTTATTTCTTGAGTTTGAAAGTGTTGTTCTTGGATTTTCATCATTAAAAGTTTGACGTCTTACTTCATTTTGCTTCCACTTTTTTTTAGGTGTGCTGGCCCTCAAACCCAAGCCAACGCACATGCTGAGCAAACAGCTTACCCCGAGCTGCATCTCTAGCCCCATGCACTCCCTTACACCAATCAGTTCTTTACTCATGTAACTTATTAAATAAGTATGTATGTGCATGTGTGCGCATACACAAGAACTCACACAGAGGGCAAGAGATTTACCCCCTGATGTCTTAATGGCCTCTCAATTCTTTACAGGACTTAGGTATATAAGGAAAAAGAAATCAACCCAATGTGGCCCATAGTAGGTTAACCATTTTACATTTGGTGTAGACTTCAGTAGTATTCAGTTTAATAACTGCCGACTTTAATTCAGCTAGTATATAGTCTCTAACAGCTAATTTTAGTTAAGAAAGAAAACCTATTTTTAGTGTTGTCTCAAATGTTCAAATACTGGAGTCCACATGTCTCCGCTTCAGAAGAGCTATCTCTTCAAACAGGTGTAAAACAAGCATTAGAAGCAATATGGATGTTTAGGGAGGATCCTAACCATAGCATTTCATGTATCATTGTAAAAGTATTAAATATTCCGGGGTGAATGTGATTTTCATGCTTTCACCCCTTGCACTTGCATACTGTATATACTTTTGAACAATATGTTGCTCAGTTACCCCTGTGTATATTTCCTCAGTGAACCTGAAGGACTGCCTGAAATCGGCAAATCTAATTCATCTGAGTGATCCTGATTTTCAAGTCTTTGAAGACGGTTCTGTGTACACAACCAATTCTGTTGCTTTGTCCTCGGGCCAAAGAAGCTTTACTATATGGCTTTTCAACACGGACAGCCAAGAAGAAAGAGAGCTGTCTGTCCACTTAGAGGGCCCAGTAGAGGTAAATGAGGTGGCATGCGGGAGATGTAGTGGCGTGGGCTCTTTGGGCTTGACTGACGCCACCAAGGAAGATGTGGAACCAGAGAAGACTTGTGGTTTGGGTGGGGGGAGAACAAAAGCCGTGGCTCGACAGCGTTGAGTGAAGAGGGTTGGTTGCGCAACACAAGTCATTCCAAGTTGTCACTGCTTTCGTTTGCGATAGGCTACACGAAGAACTTGACATAGGACATGAATGACACTTCAGTGTTTGGAATGAATTCCCAAAAACAAGTTTAGAAACTACCACACCTTGATTAAATTCTTTTCCCTCGTGTATATTAGTGTGAAAATGTTCTCTTGTTCTTGTCTTCTTGAAGAAATCAATTCAGTCAAACGACAAAGAGAGTTTAAGCAATTGTTTATTTAGACAGCCCAAGGCAAGGAAACAAACACCACAAAGAGACAATGGATTGGGCTGCTCCGAGGCAGTCAGCAGCCCAGCGAATTCTGTGGTTTGGATCTTAAAGAAGATTTATGAATATTTGTGAGACGGGTGCCATACTCTGGGGGAAAGGTGGTCCATTTTTGGTCAAGTTATGATGGACCACATATATTTTTAAAAGTTTTCTTTCCATGATCCTCTAGGAAAGCCCACACAAAGAGTGTGTGGCAGGGATCGGGGAGGGTTAAGCTACAATCCAAGGGATAACATGATGCTGTCTGGGTATGGAGGATGCTAGGGACCTGCTTGACAGAATGGCTTGTGCCTTAGTTTTTAATATACCAAGAACAAAAATCAGGCTGTGGCTTAAGATGCTTAGTCTCAAAAGGGCTTCTGACTATCAGGAGGCTCAGCCTCGTGGACACAGCTACAGATTTCCTGCTCTGCCTCGCGGTTACTGTCCTGCTGCCCTGTATCATTAGCATGGCTGGAGTCTTAGAAGACTGAGAACAAGGGAGAAGGTTTGGACCACATTATGTGCCTATTGACTGTGACACCAAAGGTCAAGGCAACCTCTCCTCAGTCCCTGGTCATTATTCACTGAAACTATCTGAGCTCTGTCACCATATTTATTTCTTCGTTCTGACAGATGTCTGTTGGTCTCCTGGCTCTGGCTAGCTGCTGGTGAGTGGACTCTGCTTATGCTACATAGGGGAGTGAAGCCATCCATCCCTGCCATTCTCATTGCATCTCTTTCCTCTTGTGTTCTTGCATGGCAATGTGGCAGCAAGAATTTGCTTTCCAGTGTTGCATCTCTTCTTCTACCTCATCTCTCTGCTTTCCATATTTCCACCAAGGTATTTTTTTAGGAGGATGGCTTGCACAACAACAACAACAACCACAACAGCAACAACAACAGTCTTACTCTTTGCCATTATTGTTATTATTTATTGAATATTGAAGATTTGTTTGTTTTGAAGCACTACCATGAGTTTACAACTTTCTACCCAACCTTCATGAGAAGAGACAAGTATATCATGTCAGCTCTGTCTGTGGATGAAGTTGTCATGAATTTTAACAATTAAAGTTTATCTTTCTTGTTTTCTGAATCAAGGTACTAAATAAAAGACTGCATGCGGAGAAAGTTCTCAGTCGTTCCAAGAGAAGATGGGCTCCTATCCCCTGTTCCATGATGGAGAATTCCTTGGGTCCCTTCCCACTTTTTCTTCAACAGGTATGGTTCACTTTGGCTGCTAAGATTCATCATTTCCAATTAAAAAAAAATTAGTGGCTATTTAAAAGTAATTGTGTGAGGACTGGAAATGTACCCCAGAATGCTTGCCTGTCATGCTCAAGACCTTGATTGAATCCTTACTAATTAAAAAAATGTAAAATAGTTGCACGTGACTATCTGAATGGAAAGTTTAAGTATTATGTTTCAACATATATGTGTAAGCATTCCTTAACAGTCAGTCATGTACACAGTGTTCAGCTTTAGTCATGCAAAAGCAATCTATAACAACTGTAAAGCTCAACATCAAACACTCTAAAACATGTTTCTTTAATTTTTACCAGTCAACAGGATATCACAGAGGTGGGGCACAGTCTATAAAATCCAAAAATGTATGCCTCAATAAAAATTAAAATTGAGTTAGGATTAAGCGCGTGCACCCCCACACACACACATGCACACGCATACACGCTCTCACACACACACAGATACATATACATATATATACACACATATACATACGCACAAATATATACAGTGTAGATTTATAAACGAGGGAAAATGTGATGTTTGTCTTTGAGGTTTGTCTTATCCACTTAGATATTTCTTGTTCTGTAGCCTCGAGCTGGCCTTACCTCCAGTTCTCTCATCTCTACTCTCCCTGTGCTGGAATGACAGGCATAGGTCACCATACCTGGTGAAACCAGTTTTTAAAATGCTTTGCCAAATCCAGCTTAATCTCAGGACTTAACTAGAGTGGCCGCAGGTAATCGTTCACGCTCGTATTGCTGCATTTTCTAACGCAGAGAAATCTCAAGTGTTTGGTTCGTGTGTATAACATTCAGCTCTCACAATAGACCTTGACTCAGAAGATAAGATTCTTCTAGAGAATTTTGAAAGTGTCTTGCTTTTTGAAAATTTTCAGTCATAATTCCTCATTCTATTGCTGCATTTTTCTAATACTGAATAAGACAGGGGACTATTGTTATTCTAGTAACTGGCAGTGTGATAGCATAAAGTACCCGTGCAAATTCTGCTGAAATAAAGACATGTCTCATGATTGTAATTTCTACTCTCTAGATCCAATCTGATTCCGCTCAAAACTACACCATATACTATTCCATCAGAGGCCCAGGAGTTGATAGAGAACCTCTAAACTTATTTTATGTAGAAAGAGATACAGGAAACCTGTATTGCACTGGTCCCGTGGATCGTGAGCAGTATGAGTCCTTTGAGGTAAGGCCTAAAAATCAAGTGTTGGATTAGCAGTTGTTGTAGTTTGGGTTTCTACTGCTGTGATGAAACACTCTGGCCAAACAAGCTGGGGAGGGAAAGGGTTTATTTGGTTTCTGTTTCCACACGATAGTCGATCATGGAAGGAAATCAGGACAGGAACTCAAACAGGACAAGAACCTGGAGGCAGGAGATGATACAGAGGCCATGGAGGGGTGCTGCTTACTGGCTTGCTCATCTTGGCTTGCTCAGCTTGATTTCTTATAGAACCCAGGACACTATCCCGCCATGATTGCTCCACCTACAATGGGCTGGGTCCTCCGCCATCAATTGCTAGTTAAGAAATGCTCAAAGGCTTGCCCACAACCCAGTCTTATGGAGGCGCTTTCTTAAACAGGGTTTCCCTCCTTTCAGAGGATGCTAGCCTGTGTCACGTTGACATAAACTCAACCAGCATAACAGTTATTACCCTTGGCCATGGTGTCTTTCACTCTTAATTTATCTACTTTTCTTTATTCCCTGAGGTTTTCACTGGTGTTTTGGCTGCAGTTGATGACAGAATTGACTTGAAACAAACAAATTCAATGGAATAAATAAAATTCAGTTCTGTTAGTTTATTCCTGGTTTTAGGATTTTTTTTTCTGTTTTTCCTGTTTTCCAATGGAGCAAACTTTGTCGGCTCCTTTGTCTGTTAGAGAAGCTCTTTGTGGAGTGGGGATGATGCAGGAGCTGAGGAATCTCAGCAGCTGGCTTAACCTCAGCTCTTAGCAGTGGGAGAGGTGATTACAGGGAGACCAGCAGGGCTGAGCAGCCCCTAGTAAAGCTCAGTCACTCTTTCAAATGTTTCATGGATTTCTCCTGCGGGGTCCTCTTTCCCTCTGGGCTTGTTGGACACCAGGTCCAGAGGGAAAAGAGGCAGAAGGGACAACAAACCTTTGTATGTGGCCCATGAGCATGAAAGGAGATATCCCTCCGGAGACAGATTTTGGTGAATCAGCTCAACTTTGTTCTAGAGTATAAGGAATGTATAGGATTGGGGAACCTGGAGACAAGCCCTAATTTACATTAAGTGGCACGCTCCTGTCGTAAGGCTTAGCATGTTGCAGTAGAGTCCTATAGCAGAGCTCCTTAGCAGAAGCCTTGGGCAGGGATCTGTGCCAAGGGTCAGAATAAAGATGAGCCACCATCTAGGTTAGAGATAAGCAGCTGCTTTTAGAAAAAGTCAGTCCTCCGGGCCCAGGAACATTCCAGATAAGGGCAGGTAGAGAGCAGGAAATCTTTCTGTGGAGGGAGGGAGTTTCCATATTGCTGAGCTTAGAGAAAGCAGCCAGGCTATGGCAGACTGCGACCTCTAACCAGCCAGCAATGTAATCCAACAGGAATATGTGTTTTCCTGGAAAAACCTGACCTCATGCTGGCTTGATTTCCAGGCAGGACCTGCTCATCTTATCTTATTCATTATTTTATACAACTTTGGATGAGTCATTCTTTATTCACGAGGAAAGCAAGCTAACTGTAACAAACTATGAGTTTTGAGTTTAAGTTGGGGATTGCTACAGTGTGGCTTTGTAAGTACACATAATGTTCTGCTGTGTCTACGATAGTTGTTATATAATGGTTAGATTTGGAATATGCATTATAAAATTATAAGGAATAGATTGCATGGGAGGGTGGTGCCCCCAAGTCCATCCAGGACATACCCAGACCCCATGTTCTCAGCACAAAAGAGATTTATTGCTCCCGAGGGCCAAGCATGGGAGGCGGTCGGTGATGGACTCTGGATTGGGCAGAGGCAGATAGCCAAGCAGCAGCAGCAAACAGCAAGCAGGTGGGTTTTGCAAGAGTGGGTGTTTAAGAAGAAGGGGGAGTCTGTGCTAGGGTGAGTTGGTAAATCCTGATTGAACATATTAGCCAGATAATAAATTTTGATTGTTGGACCCTAGTGTTCTGTCTCAGGAATGAGTCAGTGATCAAATAAGGGAATGGACTTTGACGGCTAGCTTTAAGAATGGAGCCTAATAGTTTTTAGCAAAGAGGAGAGAAAGTAGGAAAAAAGCAAGACCTGTTGGCACTATGTTTGCCATGTTTGGACCTGTGTTTGCCATGCTCAGCCCTGCTAGTACCCTTCATACAGAGTCTGTAACCACACATTTGTCCTCTTTCTAATTCCTGCTTTTCAAATAAAAACATTTGTAGAAAATGTTATTTGTACATATAACCATGGTGGTACCTAAGATATTAACAGAAATTAAAATAATATCTCAGTTAATTTTGCCCAAAATTTGCAGCGTAAATTAAGAAATATCTAAAAGTTGTACTTAAAGTCTGTGTCTAAAATTGTCAGAAAAATAAATCAATATTTTTAATAAAAATAACAAATATTATACTTATGGATGACATACAGCAGTGGTGAGGAATGGAATCTAAGCACATTAGTATAGCAGGTCAATATAAGCACGTTCTACTAAAGCAGGAAATCTGGGTCTCTTTCATCTCACCATCATGGCTGCGTCCTGAAGTAATAACAGTGGAAGGCAAGTGCTCCAAGCCTCAGTAGTCACCAGATGAAAGCGTCATTTCAGGGGTTGTTGAAGGTGTAGCTCACTGGGGAAAGCATGCTTGACCTGTGTGAGACCCTGAAATCCATCCCCAGCTCCACACAAAACAAATCATGGTTATTTTCTGTAGATGATTCACAGATGATTTTCTTTGGGTTACAGCTCACAAAAAAATGACATGGAGACTTATTATTATTAATTATGAAATCCTGGTCTTAGTTTAAGCTTGTTTCTAACTAATATAACAATCCATTTCTATCAATCTACATGCTGCCATGTGACTCATGGCATTTACCTCTCCTCCTGCATGTCCTGCTTCCTTTCTGTCAGGTTGGCGACTCCCCCGAAGCCCTACATAACCTCTCTCTGTCTTGCTATTGACTATTTCACTCTTTATTAAACCAATCAGAAGACACCTTAGCAAAGACACATCTTCATAGTGAACCGAAAGATTATTTCACTTTTTCCTGATTTTACTCTCTTCACAGCTGACGGCGTTTGCAACAACTCCAGATGGGTATACGCCTGAGTACCCGCTGACCCTCATCATTAAGGTAGAGGATGAGAATGACAACCACCCGATTTTTACAAAGACAACATACAGTTTCACAGTTTTGGAAAGCAGTGCAGTTGGTGAGTTGCTACACCAAGGATCCAGGGTGGCTTGGATGCACTTTGGTTTATAAACTGAGAGTCTCTGTGGCCACAGGAAAGCCCTCCACACTGGTGGCAAGAACACAGGTTCTTGGAGAAGGTTTCTTCTCCTTCACTAATTTCCTCAATTTGGAAAGCTTCAATTTCTTAGTTTCTTATCCATGGGTTGTTTGTAGACTAGATTATCAAACCGACTACATGTATCCCGTTGCTTCAAGAAATAAATGACTTTTCATTTCTATGAGAGGGCAATGAAATGTTTCTAAGAGGAGTTTCTAAGGAGTCTGCAGATGACATCATTCAGCACCTGGACACCTGTCTACTGAACTCCTAATGACCAAATAGGATTCTGGGCATGATCAAGAGCCACTGAAAACAACACACAGAATTTTCCACTCTTGTTATCCTCAGGCCTGCATTGGTGGGATGTCAGGCTGACGTTTTGGGGACTTACCCTAGAAAGACTTGACTGAACTGATTTTTAGAGAGGACTTCCTAATTCAAGCGCAGGCCTGCAAATGGAAAAAGAGATTAAGAATAATTAGAAAACCTCAGTAGGAATTCAGAATTCACAGAGGGACAGTGTAGTCATTTATAGGAGCCCACCCCAAAATACAGTGAAAAGCAGTGCTGGGATCGTCATTTCCAAAAACAGAACGTGAACGTATTTACAAGGAAGTGTTATTGTGTGTAGATAGCAATTAACTTCTGAAAGCGGTGATCCTGGTCTGTAATAAGGTGCTTCAGAAGGGTTCTGAGCTAGGCAGAAGAGAGCGAAATACGAGACATAGCGCACTTAAGGATTTGAAAAGTCAAGGGCCGCTTTTCCTCCGCAGGCTCCGTCGTCGGGGAGGTCTGTGCGACTGACAGGGACGAGCCTGATACCATGCACACGAGGCTGCGGTACTCCATCCTGGAGCAGTCGCCTTCGCCGCCCACTTTGTTTACCATGCATCCCACTACGGGTGTGATCACGACCACATCGTCTCAGCTGGACAGAGAGGTAACAAGTGCCAGTCAGAACGGCTGGATTAGAACAGCTGTAACAGGGTGTGGCTCTTCCGGGTGCACTGTGTCAGCTGGGCAGGGTGGTGACAAGTGTTAGTGGGTAAATCTGGTGATTTAAGAGCACACATATGTTACCTCTAGTCAGAAATATCTCAAGGCGGAAATACTTCAAAATATGAACTTTTTTGAGCAATGATTTGATGTCACAGATAGACAATTCAACAACCAACCTCTCATGGACAGATTGCAGCCAAAACACAGCCATGCTAAAAGTATGGCATAAAATTCCCTTTGAGTTTTGCAGGTCAGGCATGATTAGAAAATACAACAATTTCATGTCTATTTGTGGGTCTGACACCAAGATATCCTATGATGTGGATTCAAGTATTCTAAAATCTATAAACATCCGAAATACTTCTGGTCCCCAGACCCTTTAGATGAGGGATGCTTATGCCTGTCTGTCTCAGAGCATTACCTGTCTGGGTGCTTCTGGAAAGTATGATCAGTTCCCAACTTTAGGAAATTTATTGTTTTTATTATGCAGAAGAAGGTCATTAAGTGGTTACTTAATGATGTGCTAATTTAGAACAGTGAGCTTATTCTCCCCTGACCTTTATCTTTTATGAAATCAAATTTTTTTATAATAGTATATTTGTAGTATTAAACGGGGAAGTTTCAAAAAAAAAAAGAGCAGACCTTCTCAAGATGGGCAGAAATGTGTTACCTGCTAAGAAAGAATTATTTTAATGTGGGTCCCTTCAGCTCTCTTGTTTATGTCCTTGCCCCTTGCATAGGTAAAAATATCTCCACACATGTAGCCTCTGGCTCCCATCTCAACTAACTGCTCAGATTCTTACCTGTCTGGACATCTGAAATCCATCTTAGATGCAGTGTATATAAGACTTGACTTGGCAGCAAACTCTCTTTCCCATATTTTCTTGGCCAAATAGCTTTAGTAAGTTCCCCTATTGATGATTTTTTTTCTAGTATCAGCATGGATGGAGTCATGCTCTCAGACTGTGTTAGATGTCTTCCCTACGTTCTAGTTTAAACTGTCCTCAGCATGTGAACATTCCCTATGAGAATATTTTGCATGTATGCTCTGTATTTGTGACTACCCTACTAGCCAATTACTTAGTTCCTATACAACGACTGCATCCCCCAGCAAGTACTAGTCACCTGGATCCTTCCAGCATTTTAGTCCGCTTATTTATCATCTATGACCTTTAATCTTGTAGAAGTACATGACTATTGGGTGTTAACTTTGAATCTCAAAATTTCCAGCAGAGACTGGAGAGCTGGCTCATCAGTTAGATCTTTCTGCACTTTTAGGGGACCTGGGTTCAATTCCCAGCACCACACTGGGTAGCTCACAATTGCTTGTAACTTTAGTTCCAGGGCATCTGACCTTCTTCTGACTGCATGACCTCTGTGACATGTGCTGTACATGCATGCACTCAGGCACACATGCATTAAAGTAAAATAAATAAAATGAAAATCTTAAAAAAATAACCCTTTCTATTAAGATACATATTTTCTAACTTAGTACAAATTTCCAGATCTTGAAAAATGATTAAACCATATCAAGCTATCATGTGTTCACTTCCCTTTATACCTTAATGGTTGAAGCAATTTGTCCTAAGTTATCATTGGCAACAAATGATTGTTTTTATTGAAGTGATTTAACAAAATGTTTTCTAAATGTTCTCTGGATAGCTGCAGGTTCCTTTCGTGTGTAAATACTGCCCTTTGCAATAGAAACAGCAAGAAACCAAACAGCAATAAAAAAAATCAAAATGGCTTGTTAAACTTCCCAACCAAACCTTTAAATAAACACTTACAAGGTTGGGGAGAAGGCTGGGCAGGTAAGAGTACATTCTCGTGTGTGTCGTGCCGGGAATCTTAGCCCATATCACTGTACCACCAGCCCCAAGGGACTCTCTGATAACCCCCCAACATACACACACACACATGGTGACATATAATGAAAACAAATTTCAGAAAGTAAATGAATGTTGATGGCAGAAACAGTTATAAACATTGAACATACGAAGGAGTTTACTGGATAGTACTTGTCTGTAATTTTTTGATTTCGGTTTTCTAGTTTTCACTTGTTGTTCAGCCTTCTTAAATGTTGCAGTTTCTCTTTCAACTGCAGATAACACCAATCAGCCTTGTAGGATAGTAAAAGCCTATTTATTTATTTTTTTTTTTTTTTTGCTTTCCCATCAACTGACTGCTTCTGATAAATGTCAATGCACCTTGATGCAAAGGAAAATGCTCGCCTCCTGACAGACAGCAGCATTAGGTTTGTAAGGACAGTCAGGGGAAGTGAGACATAAGAAGCTGCAGACATAAGAAGAGGCTGTACTGGAGAGGGGCACTGAGGAGGTGCATGCGAGTAGCATAGCTAATGGGTGAAGACAGGGAAGATCAGCAGGAACTGAAGCCATGGCATGAAGGTGGCTGGAGAGGAGAGGAGCACTCACTTTAGCTATTCTTCCTTTGAATGTAAAAATGTGCTCTGGAGGGTCATAGAACATTTTCTGCCTTGCAATGGAATATTGAATGCACTCGTGACACTTATTTCCCTCTTGAAAGTTGGTAAAGCTAACTAATTATAGGTTCCTTGAATTGACAGCACTTTGCATTTGAGAACTGACTAGTTTTCATATATTTATTGCACAATACTAGAGCAAGGCTCTTTCTCTAGCATGTAACAGCTGTTAAACATCGCAATATTCCCCTAAAGAAGAGTGGTAGAGTCATGGTTCTACTTATAAAGAGGCTGTGTTTTGTCCCGCGCTACCGTCTCGCCAGCAAGAATGACGCGGGGCACTTAGGATCCTTCTACAGTAAAGCTTTAATGCCCCTTGGGAGAGCGAACATCAGCCAACATGGCGGAGACCCAGAATGAGGGGAACCCAACCCTTATAAAGGAAACAGTCCTCGCTTCTGACATGTCACTCTTGGATTGGTCCGCTGCCCATTATCCCAGATGATGCCTCGGGAGTAGGCAGGGACGCAGCGGTAGAGAGTTAACAAGCACATGCGCTGGGATTAAAGGCGTGTGCTACATCACCTTGAACTCACAGAGATCTGCCTGTCTCTGCTTCCCAGGCATTGGGACCAAAGGCGCATACTACCACGCCTTGAGGTCACAGAGGCCAATCAGCCTCTGTCTCCCAGGCATTGGGACTAAAGGCGTGTACCGCCACACCTTGGGGTCACAGAGGTCAATCTCTACCTTTGTTCCTTGAAGCAATGGAGAATGTGGTTGCGGCCCTCCACAGTGTTTGTCTAACAGTTACGCTTTCTTTGTTTTCAGTTAATTGACAAATACCAGTTGAAAATAAAGGTACAGGACATGGATGGTCAGTATTTTGGTTTGCAGGCAACAGCAACCTGCATCATTACTGTTGGAGATGTGAATGACAACCCGCCAACCTTCACTCGCGCTGTGGTGAGTGTGCGCTGTTTATTAGAGAGAAATGCATGACTGTCAGCTTTAAAGTGTGCACGTCTCTTTGTGTCCCATTGTTTGGCGTGAAGTGCTCACAATGAAGTGAAAGTAGCTTGGGGTTAGTTTTAAACATGAGAACATGGTGCTTTGGGATTTGTAAGCATGAGCTTACAAAACAAGCATGATCTTGTTTTGTGATGATTATTAATGAAGCTTTTCTCTTTTCTTTTCTTTTAGTATGAGACATCAGTGGAAGAAAATGCAGTTGATGTGGAAATCTTACGACTTACTGTCCAGGATAAAGATTTAGTTAACTCTCCTAACTGGAGAGCTAATTACAGCATCTTAAAGGGCAACGAAAACGGAAACTTCCAAATTGTAACAGATCCCAAAACCAATGAAGGCATTCTGCGTGTGGTTAAGGTAAGGATTAATTAGTAAATTAGATGTTTGTGATTTATAATATAGAATCGCAGGCAAAGATTTAATGGGCAGAAAGATATTCTGGTTAATGGAGACATGAAATACATAATATAGCTAGTTATACTATTTTATCCATATGTATTAAATGGAGTGAGCATGTTCACTGTGAGTAGCTGTTAGTTCGCTTTTTATAGCTGTGATAAACATCAGGAGCAAAAGTCAGCCAGGAGGGAAGTTGCTGTTTCTCCATGCCTGCACTTCCGTGTCTTTCATAGCCTATCACCAAAGGAAGTCAGGGCAGGAACTCAAAGTAGGCAGGACCCTGGAGGCAGGAGCTGGAGCAGAGACCATGGAGGGACGCTGCTTATTGATTTTTGCCTAGTTTTGGGTGGCACCACCCACAGTGCGCTGGGCCCTCCCACATCAATCATTAATCAAGAAAATGCCCCATTGGCTTTCCTACAGGCCAGGCTCATGGAAGCATTTTCTCAGTTGAGGTTCTTTCTCTTCCCAGATAACTCTAGCTTGTAGGAAGTTGGAGAAACTAACCAACATAGCCTTGACAAAGACATAATTCTAAAATGTGTTTATTTGTGTTTTATTCGTGCGGCATAGTATGCATTTTCTAACATATATTTTAACACTTTAAAACTTAGCATAGCGTTCACAGCAATGGACAGAGCCAATCTAAACAGAGAGAATAGTTCACAGACTATTCTTTCTGTTTCCAGGGCAAGGAGTAAGTACTTAATGGGTTTCTTAAATGAGTCATAGCTGGTCAGACCCAAAGGGAGACTATCACTGGGTCTATTGTTCTGTGTCTTGTATATAGTACAGTCTCATCATCTAGGGTCATAGCATGCGACTCAAGTGGTCTGTGATGTCCCCATTTCCAAAACACCTTTCTGATATTATTTTGTACATAAGAGCCAGACCTGGTACATGAAGCAACCCGGATGTTTCGACCTTAGATGCTTAGATGGCAGCATTAAGTAGAACATAATTCCATCCTGGTCTAGAGCAGTGTTCTCGACTTGTGGGTCATAACCCCTTTGGGAATCAAACAACCCTTCCACAGAGGTCGCATATCAGATATCCTGCATGTCAGGTGTTTATATTACAATTCATAACAGTAGCAAAACTACAGTTATGAAGTAGCGATGAAATGATTTTATGATTGGGGTCACCGCGACATGAGGAACTGTATTCAAGGGTTATAGTGTTGGGAGGGTTGAGAACCACTTGTCTAGAGTGTTTTCCTTTTGTACACATTCTCAAGGACTGTGGATCAAAGATGATAAATCCAGTTTCCTCCCAATGACACAAATTAGCTTCAGTTTCTGGATTAGTTTCTGTTTCAAAACAACAAAGAAAAGCCCTTTAAATCCCATGTCTTCCTTGACCCCACTGTTACCACAGTCCTAGCACCAGACTTTATCTCTGGGTCATTTCTGTCAACTGCTCCTGTTCCCTCAGCAACCAGGCAGATTAAAGGATACTTGCTCTTGACTTTGGAGGAAAAGATTTCAAAAAGGAACAAATAATGTCTCTAAGCTTTCTGTATTCTTGTTTCTCCACTGTTGTAGTGTTCAACTCCATTAGAAAGGGCCAAAGACTTAGACTCAACTTAGATTTAGGTTAAATGAATTTATTCTTACTGCTAGCAGGACAGCAACCTTGGAGTCAAACAGCATGCCGTGCTGAAGGCCCAAAGGGAGGGTTTATAGGTGGCTATTAAGGGTTACATTATAATTATCTATGGAATCAACCGCTGCCCTCAGTTGTTTCTCTTTCCACCGTATAGTAATGAAAGGACCACTTCATCCCAGTCCTGCAGTGCTAAGCAGGTTTACAGAAGCCAACGGAAAGCAGTTCATATCTCACAGCGGGAGCACCATGATCTTATTCTCATCCCACCTTAATATGGCACCATATCAATTTTCTTTAGCCCTCATAGGGGAGTTATGTGCAAATTATTACACAGGCCTGAGCATTCTGGGGCAAGTGTCACTAAGGGCTGGGATGGAGCAGTTTATTTCTGTGTAGGTGATAACACAGTACCACCATATTAGGGCTGGCTGGCACATCCCCACGCACTCATAAACATTTTATAGGGCTGGGACTGTAGTAGTGTGATGGTCTAACATACACAAGGTCTGGATTCACATCCTAGACCAACATAAAGTGGGCATGGTGCCACATACCTATAAATCCAGCATTTGGGAGGTGGAGGCAGGAGGATGAGAAGTTATTGTAATTCTTGGCCCCACAAGTGATTTCAAGGCCAATCTTGGATACAGGAGACAAAACAAAATGAAACCAAAATGTAAAAACTTCTTTAACGTTTGACCCAGTTTTTCACTTCCAAACCTAGTGTAAATAACTGTCCTTCTGAAGACTCTGAGACAAGCTTTTCTAAAGTAACCAGTGTAAAATAACTTACAATCCATACCCGAAATCGGAACTTAGTTAACCTTCGTATCCCGATCTCTGATACCTTGCACTTTAAATTTTTAATTTTCAACTTTTTCAAGTTTCAAGGGAAAGTTCAACAATTTTTGTTTGTTGCCAGTCTCATCCAAATTCTCACTTGTTTGAAAGACCCCGCCCCCACGCGCATGATTCAAACCTGTGTTTAATATTCTCACAATTGTTCCAGCCTGGAACTTACCTATTTCCAACTCAGCAACTCCTGCGCGTAAGGAACTTCACCAGCTCTTTGAGGGTTTAATCTGATTTTCAATACATTTCCTACAGCCTCTGAACTATGAAGAACGAGAACGGGTGAGCCTCCAAATTGGGGTAGTTAATGAAGCCCCATACACTAGAGAGGCTAGTGCAAGGTCACCCATGAGCACAGCTACAGTGACTGTCACCGTGAAAAATCTGGATGAGGGCCCTGAGTGTATCCCTCCAGTGCAAACTGTGCGGATTCGAGAAAATGTGCCAGTTGGGACCAGAAACAATGGGTATACAGCGTACGACCCTGAGACCAGAAGCAGCAGTGGCATCAGGTACCGTTATACTCTTGTTCCTTTCACACTTTCAATACTAGAAAAGTCCATAACTTCTTTTGCTATTGGCATTATGATTTGACTTATGATACTTCTTGCTGTGTTACTTCACCATGATGAATAGGTACAGGAAGTTAAGTGACCCAAGAGGGTGGGTCATGGTTAATGAAGACTCAGGATCAATCTCCATTTCCCGAACCTTGGATAGAGAGGCTGAAACCATCCGAAATGGCATCTATAATATTACTGTCCTTGCATTAGATGCAGGTAAGAAATTTGTTTTTAAGTCAGCTGATGCTTCTTTGATTGTATACTTCCTCCATATTTTATGTTTTAATCTCGTGGTGCACAGAATCAAACCTGAGTCTTCCAGTTGCTAGGCAAAACACTTGGCTACCTCAACCCAAGAGCATACCTCATCTTTTGAGATAGGGTCTTACTGTGTAGCCTTGACAAGCCTGGACCTCTCTATGGAGACTATATTGGCTTTGAACTCACAGTGATGCATCTGCAACTACTTCCAAGAGCTGCGATTGAAGCTGTTTGTCCTGTCCTGCCTACCAAACATAGATTTTTAAAACTGACTCCATATATATTCTCAGTTTATTTTTCCCCAGTATAACATAGAGAGCAGTTAATAAATTAAGTTTTCTGTCATTTATTAACTCTTGTCAACTAATGGTATCTTTAGTATTAGATACAGTTGTAAGATAATGTGGTCTAGGATGAGGCCAGGGTGATGGCTCTGCTGGTTAAGGTCCTTGCTACCAAGCCTAATGACCTCAGTTTGATCTTCAGGTGAAAGGAAATAATGGACTTCTAAACGTTGTCTTTTTGACCTCCACTGTCATTCATACTAATTAAGCAAATGCAATAAAGATGAAAAGAAAAGTTAATTTTTCTAAGAAACAAAGTTATAATATATTAATTAAAGTTATAATATATATAATAAACCTGGAAAAACTACTGTAGAAAATGTATTTATTTATCTTGCAGCATTCAGGAGAGTCATAAGAGAAAGAAGGTATTTAGTCTCTTAGTACATTTCTAGAAAACAGAACATTTTACAGGAAGCTAATAGCAAACTTGGGGGCTAGATTCCCGACTAAGCACATTATACAAAATTAAACCAGTCACAATTCATAGTGCGTTATAAAATGAGAGGATCAAAGTATGTGTTCACATATTCTACCCTTGTTTCTGTTGCTATGGTGAAATGACCGGATAAAATGCAACTTGGAAGAGAAAGGGTTTAACCTTATGATTCCAGGTTATAGTTCATCATTTCAGGCAAGTTAAGGCGGGAACCTGAAGTAGATAGTTGTGTCCACAGTCAAGAGCAGAGAGAATGAAAGCCCAGATGCTCAGGGCTCAGCTAGCTTTCTCCACTCCTGTATGGGCCAGGCTTTATGTCACCACTGGGCAGCTGGGTCTTCTCAGCTCAATTAAGGTAGTCAAGACAACCTCCCAGACATGCCCACAGGCCACTGTGAGTTTATCTACACCATGACAAGCTGACAAATAAAACTAAGTCTACACCATAGAAGAACATAAAATATGTTATATATTGTGCATCCTGAAAAATCATAAAAATGTAGACACAGAGATTATGTATATAAGACCCATACAGTATATAAAATGTAATTTTGCTATAAGATATCTTTCTTTGGGCATGGTACATATTGAAAATTTCAGTACTTGGGTATTGGAGGCAACAGGATCAATTCAAGGCCAACCTCAATTACATAGTAAGTTTAAGGCTAGCCTGAGATACCCAAGACACTGTTTCAAAAAAGGAAAAAAAAGAAAAGAAAAAAAGAGAAAAACCCTTGAAAACCAAAAGGTATAATTGAATTTTTACATTTGTAAAATGAACATGCAATTAAATAAGCGTAATTCATTATTCTCTAACTTGCAGAATTAAATAGTATACCTGATTTTAGGTATACTAGGCATGGCACGCCTAGCCTGTGAGTCTGTGGTGGCCCGGAACTCCCATGATCCAGCCACTGTGCCAGAGGGCCCTTGGTTAAGGTTCTGGGTGCCAGGCAAGCTTGGTTTCCATTGTCTTAGGTTGACAGCTGTATGTAAGATGTGGCCACAGGCACTGGGTGGTACAGTTTTTGTTTTTCCTTTTTCACCCTCTCTAATGTCCAAATCCTCCTCATTAAGTAGACAGAACAAATGGTTTCGAGACTTTTATGTTTTGCTTTAGACTTCATAACCTTCCAGACCTTCGATTGCTTCGTCTTTGTCTTCCTAGTGCTGTACCTTGTATAGAGTTATCAGGAAGATTTATGTCTGTGTGACAGGCTAATTACAGAAGTTACACCCTCAGTCCTAAGTTCCGTTTACTTAGATGACTTGCTGTTTATGAGGCTACACCCGCAGTGATAATTTCTACATTTGGAAATATCCCTCCACCCTTCAAACATGTCCTTGAACCATTTTCTGTTAAAATTGTCCCAAAAACATCTCTTCTACTATTCAGGTTCCCTGTTTTAAAACCTTCAACATTCTCTTCATGTATGCTAAACTCCAAGTTCTCTGCTCTGGCTTTCCAAGGTCCTTAGTCCTCGTCCATGTCAGCTCCCACCTGCCTGCTTTTTCCATTTTCTCCCCCTCACGGGTGGGCGTGACCTGCTTTTGAATTTACCTGCTTTTGAAGAGTACTGTGCACCCTACTGCACTCTCTTTTTGTCTCTTTAACATCAACTAAAACTTCTATGTCTAAAATTTTCCATTCCTAATGTAATGACATAGTGAGTGGATGAAGATTTTTTCCTTTGGTAGTCCCTGTGTCACTGTTCATGTCTACATTTGTTGTGGTAACTTATGCACTGTAATTGATTAGTAGAGATATTAATTTTCAGTGTGTGATTTTCTAGCGAAAAATAAAGTCATTAAAAAGATGTGTTCTTATTGCTCTATGCCTAGCTGGGAGAAGCTGTACCGGAACTCTGGGAATTGTTCTTGAAGATGTGAATGACAACGGCCCCTTCATACCCAAGCAGACGGTGGTCATTTGTAAGGCCACCATGTCCTCCGCTGAAATTGTTGCAGTAGATCCCGATGAGCCAGTGAACGGCCCACCATTTGATTTTAGTTTGGAGAGTACAGATTCAGAAGTAAGGAGAATGTGGAGATTGACAAGGATTAACGGTGAGTGATTTCAAACATTGCCGTTTCCTTTCTACAGAAGGCTGCTCTCCTCTCTCGCGTGTTCTCTCTCTTTCTGGAAATAAGAGAAAAATTTATTATATGAGAACCATTCAGGGAGAAGATGTGAATTTTGGTGTAATAGGCCATGAGCCTCTCCAGTGTTTGCTGTTGATATCAGGATTCTCTTAGGTTGTCTGTAGATCGACATCAGGAACCCACCTGCCTGAGTGTTTTGTAACTGCTGTCAAGCAGCTGGGAAGTGAGCCCTTCCTTGCAGGGGTGTCTGTCCCTGACAATGTCCACCACCCCTCTGCCCTGTCTGTAGCTGTACTGACATCTCACTCTTTTGTGTCTAGTTCTTTTGGGGAATCTTTCTCGCTTTGGTTTGCACTTGATGATAGCCCAGAGGGGTCCTGTGGTCCAAGAATGGCTGAAGTTAAAGTGGCTTTTCCCCAGTGCCGCATTGCATCACACCTGCACCAGAACTTAATTCTTGCCTCCTATACACGCTCCCATGGACTGTGACGTCATGGCCTCATAGCTTTCCTAACTCAAGGACCTCAGTCGCTTTTTGGGTGATTTGAAACTTGAAAACGCCAAATATTTTCAACCTCGGCTCTCAATGGCTATGCCTCAATTTCCTGCTATGACAACTTAAAAGGTTTAAAAAAAATTCAATGCAAGCAGAGCCTCGGATGGGGAAAGAAAAGCAAGGGTGTAGCCAAGCAAGCCAAGACAACCTGTCTTGAACCCTAATGACCTGCGGACTGATAAGATACACGCGTTAAAACAATATTCTCCTGTGTGTCTTGGGAAAGAAGAGAGAGATTTTTATTTGTTCTTTCTTAAGAAAAAAAATAACTTTATTCTTGGATTTTGTCCTTCCTACTTGTTTGAAGTTAGAGTGCTTTAGTTTAAATGACATTAAGAGAAAATGTGGGATTTTAAAAGTTTCTTCTCAGCCAAGCAATGTTCCAGTCAGAAGCCTTGTGCCATTTTGTCTCTGTGGCACAGGAAGTGAACCATGCCGGGCACGTATTCTCCTACTGAGGTGTAACCCAGCTCCAGAACTTTGTTATTTTATAAATACCAGTCCTTGAACACATATGAAAACTTGGGCGGTGCCTGGACAAGAAGAATGTACCCAGAAGAGGTCTTGGCATTCCATGGGCTTCATGTCCAGTGCCAGATCCATCAACTGTTACATAAATCTGACCATGGTATTTTTACTCTCTGGGAGAATTGGTTCGTTCTTATGTAAAATTGGATTATGTCTAGAAGTCAACAAGACAATGAAAGAAATAGACATGACTCACTCCTGGTTCTGTGTGTTGGCTCATGATTATGTCTTAGGCAATATACTGAATAGATAACTGTGGTTTCTATTAAAATCCCAGTTCTGTGATTTCTTATCCTAGGTAATCAAATTCCCATTGGAAACTTCAAACACTATACTGAAAGTGAGCAGGCCACACTGGGGAATTAAGTAATGGAGTGATTGTCCTGTTGCTTATGTTAGTCTGCAGCGAAAATCATTTTACAACTTTTGCTCTGAGCCTGGGATCCTACCAGCATTTGATCTGGATATTTCCTACTTTTAATCTAAAAAAAAAAATCCATCTAAACAAAACCACAATGAAAACATTCACTTGGTCCCAGTGACCTATAAGCATAAATGTGTTTGTGTTCCTGTGGTGTGCGCATGACCTGCCCATGGAGTACATTTGCTCCGAGCTATCAGAACAAGTTCTTGCTGATAAACCACAAGTCTTCATGTCCACTTGGCAGAATTTATGAAAACAAATGAGAGATTTTCCGCTCTCTAACTCCCCAATGAATGGAAATCTAATATGACAGATTTGATTGGATATGTTAACGATAGGACAGAAACTAACCTCTTACCACATCTATTAGTTATGGTAGGAAGGATTTGTTTATGAATGGATAAAATACTTTATTGCAAGAGCCAAGCACTGTCATAGACAGTGTACTAGTTTCTTTCCTCAGTGCTGAGATAAAATAGCAGGTGGCCGAAGTGTGACACAGCTGCTCACATTCCATCCACGATCAGAAAGCAGCAAGCAAGGAAAGCTCATGTTCCGCTCTTTTCTTCCCTCTCTCTCTCTCTCTCTCTCTCTTTCTCTCTCTCTCTCTCTCTCTCTCTCTCTCCCAGGAGCCCAGCCCACAGGATAGTGCCACCTGCATTCATCACTTAAACTTCTCTGGAAAAGCCCTCAGAGGCGTCACCTAGGGGACTTTAAAATCCTGTCAGGCAGTGCACGCTAACCATTGCAGGCAGCATTAGACTAACTGTAACCGCAGTGCGTTTGCAGTGGCTGCGGGTCAGAGGCAGTCAGTCCAGCCACAGCCAGGATCGCAGCATTTATGATAACCCACGAGTGTCCATTTTTCAGGGAAATGGGTATCTGTTCGATCACTGGATGTTTTTGCTGAAGAGATGTTGGTGGCTTTTGTATCACCTGGTTTTATTGTTGATTCAGATACAGCGGCTCGTCTGTCCTATCAGAATGACCCTTCATTCGGATCCTACGTAGTTCCTATCCGAGTTACAGACAGACTCGGTCTGTCCTCAGTCACTTCACTGACTGTCCTCATCTGTGACTGCATCACTGAAAGTGACTGCACAGCCCGCTCAGGAGAAAGGACGGGCTATGCCGACGTGAGACTCGGACCATGGGCTATTCTTGCTATACTGTTGGGCATAGCCTTGCTGTTTTGTAAGTCCTTCTTGAATTTATTCCAGGACCTTTAAAACAATGGTAAAACATATTCTTAGGATGAATGTGAATACTTATGGGTGATGATTTGGACATAGATATATTTCTTTATGTTTAGCATATGTAGCACAATATATTTAATATATTTATTTAAAGTTTTTGCATATATCTCTTTTATTTTAGTGGGAATGTGCCCTAGGTGAAGGTCAGAGAACAATTTTCAGGAGCCTGTTCTCTCCTTCCATCTGTGGGATTCTGGGAGGGAACAAAGGTCATCTGTTTTGGTGGCATGCACTTTTTCCTAGCAAGCCCCCTCACCAGCTCATATATTTAATGCATATGTTTAAATGTACCTATGTGTATACTCAACAGAATATACAACTCACTGGAGAAACATACCACATGGTATGTGTTTGTAGCATTTCTGTTAAGGACACACATGCTTTGACACATGCAATCATATGTTCTTGAAGGTGTTTTACACCTTTTGATCCATGAGTTATTCATATCGGATGCTGTAAACACAGTTTTCCATTATGGATGAGAGACTTAAGGGAGCTCCCCACCTTCTTCCTTTCTCCAGGTATCCTGTTTACGTTAGTCTGTAGTGTCTCCCAGGCAACGAAGCAACAGAAAGTTCTTCCTGATGATTTTGCGCAGCAGAACCTAATTGTATCCAACACCGAGGCTCCTGGAGATGACAAAGCTGTAAGTCACTCACCTGTCCTTTGAAACCAAGTGCAGAGGGCGATTGAGTCTATACTATGTGTTCATTCTAAAACCAGTTTTCTTTGTTTGGTTGGTTGGTTGCTTGGGTTTTTTTTTTTCTCAACAAACTTCTTTTGGTGTCTGGTGACTTAGCAGCTAACGTCATCCATCCCAGGGAGTCAATAAAACACGTATGGTTCCCTTGGATGTGCGATATTTCAATTTGACCATCAATGCTGCTTAGTATTAAAAATCCTTTAGTATGCATTTTTCCCATTTCATGTGTCTCATGGGTTCAACATTAGGCCTGTATTTTTTTTTTACAAATCTATCTAAACTGATGTTTATACTTTAAAATATCACATTTAATTATTAACAGTTCACCAGTATAATTGTGTTGTTTTTTTTTAAACCTGGCTCCAGCAATAAAGTCTCTACAGACTTTGATCATGGTGGGAAAAGGTTTATTGGATTCTTCCTGAGTATAATGTGGGTTAGAAATGAGCCTGAGGCGGGCAGTCCAAAGCAGCAGCCAAACAAAAGGCTGCTTAGTGGCTCTGATTTTCTATTCTAATATGTGAAGAAAGAACAAGTAAATATCTTCCAGAAAGCACAGCTGATGATTAGAGCAGGGAAGGTCTAGAACCACAGACAAATAAACTACAAAAGCAAAACAAAAACCTGACCATATCTAAGAAAAAGACCGAGACGAAAAATCTAAATTTTATTTCAGGATGTAAACACACAACCTGGAAGAGGAGTGTTGGCATTTTTGGTATTTTTTTTTCTGCCTAGTTCATTGCTTGATTTATGTAGATCTGAAGGGATTTTGTGTTTATTGCAAATTTTCTTTGTATTTGAGTTGGAAGGAACTGAGTTCGTATAGACCGAGAAAGCATGTCATTATTTCTGTCTCTTCCCTTGCCTGTAAAGGTGGATGGGATGGGTTTCGCTGAGACACAATCCCTGTGACACAGGAATGCTGCTTTCAAAGCTTTGGAAAGCTGTAACGGAACCTGCCCAGCATGCTAAGGAGTGTTTAAAAGCGGGACCTACATCAAACTTTGGGATTTGTGCCTGCAGTTTCTTTCTTGCGTTAGACATGGCATCTAGTACAGGGCGCATGCTAGAGGTACACACGGTTGAAAAGACAAACAGCCGATCCAGTCCGTGTGTTTGGAGAGATTGCCTTGTAATACCGACCTAAGCCGGGCGTCGTCTGCACCTGCCTACTTCTCCTGTGTTTGCTCCTCTGTATATTTAACCAGTGCGCGCCATTGTCTTTTCAGTATTCCGCAAACGGCTTCACAACTCAAACTGTGGGAGCTTCTGGGCAGGCAGCTGTGGGAATGTTGGGAGCAGGAGCCAAAGGCGGAGGGCAAGAGACCATTGAGATGGTGAACGGAGGACACCAGACCTTAGACTCCTGCCGCGTGGCCGGCCATCACCACACCCTGGATCCCTGCAGAGGAGGACACGTGGAGGTGGACAACTTCAGATACACTTATTCCGAGTGGCACAATTTCACGCAGCCCCGACTTGGTGAAGTGAGTTTCTGAGCTATTCCTCAAACTTTTGTTGCTATAATTTAAATTTTACAAAATGTTCCAACTTAGTGTTTGTGTAGACAGCTACTTTCAGTTAATGATGATTATGCTTATTGGAAGGTTACTATTTTTAATTAATTTGGGTTTAATGTGGTCATTCACTTTCCTGTATATTTTATTGATTTTATTACTCTTTTGGTTGCTGTTTTTTGTTCTTTTGAGACATGGTTTCTCTGTGTTGCCCTGGTTGACCTGGAACTCACTTTGTAGACCAGACTAGCATCAAACTCAGATCCACCTCCCTCTGCCTCCTGAGTGCTGGGATTAAAGTTATGCACCATCACCACCCAATGGCTTTTATTACTATTTAAGGAAATAATTTTGTGCTATGATTTTGTGTCTGACAAATGTTGTTTTAGCAGCTCAACATCTAGCACAAGGCAATATGTACCATCACTTGGCTGTTCAGAGGGAGCGGTGCCCACATCAGTTTGGGTTCAGCTTACTGAGTGTGCATTCACTTTTATCATTATTTAGAGAGCAGGAAACAATGGCCACTTAAAATGAACACTTGGTTACTTACTGCCATTCAGGACTTTTAGAAGCATGCTAAGACTGACTTTCTGGTGTAATTTTATGATGCAGACCAATCATGTGCATTTTCTACACATAGGAAACCATTAGAGGACACAGTCTGATTAAAAATTAAACAATGAAAGGTAAATCAAAGAAATTTTTTTCTGTAAGTACATTTTGGTGCTTAAAATAATAAAAATAAAATGTGTTGTGTTTTCTCCCTGGCAGAAGGTGCAGTTGTGCCACGAGAATGACAATCAGACGCTCGCTCAAGACTACGTCCTCACGTACAGCTATGAAGGAAGAGGCTCAACCGCTGGCTCTGTAGGTTGCTGCAGTGAGCAACCAGAAGAAGACGGACTTGAGTTTTTGGATCATTTGGAGCCTAAATTTAGGACATTAGCAGAAGTATGCACAAAGAGGTGAAGGACACCTACCAGGGTAACCAAACTAATGGAATTATTACTTTTTCCTACCTACTTTTAAATATAAACTAGGGTTTTTCAAAAAAGAAGATATTGTATTTGGGGCTCCCCCCGCAGCCTGCCTTGGTCTGCAGAATCTCCAGAAATGCAGATTTACAGAAAGACCTTGGACTTCAGTATATTTTAACTTGAAAACCGTTCTGCATGGGTTTTAATTGCTTCCTTCTTACCCAGGTGTCATCTACAGGTGGAACTTTAAGGAAATCTACATTACTGCTTACATTGGGCACAATGACATCAACCAACTTATTGCGCAATAAAATTTAATGGGTCTGAATCTATTTATGGACTACTTGACCTATACCCCAACTGGAGACTGTAGAAACCGTTATTTCCAGTTAATGGGTTAACTGATTTTTTTCCATATGGTGCTTGGAAACTGCTGTTTTCCCAAACATTCTAAACTGTATATTCTGTGTCTTACATTTGTTTTATTCTCGTAGCATGGCTTGACTTTATAGGACAAACGTAGACTGCCAGGCAGCCATTGAGTGTGTTTATAGTTCCATTCGGTTCTATTCTGGGTGAAATCCTACACTGAATCTACATCTCCTTTGTATTGACTTTGTTAGTTAAATTTAGACTTCAAAATTTCTTTAAAATGTATTTTTGTTACTCTTGCAAGGTTTTTTTTGTTTGTTTTTTTGTTTTCTGTGAAATGCCAAATAGTCTACATTCCCATCCCCTCTCCACTTCCGTTTTTTCCCTCTCCTGTTGATTCTGAAACTTGTACTTGGATTGGAGAATCCAAAAGTTCTCAAACATTGTCTTTTTTCATAAAATGGTTTTTCTTTGGTATGTAAGCATGTGCATTATCAGTTTTCTTAAGGTCAATGTAATAGCAGCTTTGTTTTGGAATATTTGGTAATTGCTTCATTTCTGTTCTTAGTGAAGAAGTTTTAATTTTTCCATTGAAACTAAGACTCTTTCATGATCTGTTAAAAACAACAGTCTATATAACAGAAACAACAATAATGTAGTTAGAAGTAGGATGTGGCTATCTAGTGTAGAAAGGCACATTTATGATTTCTATCTTTAATTCAGGGACACTGGAAATGGGAAACAGTGATGGTATTTGAACTAAACTTCTTGGCATAAGAATTTCAGTCCATCTCTGGGATAACAATTTCATAACTTTTTAGATGCTATAGCTAGTCATAATTACGTGGTTGTAAAATTATTTTTAAAATAGTTCATAATTACAGCTTTTATCAAATGTAGAAATTGGCCAAATGATCTAAAACTGTTAAGAATTTATACATGAGTAGACTTCATAGCCAACCATAGATCAGAGGTCACACCTCCTTCAGTGAGCTCAGCACTTACACTCGGTGCACGGATATTCTAGGTGCACTTGTGATGGGTGTGATTGTTCCTGTGTGTCTGGCTTGAATTCACCAGGCTGGCTTATAACAATTATTTTTCAGAACAAAGATTTGGAAGAATTTGGAATACCAGTTATGTTTGCAATAGAGTCATTAATATTTTGTCAAAAATATTTCCAGTTATTTTTAATAAATTATGTACAAAAACTATTGTGTGCTAGTAGTGATGAAAATAAATGAAGCAACTTCAAGCAGCTAGGTGGCTTTGTTACTATTGGGTCTCATAGGAGTGGATATAATACAGGGATGCGCCTTCCCTTTCCCAGCTGTTGTTATCCAGATTCACAGATGTTACCCTCACACTCATTCCTATGCTCTGGCCTGGGTCAATTCACATACTCTCTGTTTCTTTATTTTTAATCATCTTCAGATGGAAGATAATTTTAGAAGTCTTAGCTAATATGTTTTAAAGACACTTGAATTAAAAGAAAAACGTGTGGTTGTGTTTTAGTTGGGGTTCTTCTTGCTGTGTTGAAGCATCGTGATCAAAACAACTTGAAGAAGAAATAGTTTATTTGATTTATGTAGATGAATTTTTAAAAAGGGATAGACTAAGGAATAGAAGTCATAAAAAAGTCTACCTAAACTTATCTCTAATAATAAAAAGTGTTTTAAATAAATCATACATAAAACCCCTTTTTATGTCAATAAGAATCAATTAAGAAAACGGGACAATGGAGACTGTTTTGAGTTGACATTTGTTGCTTGAGAATGCATATCTTCAGAATGATCAACTGATGACTGGATCTCATATGTGCTGTTGCTCAGAAGACATCTGCAGACATTGTGGCACATGCACAGGACTGCCTAGTTTGTCATGCTATGGATGGACGTACCAGGTTCAGAAAGATGAACAGAAGAGTATCCACTTCTTTTATGATTGAGAATTCGGAAGCCCTCTGACTTAAAAGTTTACCTTCCTCAGCTGCTCTCCTACCTGCCCCACCAGACATTAGCAATGGGTTGCTGCGAGGGTGTAGTTCCTTTTAGTCAACACAGCAATCTATAATACACAGGCTCCAGAGTGGATTCCCTGATGCACATCCCATTGCTCTACTTACTGGGCACGGGTGCCATCTAAATTCTCTGGGCCTGCTTTCATACCTTGTGTTGAGAGGGGAGAAGACTTCTCAAAAGGACTGTAGTCAAGGACGAGTTAATTCCTGAAGACCTGCGACAGAACTGCCCTGAGTATGCCTGGACGGCCACTGCTGATGGGGCGAATACTTCCTTGGGGCAGTCACCACAGCCGCAGTCTCTGGTCTGTGGCTGTCTGCCACCTGCCCTTGTCCATCTAGCCCAGAAGCCTGACCAGCCTACCTGCGGTGGATTTGAGACTTCATGGCTCAGAATCATTTCTCCATCTCGTTCTTGCGGTTGCGTATGTTCCTTCTTTAGTGGGTGTTGAGTTGAATTGGAAAGCTACTGTTTACCACCAAAGCCTGTGCGCCACTACTGCATCCCCAGGGTGATCATGCCACACTGATCATTGATTAATGGTAACCATGGGTAGGTAAGACTGCTGGTTGCTTTCTTCCTTTGTAAGATTTCAGGGCACCTTCTGGCACTATGAAAGCTTAGTCCTCAAGGAGTCAGGTCGGTGACCTCCAGGCCCTATTTCTGAAGTACTTGTTGTCTTCAGCAGTGGGGACTTACTCTCCTCCTTTGGGGGCCAGTCAAGTACAATAGCAGTAGCCTCTAATGCTTGGGGAATCTCCTGAGCAGCATTGATCAGCAACTCGAAAGAACTTCTCATGCATGGTATTGGGTTTTTGTTATCTGATCTTTGGCTCTTGGAGGGAACGTTGTTAACCCAGATAAGAAAACTTTATTCATATATGTATATTTATACTATGTATGTATATATGCATATTTATACTCAGACTTTGTTGTAATAGAGTTTTTAGAAAGACAGTTAATAGTATAATTTCCTATGACTTTTTCAGATACCTTTACTGTTATTTTACCCTCCACTCTCCTCCTCCTGTTTGCACCTCTCCTTCCTCCCTAGTTAGAGCCCCTTCCTTTTCTCATTTGTCTGATCATATCACTTGTACCCTGCTGTTCCTTCTTTTCTATTGCTCCCCCATCCCACCACTCCAGTAATAGTCCCCTTTTAACTTTCCTGGTTTGGGCAGCCACTCCCAGATTAGACATGATTTTTTTAATCTTGGGTACTGATTCTCTCATGTAAAATCTGACTCTGACCTCAGCCTTCCTTATTAGTCTCCATTGCTAGCCCTTTTTCTTGGATCCAGATAAAAATTCCTTCTGTTGCTGTTTTCCATTGTGGGGACTTGAACTTAGGGCCTCTCACATATAAGGCAAGTGTGAACCACCGGTCTACATTTTCAGCCCCAAGCTGATGTCTTTGCACCTGATTTCAATCTGGCCAGCCTCTGATGTGACTTTCTGGAGCAAAAAGTTCTTCCCTTCTGTGCCCTTTAAGCCTTCTTATACAACAGAGCCCTAAGAGAAGACTTGGTGTCTGTAGAGCTGATAGGTTGTGCTTAATGCTGAGAAGCCCCTGGTAATCCTCCAACACTATTCACTGTGTGAAAAAGAGAAATACATTTGCTACCCTATCGGATGCAGCCTTCCCATGCTCTTTATGTCCTAGGTGTCCTTCTAGTTACATAGGCTTGAAACATTCGATTCCCTGGTCTCCTGCCCAGCACATCTCGTTTGTTGTTTACATTGTCAAACTTTCTGAGATTTTAAAAATCCAATCTTAGTCACGAAACCAGCAGCCTTTTGATGCCTTTCTTGTGCAGTCATTTGTGGCCTTCTCTGACGTGCACACAAGAAATGCTCCCCGTGAGAAAGGACATGATGAGTCAGCTCATCAACCCTACCACATCCCCTTCTGCAAGTCAGGGCATGCAGGGTGTGGGTAAGGTATGGGCAAAAGCCTGTAAAACGCATATGACGCCTAGAATATGGTAAACACTCAACGCATGCGAAACAACTCCAGATAGCGCAAGCAGAAGCTGTAGTCGGGGAAGGCATCCTCTCTCCAATTCTTAAAGAAATACATGCATACATACACATATATAGGTATTGTTTTTAATTATGCATGAATGTATGTGGGAGGGTGGAGTATGTGTGAGCGCAGGTGTCTTTGAAGGCCAGGGGAGGGCTTCAAATTCCTGAGAGCTGCAGGTCCAGACAGAGGCCTACTTCACTGTGTGTTCCCGAAAACTGAACTATGGTCCTCCTCAAGGGCAGTGCTCACTCTTAGCTGCTGAGCTGTCTCCCCAGAACCCCCACTCCCAATTAGAGTCTATTCATCAGTACCTGCTCATTCAAGAATATTGATACCTAGAAAGTAAGCATATCTACCTCTTGCTTCTTCCAGTTGCCATTGAAGAGCGGACATGGCATTTTCTCCCATGGGTCTCTAGCTTACTGTGGGTCTGACACATAGAATCACATGGACTTACTGATCTCTATATTCTACATGATCTCTGCTGTGTAAGTGTTTGTGCAATTCCCCCAGGTGGGAGGTGTTGACCTGACCTAGATCATTATGTACAGACAGTTCTGTCGTAAACCCGTCTTGCTCATGGTAGGCCTCACTCACCCTCTATTTCTTACTTTGTTAAAATAGGACTCTGATGAAAAATCGTTCAAATACCATCTCTTCCAAAAGGGAAGACATCTGCATGTTTAGAACACAGCACTATAGATTTCGCTCTTAGACTTGTATATCCGCATGTGTTGTGTGTTTCTTGTCATGTGAGAGATTCATGAAGAACAGAATGCTATTCGCATTTTTATGTCCCTAGAATGCTGCTCTCAGCACATTTTAATGAGACCAAATTTTATTGTCTAGGTCACAAAGAGCAAACACATCAAAAATTACACATTAGAGGTTTGGTTTGCTCATTGCTTTCTCTTGGTATAGATTTTTTTTTTTGACAGACATACACATGCACTGTTCGTTCTTTCCTCATATTGTGATATCAAATAAATAAAACATCTGACATTTGCATTTGCCATGCATCACAGGAAGGAGACACATTGGGGTTGGGGTTCCCATCCTGCTTCTTTGCTGTGTGGTGTGGGTGACAGAGAGCAGGACTTCTAAGCAGCATGACTCTGAGCACTGTGGCTTCCGGTCACCTCCACTCCCATCACCATTAATCACACAGGCCACACCAGTGAGTTGTGACCTACAGTGATCTTGCCTGTTTTCCCCACTGTTCTCCAGCACCTAAGCAGTTAGAAAGTGTTGATGGATGAGAGAATGAACGAAAACGTTCATGATGGTTTAGTACTTGACCAAGACTGACAGTGATGACTTAAGATTCTTTGTCCCCCTTACTTTGAAACCCATTTATCAACATGAGCATTACATCTGAGACTATCTCTATTGTCACACATTCCAACATGCCAGTGATTTTTTTTTAAATGGAACCATCACCTCCTGGAGAAATATAACTAAGAACACTTTGTGTTGAAGAATTCTTAAAAGGATTTCTATAAGTTTGTTGAAGTCTATTTATGACCTGCTTTAAGTCAGACCTCAACTCCAGAGAAACCATGAAGCAAGTAAGCAGTGTTGGGGTTACAGGTGTGAGCCCGGCTTCCGGAGAGACTGGAGGAGCGCTGTGTAATGCACTGTAGTGCTGACACACACACTGAGATGAAAAGTGCAGAGGGAGACCCAAGAGCAGGAAAAGAAATAAATGACTATGAGCCTCCAAGACTCGTGTATGCACACATTGGAGTATACAAGTGCATGCAAGTGTGTGTGTGTGTGTGTGTGTGTGTGTAGACATAGGGCATGGGGTCCTTCTCTGTCACTCTTCACCTATTCCTTTGAAACAGTATCATCTCTCTGAATCTGGGGCTCACATATTCTCAGCCAAGGTCACAGTCAGTATGCCCAGTGGTCCTCCTGTCTCCACCCGTTTCAAAGCTGGGATTACAGGTGTGCACAGGCTACCTAGCTTTTTGTATGGATGCTGGAGTAGGATTCCAGAGGTCATGCAAACATTTTTAACTGTGAGTCATCTCTCAAGCGTTCCCCTGGGTCCTGGGGTGGTGGTGTTTTAAAGTTCAAGGGTCAGTAGTGATAACTTAGCTCTTGGGTTTCTGTATTATTGGGGGGGTTATGAACAAATAATTTACAAAATGATAAGTATAAACACTGTAAATCCAACACTTGTTTGAAACTGAAGGATTGTCTAAGTAAATAAATGAATAAATAAGCCAATGAAAAATTTCAAGAGATTTGTTTATGTAAATAGCTTATAATAATAATCATGATGATGATGCAGAAATCAAAGCACATCTGTTAACAACATGCTCCAGTTTCAGGAAATTAAGCATCTTAGAAGATAAACTCATTTTCATGGCTCCTACACATCTCATGGATGTAAACTGGTGGTGCAGTAGTGTGACTGGAAAGAACATGGACAAGACTACATAAGAAACATTTGACAAAACAAAGTGGTTAGCCCCATGTCTGCTGCTAGGCAGTAAGATGTACATGCATTAGGCTGTATGTATGCTAAAGACAAAGAGGGGCGGCCAGGTCATCAGACATGAGTTACACCTGGTGGAGCAGATGACTGGCTAGGAGGTGACAATGATTTGGTGGCGCTGTGCTATTACGTGGAGGTTGTGTTGTGAAGGTTTAGATAATCCTTATTGGATGGTCATGTAGGCCCAGATCTGCACTAAGAAACAAGAATGGGGTAATGGGCAGAACCACAACTTTGCAATGTAAATTCTTCACAGGAAGGGGGCCATTAGAAATTTCCAAGAACCAAGGACTTGAAGCTAACTAAAGAATGAGAAGACAAGCAAGCCAAAGCTGAAAGGATCTGAAGCAGTTAATGTACAGAGTTCTGACACAAAATTGGAAGTCAGGTTAGATAGTTTTACCAGAAGAAATAAAAGATTAATGGAAATAGTTCACTCACTTTCAAGAGTGGCTCTCTATGAGGCATTAACCAACAGGAGTCAGCAAAATTAAATGTGCCATGCTGGGAAAAATGAATGATATGTTGTTGTGAGACAGTGACCACAATGGGGCAATAGACACAAACATCATGACCACTCACTGTAGTCAGAAAGATAGATCCAAATTACAGCTTTGTCAAGCTCATAAGCCTCCTTTTTAACATAAAAAATGAAAAGAATAGAGTAATAAATGAGAGTCAGTAAAAAATAAAAATCTATGTTAGTGTTCCCCCATGCATTGAGAAGCACTGGCTTTTATTACTGGGATAATGTTGGTGTTGGGGACTCATGTGATGGTCCCAATTTGAAGTTAATTAAGTGGAAAAAGTCACAACATTACCAGTAAGAAATAAGAGGGCTGGGGACGGAGCTAAGCACTAGCGTGCTGGCCTAGCATGGACAAAGTCCTGAACCTAATCTCTAGCATACGAGGGTAAAAAAGGAGAAAAATTTCCAGATCAATAGAATTCTAAATATAAATAAATATGAAGCCATAGATACTAACATATTCGGTGATAATGTCTTAATGATGGAAATATTTGCTAAACATTTCTCTGTTTTATTTTATAATGACCATATATTACTTAAAAAGTTGAGGAGGAAAGGTTATTGTAAGTGAAACATGGAATAATAAAAGTTCACAGGCTTTTAGAGTTTTCAAGTTTGGAGCCAAGAAGACGGCTCAGTGGTTAAAGCACTTGCCACACAAGCATGAAGTTTAGAGTTTATATTCCCATATTCTACATAAATGTCCTGTAGGGTCTGCAGACCTACCTGTAATACAGTGTTTGAAGGCAGAGACTGGATTGGCAGAGCAAGCTGGCTCGCTGGACTAGCCATATTAGACAATTCTTCATTCAACTGGGGGGTTCTGCCTGAGTGTAAAGGTAGAGGGTGATGTAGGAAGACTCCAGGCATTAGCTTCAACATCCACAAATATGCACACACTCCTGCACCCATATGTACGTCCACATACTTTCACCGAACGCAAGTACATGTAAGCTACACACATGAGGGAAAGAAAAGGTTTTCAAGTTGTACATGGAAGGCAGACCTTTTACCTCCACATGCAAGGTCCCTGTTAACACGTACAGTAAATGACCACACTGAAGTTAGAAAAAGAAGATGTTTCCTCCTCCAATGTTGTAATTGAGCACATTCGCATATTTTTTGGTTTGAGATATACTTTAATATACTTAATGGTGTGATTTGTAACTTCATAGACCCCACACTGGCTTACTAAGTAAATAATTTATTAGAAATATCATGTTACATGAAATGATCTCACAGTGTTTGAATAATGAATATAATTTTAAACCAATTCTGTTGGTCATTGTAGAACACCTGGGTCCTTACCATGCTGAATCTCTGACTGCAGCAGATCCCAGATAAGAGCTCTGGTACAAGCCACCTAGGAAAATCTAACCTCTTTGGTCTTCAGTTTTCTCTTTTGTAAAACAGATAATTTAACCCTCATAGAAAAGTGTAAGGAACACATGATCTATACAAAAATATTTTAAACTCTAGCATGAGCAAAATCTCATGTGTGAGACATTAGAGTTTATTCAGGGCACACTATCAACATGTATGGCTTTTGCACTCATGATGTGTGTGGACTGTTAATCAGAGCCATGGAAACATTTGTAAGAACATTCTTGCAAACATTTAGTGTGTGTGTGTGTGTGTGTGTGTGTGTGTGTGTGTGTGTGTGTTTATCAAGAGGCCTATAGACTTACTTCTTACACCCAGTATGAGACTCCTTAGGAATCAGCTGTGGCTTTCTCCCAGTTGGAGGATAGATGGTGACCTCTAAGTGTCCCCATCTTTTTAGAGAAAGAGAAAGTTACTAGAAGAGCCTTCTTGTTTTAAGATTTTAACAGTTGTGTGTTGGGTCCAGGGGGGTCGCACAAAGATGAGAACACCACCAAGTCTAATAAACCAGAAGCAAACTTTATTCCAGAAACCAGATCCTAGGAAAAACAGAAGCAAACTTAAAAATAAAAAATAAAAATAAAACACCGCGGGGCACAGAAGCTTATCAGCTAGCTGAGACCACAGCCAGAAATGGTGTTTGTTAGGCTGTGGCCAAGGGCTGGTTTTTGAACCTACTTTTTATAGCAGGGGCACCAGGCATTATCCCTGAACAAAAGAATTTTACAACCTTGCCCTGACCCTTGGGTTGGTCAGCCAGCGGAGACCCTAAAGAGGGGAGTAAGTGCTAGTGTCAATGAGTAATTAGGCAGCCATCATGAAATATGTTTTAGGGGAGATTACAACGAAAGTCACTAATTGCGAGAAAACAGATATCTTTAGCAATTCGTCAGAAAAGGGGCTGCTTATAACACTAGAAGGTTAATAAATTAGGATTAACTGATTCTTGGGCTGAGAACTTAGAAGAAAAGCCTTTCACATTATTTTTAGGTAAATTTTCAGATATTGACTGCCATACTTTACAATCTCCATTATCAGAGCTCATTAATTAAACCTTTTTATTTATCCACTGTCTCCTGGTACCTCCGGGTGTAAACTGAGGTCATGCCTCTCCTCTGGTGGTGCCAGTTTCCCATAACAGAGACAGTGTCTGACCCAGAGGTCACATATCTCTGTCTCCTAAAGGTTAAACTCAGTTCACATCTACTGTTTATTAAGGATGGTCAGGACACTGCTCTTAATTTGTAGAGAGACACTCTGGCCTTGTAAATAAAACAGCCAGTTGTAAAATGACCTATACTTCCCAAACATCTGAGAAAATAGCTCACTGTGAATGAATGATCCTTGATCTGCTGAGAAAGCTGCTGACAGTCTGTTCTTATTCTCCTAGACTTATAACTTTATATTTCTTTATTTTTATATTTTTATTTTCTTATGCCTGGACTCTTCATTATGTTGACCATTGAAACTTCTAGTTGGGAAGTATTCAACTGACTCTTTGCTCTGAATGTTTGGTACCTTTAGTTTACAAAATAAACTGACAGTAGACAGATTCTAGGCTGAAGAAGATTCAAATTATGTTAGACATCAGGCATAGAAGCATGAGACTCAGAAGAGGCAGGAAGCTGGGCTCTCCTTGAGGGAGTCTGATAACCAGGCAAGGGCTGGACTGCTGGGCAGGAAGGGAGGTTGCATAGGCGGGGAACCAGTCATAAGCTTGGGAGACAAGCAGGGAGAGGTAGCAAGCATCTTCCAAAGCCAACTGTCAGATCCCCAAATTTCAGTTTGAAATTCCTCCCTGGGCGAAATAGAGGCTTCAGAGAGGGAGACAGTTTTGGACGGCCTCTGTTATCTCCACTGTGCATTGATGGAGAGAGCATTTTCTTTGCAAAACAATGGCCTTTCAGAATCATTCCTGTGTGACAAAAGCTCCTGGAAAGATGTACTTCCCCACAGGTTATAATGCTGTGTGCCATGGTGACAGGTGTTTGGTATGTGTTTGGATAGAGCACATCCCGTAGACTCTCATTCTTAGATAGATTACCTTAGGTAGATTTTACCTTAGGACTTACCTATAATTCTAACTAATGTGTGATTCTGTGTCTAGTGTCCAGAAGAGCTCAATGTGAAAAATTTCTCTTTTTCTGTATTCAAACTCCAATAAATATGTAACTCACCAAGCTTCCCTTCTGTGCATGGGACTTCCTGAGGGAACCAGGAAACAGAGGTAGTGTTTTTCCTGCCTGGGTGACATAGACAGGGCATCATTATCTACCACAGCAGTGACCCTGAAGGGTTTGGAGTGAGCTGGTGGGTTTCCACCCTATCACTCTCCCTTTTGTTGAAAGGTGTTTCCTTGGTATAGTTGGTGACTTCATGGCTGCTGATTTAACTTTAATGGAACACGGAGGCCTTAAGTGGAACCCAAGGGCCAACCTTAATTAGGTGTGAACTGTAAAAGACTCATAAATCTAAACCTATGATGCTTGACTTTAATGGATGACCCAGAGCCACCTGGGAAGAAGGTCTTAGTAAAGTCTTTGTCTGCATTGGGTTGGCCTGTGGGGGAGGGCTGAATGAAGTTAATTGATGTGAGAAGATCCTGTGTGGGCAGCACCTGTCCCTAGGCAGGGATCCCGAACTATGTAAGAATGGAGGAGCTAAGCTACACACAAGCGTGTGTGTGTGTGTGTGTGTGTATCTTCACTTCCCCACAGTGATGGACTGTAACCTGGTATCATAAACTGAAGCAAACTCCCTTCTCTCTTCAGTTGTTTCTCGTTACAGTATTTTCAACGCAGGAATAGAAATTAAACTAGAAAATCCAAAAGTCTTAGGAACATGATGTGGTCATCAGATTTCCTTCTTCTCTGACGAGGAAAGAAGGGAACATAGAGATTTCATTGCAAAGAAAGCTAACAGTTCTGCATCCTGTCAACAGAAGGAAATCCTGGCTTCTGGAGGCGGGGGAGGGGCTGGGCTGGAACAGCACCCAGAGTCCAAAGTGTTGGTAGCTACTGAAACCATAAATCAGAAAAGGTAGAGATTGTCTTATGAGAAAGACATTGTTGGCTGTCTCTTGTGATAGGCAAATTACTCATGTTTCCCATGTAAAAGAATATGAACTATGATTGTTATTTTGCATTATTAACATATCCTTATGGAAATCTCATAATGTGGTCCTGGCTGGCCTTGAAGTGATATTCATACTCTAGGTGCCTGAGTGCTGGGATGACGGTCATGTACCACCGTGCTTGACTGAGCAATCATTTCTAACTCGGTTGATCTCTTATTTCACAGAAAGCTTATGTATAATCATCAGTTAGTTCAAACTCCTTCTTAGATAGCACACTGCATACAAACTTTGTGAGACTAGAGAACATAATACTAACACATCTGTGTAATACAAATATTGCTGAATCTCTCTCTCTCTCTCTCTCTCTCTCTCTCTCTCCCTTCCTCTCTCTCTCTTTCTCTGGCTTAGTGATCTCTCGTAAGCCTTCAAAACAACAAGTTATAGAACAATAAAAATTCTGGATAATTTCCTAGAGACCAGAACAGGATTTAACTTGCAAGTATTGCTTCAGTTTCTACTATTATAATTAGGTATTCTGTTTCTCCCAAGAATGGCATTAGTAATTTAAACCTTGCCAAGGTCTTTTTAGTTTAAAGTACAAATGAAGAAAACAGTATTATCACTTTGGTTTTGATTGACAGATTAATTTATATTTCAAGACTTCTTTAAGAGATTGGAGTAGGACTAAGATTCTATATTTTATCTCAGCATCTCTCTCTATCCCTTTCTTCCTTTCTTTCCCCTTTTTACAATGACTCCTGTAGCCCAGGCTGACCTTGAACTCCCTATGTAACTGAGGATGACCTTGGATTTCTCTTCCACCACCTCTTTGAACACTGTGCCTTCACAGTTGTATAATCTACTGCTGAGAATTGAGCCTAGGGCCTCATGAATACTAGGCAAGAGCTCTACTAAATGACCTACGTTGTCCCAATTCAATCCTACCTTTCTTTAATCTGCAGTGTATTTAGGTAAATGACATAACCCCTTCTTGGGTCATTTATTTCTTGAGTATAACAAATAGTCAAGGCTAGCACAATGACTTAGAGAATAAAGGTGCTTGCCGCTAAGCATGAGGACCTGAGTTCAGACTCCTGGAAGCATATGGTGGAAGTGGAGACACTTAAGTTGTACTTTAAGCTTCACATCTGCACTGTGGCCTAAGCAGGCCCATATATACACACATATTCCCACAAAATAAGCAAGCAAATATGCAGCTGAAAATTTAAATAAGGACTTAGATCAGACTAAATATGAAGCTACTTTCAAGTGTTTTTATAAGTCTATGTTAAATATGAAAAATATAGCATTTAAATATCATATTAATGAAATATTAATTTTCTACATTCTACTTACTACCATACTTCAAACATCTGTGGGGTGTGTGTGTGTGTGTGTGTGTGTGTGTGTGTGTGTGTGATTTTGCATCCAGTGGGGGTCAGTGTTGCTGAGTAGCTTTAGTGTTGGTTTTACACCTCAAAGAAGCTGGCAAGAGACTCCATACCAGTAGATATAAGGAAAGATATTATCTATGTTGGGGCCTACAGGCCCTGACAGTAAATGACTAGGCCCAAGCCACAGGCTTGTGTTCAGCACTCCTCTGACTCCTTCTGTACCATTTGTCTGAGTATTCTTCCAAAGGCTCTTACTTAGGAAATCCCCCTTTACTTTCTTTTTTTTAAAATTAACATTTCTTTCATTTATTTTACATACCAACCACAGTTTCCCCTCCCTCTTCTCCTTCTGTCCCCTCCCCTGACTGCCATCAACGCCTTCCCTGTCCACTCCTCCTAGTTCTTCGTTCAGAAAGGGGCAGGATTCCCATGGACTTGAACAAAGCTTGGCACATCTAGCTGAGGCAGGACTGAGCTCCTCCCCCTGCATCAAGGCTGGGCAAAGCATCAGGTCCTGATCCTGTGGCTAGGAGCCTTGCACACAGACCAAGCAACACAACTGTCACACACATGCAGAGGGCCTAGGTCTGTCCCATGCAGACTTCTGGACTCCAGAGTCCTTGAGTTTCCATGAGCTCATGTCAGCTGTCTCTGAGGATTCCCCCATCATGAACTTGACCCCCCTCCCCGATTTATACACTCTCTCTTCCCTTTTTTTTTCAGAAGGACATTCAGAATTCGACCCAGTGCTTGGCTGTGGATCTCTGTATCTGCTTCCATCAGCTATTGGATAAAGGCTTTCTGATGACAATTAGGGTAGTCACCCATCTGATTATAGTAGGTGACCTGTTCAGGCACCCTCTCAGCTATTGCTAGGAGTCTTAGCTCAGGTCTTCCTTGAGGATTCCTGAGAGATTCCTTAGCACTAGGTTTCTCCTTAGTCTTGAAATGCTCCCTATCAAGCAGTCTCTTTCGTTACTCTCACACTCTGTCCAGTCCCCAACCCATCTCCCAGCCTTCGCCCACCCAACCCATTTTCTCAAGTCCATTCCTCTATCCCCCACTTCTACCCCTAGTTTACCCAGGGGGCCTCTATTTCCCTTCTCAGGAAAATCCATGCATCACTCTTTGGATCCTCTTTGTTATCCAGCCTCCCTGGGACTGTGGATTATAGTTTGGGTATACTATTGTTCTTTAAAAATAATACGATGTTGGGATGCCCTGGGTGGCTTGCAGCCAGGCAGAAGCTGCCGCCAGAGCAGTGCAGGGTCCCCGGGCAAGCAGCAGAGTCAGGTGGCTGGATGCGGTGGGCGGCAGAGTAAACGGACATAAAGCTATATATAAAGCTAAATATTTATTACTTAAAGAAAAGGAGACATAGACAAACATAGAGAGAGACAGAAAACACGTGTGCACATGGCAAGAGATGGACAGAAAAGGGGAAAGCCAAGATGGCTATGAGGTCAGAAGTGGCTGGGGTGGGCGTGGTTAGTTCTTAAAGTGACAGCAAAGGAATAACATATACTATACTTTACTTGTAATATTCATTTTTGTGTGAGTATATACCATGTTTGTCTTTCTGGGTGTGGGTTACCTCACTCAGAATGAATTTTTCTAGTTCCGTTCACTTGCCTGCAGATTCCATGAGGTCATTGCTTTTTACAGCCAAGCAATCTACAGATTCAGTGTAATCCCCATCAAAATCCCAACACAATTCTTCACAGACCTCAAAAGAAGAGTACTCACTTCATATGGAAAAACAAAAGATCTGGAATAGCAAAAATAATCTTATATAACAAAGGGACATCTGGAGGTATCACCATACCTAATTTCACGCTCTACAATAGAGCTATAGTAATAAATACAGCTTGATATCGGCATAAAAACAGACATGTGGATCCATGGAATCGAATTGAAGACCTTGACATAAATCTACACATGATTTTTGACAAAGAAGCCAAAATTATATAGTGAAAGAAAGAAAGCATATTAAAGAAATGGTGCTGACATGACTGGATGTTGACATGTAGAGAAATGTAAAAAGATCCATATCTGTCACCCTGCACAAAACTCAATACCAAGTGGATATGACCCCAACATATATCCAGTTATACTGAGCTTGATAGAAGAGAAAGTGGAAAGTAGCTTTGAATGCATTGACACAGGAGATTAGTTCCTGACTATAACACCAGTAGCACAAACATTGATATTGACAGTTAATAAATGGGACCTCCTGAAACTGAAATGTTTCTAAAGATCTAAGCAGAGAATTCTTAACAGAGGAATGTCAACTGGCCAAAAGACATTTAAAGAATTGTTCAACATCCTTGGTCATCAGGGAAATGCAAATCAAATCACCCCTGAGATATCACAAACACTAATGACAGCTTATGCTAGAGGATGTGGAGTAGGGGAACACGCCTCCATTGCTGGTGGGAGTGCAAACTATACAATTGCTTTGGAAATCTAAATAATCATTTCTCTGAAAAATGGGAATCAATCTACCTCAAGATCCAGCTATAAAAATCTTGGGCATATATTCAAAATGACAGTTTGGACAAAATTCCCTCTTGACTCTTGGAGTTTTCATAGAAAATTTTAAATTGCTATAAATTGTAAAATGTTATCTTCTCATTTTCCTTAAAGATATTAAAAAATAAAGGCAAAATTGAAAAATAAGACTCCCTACTGTAGAGAGGAAGTACTTCCTATTAAAAGTCATAGAACTTGACATGAAACAGAGGTCAGACATTTATGCCTTGTGACTTGATTACCTCGGATTACCATGTCAGACTTCTTTAGAGTCCCATTGGCATTCCTGCCTCTCTTTTCTCAGAGTCTTTTCTACCTCGGGAAATTCTTCCTAACCTCTTCCTGCCTCATTATCTATGTTGAGATATCCCTCAATTATTAAATCTATCAACAGCTGCATTTTTACACAGGTTATTTATGTGCTTTAATAGGTGTTCAGATTGCTTCAAAATCTAATCGTTCTTTTGATAGCTCAATTTCAAAGACTCTTTTGTGTCATATTTCTTCTATCTTTTCTGTTGCTATGCTTTTGATGACCTCATCAAAAATTTAAATTTCAAGTATAATTATGAACACATTCTCTCAGTTGTCTAATTCTCTTATTTCAGTGTTTCCAGCACAACCAAAAGACTAAAAAGCAATGCTAATTTATCCTTTATTTATTCATCTTACTATTTCCTTTATTGTTTAGTTTAAATTTATTTATTCATTTCTTAGTCTATTGTCCCACACCCCTTAACTCCTGTTTTTATCTGTCTGCCCTTATACTCACTAAGCAAAACATTATTGAGTGAACCCATTTCCTACCAACATCATAACTTTTACTTCTGGTCTGGAACAGAGACTCTAGAAAGTTGTAACTGTGTATGTTTGGTTTGTTTTTTCAAGATAGAGTTTTACTATGCAGTCCTGGCTGTCCAGGACCTCACTCGTAGACCAGGCTGTCATCCAACTAAGAGATCTGCTCGCCTCTGCCTCCCAAGTGCTAGGATTAAAGGCGCATGCCCCCACAGAAGCTGTAACTCTATATTGTTACCTAAGTTCAATGCGCTTATAAATACTGAGACAAAACTTGACTTGAAAGGGGACATTATCAATTATCAGTGTATTAGAAGACAATGAAGAGAAATAGCATATTAGAAAGGTATAGTATCCATTGTTCATAAAGCTTTTGTTCCAAATTATATATATTACCAATATTCAACAGTAGAATATTTATTTGCTTATTTGTTTGTTATTAGTAATACTAAGGACCAAATTCAGTTCCTTGTGTATTGTAGACCAACATTCTGCTGCTGACTTACACACACACCCCTGGAAATATTTTTTTAAGTATATTAAGTTCAACAATTCAAACCACTGAATGTGTCAGTCTTTTTCTTCATATCTAGTCTGTCTTCGAATCTGTATCCCACCCTTTAAAATTTACATTTAACTTAAATTGTGAGCGAGAAACAGAAGAGAAGTCCTTCACCTTCCTGCCGCCATCTGCGCAGCGTCTGCCGGCATCCCACCATGTACTCTAGCCAGCATTCTCACAGTAAAGACCTTTCTCTACGCCTTTTGAGACAGTTCCTTTGTTACTACACTGGTTTCCCACGCTCTTTGCTTCCTCAAGAACTCTGTTCTTCACATTTCTGCCTCTTATTTGTCACTTATTCACTCTTGCCTGCATGGTTTCTAACAATAAAAGGAAGTGATTAGTGAAAAAGTAAATCTCAATTATAGAGCAGCTAGCATGCACCATTTCCTGTTGTTGAAATGGCATGCCTCTCGATTCTTTTTGTCCTCACCTGGATAAGAAATTGTTATTTCCATTTTTATTCTGCCAAAAGTATTAATGAGGGTAGAAGTGTATTATTTCCTCTTTGACCCTCTAGATGAAACTCCACCTACTGAAAACTTCAGTAGCAAACCAATAAAATGCTAATGCAGATGACTTAGTGAATTTAGGTGTAGACTTCTGACATGAAACAGCAGATATTAATTGTAAATGGATTCCATAAAATAGTCCCACACTAGCTCATAATTGAGTATAATAAAGGGTTCTTTATTTAGGGGTAGATTCACAGATCACAGTTTTCTGTATGAGTGGGGGACAGGAACCGAATCCAGCAGCCGAGAGAAAGAGAGAGAGAGAGAGAGAGAGAGAGAGAGAGAGAGAGAGAGAGAGAGAGAGAACATTTCCAGTACAAAGGCCATGCCCAACCTGATCCAGCATCTCAAAGTCCATTGACTGAAGAAGTTTCCCCAGCACCCTCTCCTTTTGTCTAAATAAAAGAATTTCAAACCCAATACAAAACTATATACAATAAGAACAGATATCAAGTATAAAATTAGAATCACAATCAGAATAAACAATATTAAGCAAGAAACATATGCTAATGTCTCAATAATTATTCTATCCTTAGGAGTCTAAGTCTTATATTAGAAATGGCTTGGCTGTGTAGTACTCCATTATGTAAATGTACCACATTTTTCTTATCCATTCTTCAGTCGAGGGGCATTTAGTTTGTTTCCAGGTTCTGGCTATGACAAACTGTAGCATGAGGGCCGGCTTGTTGGGTTTTCTGTCCCTCCCAGTACCCCAACAGCCGGCAAGCAACAAAGAAAATCACACACAAGACTCCATAAGGTTATAAACTGATTGACCCATTAGGTCAGGCTACTTATTAGCTCTTATAACTTATGTTACCCCATTATTCTTATCTATGTTAGCCACATGGGCTCAGTACCTTTCTCAGTGTGACAGCTTACATGTTGCCTCTTCGGTGGTCTGCGCAGGAATGGCTGAGGAACCTTTCTCCTCCCTAGCCTTATCCTATTCTCATTACTCGGCCTCTACTTCCTGTCTGGTTGACCTGCCTATACTTCCTGCCTGGCCAATCAGCGTTTTATTAAAAAACATGATTGACAGAATACAGATAATTCTCCCACACCAAATAATAGAAATGGGTTAATTTAAATTTAGCTAGAAATACACTTATGCTATTGTCTAAACAGTTTTGTAATTAATATAGTTTCTATGTAATTATTTCAGATCTAGGTGGCCGGGAAACAATCAGCCTCTATCTACAATTAATGTATGTCATTTTGAGTCTGTGAACTTGGAGGTACTTAATAGTATTTTTTTAAGATCATATATGTCTGAAATGTATTCCATCTGTTTCTCAAAGAATTTATCAATTACTTTCCTTCTTGATGTAATTCAATACTTGAGAAAAAGCAATTCAAGGGAGCCAAGATTTACTGTGGCTAAGATTTAGGAGTCCAGTTTATCACAGTAACAGAAGGGTGAAGCTGATGGTTACATCTGAGTAGATGAGACAGACAAAGGGGAATTCCAGGGCTCACTTGACTTTATCCTTTTCTCCCTTATATTCAGTCCAAGACCTTTGCTCTTGAGATGGCTAAGGTTTTCAGAGTGTGCTGTCTTCCTTTAACTAATCCTCTCTGGAAACACCCTTGTAGACACACCCAATGGCATATGTCCTCAATTACACCTCATTAGGTGTTTGTGCTTCCAATCAAGCTGACAATCAAAATTAGCCATTGAGGAGTAACCATAACTGGGGAGGTTAAGCCCGTTGCACTGATCACCGCAGGAACACACCCTTTGTTAAATCTACATCTTCTCTCTCTACCTCTGGGCTTACTTCTAGACAAACTAGTTTTTCTCACATCCACGTTTCTGGTTCATCTTTCAGGAGAACTAATGGGTCAGAAGAGAGAAGGGACCAAAGAAAGATTAGCTATGACTCTATTTTCTTATTACCTCATTTGGTTTGTCTTTGACTCACTACTATTGAATTCTCACCATCACCAGACCAGTGAATCTGACCTTCTTGTTACCAATGATTTATTCATGTTCAGTTCAACAGTCAGTTATTTTTTTTTTTAGCTCCAATCTTACTTAACTTCTCAAAGGCCTGCTCTCATAGTTAATTACTTCCTTCTGGTTGACAAACTTTCCTCCCTGGCTGATGGAACACATATTCACAGGCTGTTCCTCCTAAGCCTAGAAGAAGAAGAAATTATTTCCTATTTCTCTCCTGAATCTGGTAACTGGGGTTTATCTTTGCTCATTCCTTAGACATTCTGTTTTGGTCTCAAAGTTTTCAATAATACAACTCTACTTGTATATCTGATACTTATCTCAAATTTCTCAGTCCTATAAGTGTCCTTGATACTTTAATCCAAACCACTTTCTTTCCTTGACTTCATCATTTCTACATTCTACTCAAACTCTTGTTTAGTCCCAAGTTCCCAGGTAGCATCATTATGTTTTCTATTTTTCCCATACCCCATCTCTAATCTATAAATGAATTCTGTAAGGTCTAACGTCAAGTCATCATGAACCCAAATAATTGCCTTTATCATCTTTGATCTTTTATCCTGCAGTAATCTTAGTTACTTTTAAAATGAAAATCCAACCATTTCCCATATATTGCAGCAAGAGTCTTCTTTAGTAGCTTTGTGAGTGGAGTTAAAGCCCACACGTTTTAAGGCATGCTGTGAGACCATTGGTGCAACATCCCTCCTTTTTTTTTTTAAAGCATTCCCTGTTCCTTCCCAGTTTCTACCACTACTACCTACTCATTCCTCGCTGTTCTGTGAGCTTGTCCTTGACAGAAGTTTCTGTCCCACCTGGTCCCACAGCCATTCAGTCCCAAAGAATCACATAGAGGCCTACATTAATTATAAACTGGTTGTCTTATTAGCTCAAGTTTCTTATTAACTAACTCTCACATCTTACATTAACCCATAATTCTTGTCTGTGTTAGCTACGCGGCTTGGTACCTTGGTACCTTTTATCAGTGAGGCATTATCATCTTGCTTCTCTGTGTCTGGGTGACAACGCAGACTGAGCTATTCCTCTTCCCAGAATTCGTCTATTCTTGTCACCCCACCTATATTTCCTACCTGACTACTAGCCAATCAGCATTTTATTAAACCAATACAAGTCAAGTGACAAATCTTTACAGGGTACAAGAACATTGTCCCGCAGTAACCCAGAGCTCTATCAAGTGAAAATGCTTTTTTCTCCCACTCACTGGTCACTTCTGAAATCTGAGGACTGAGTCAAACTTTGTATGTCAGTCTTTCACTGAAAACTTCTCTAAAATAGCCCTCCCCTTCTTTTTAAACTAGTACAGGAGTCAAGGAGTTTAGACCTTCCTAACAAGCTAGCAGTAAAATTGTGGTTTCTGGAATCATGCTGTCGTTGTGGTCAGATGTCTGTTACCTGAGAGTTCTTACCATTCCAGTTCAGAGAGAGATGTTGAGATGAAAGGTAGGAAGAACAAGAAACAAATGAGTCTTACTCTTTTGTTGGAGATGAAAGAGCTATTTCAAAGAGAAGCAGCGTTTGCTTGTAGGACTGTCCTAAGCCCTTGATTAGTATGGCATTGTACTTTAGTAGTTAGTGTATATAAACTAAATATGTTTGCAGTGTATTTAGTTATCTGTATGTACCAAATGCTGACAGCATTATATGGGGGTTTAGTTAGACAAGATAGAATACGATGTGAAAATAATGTGGTGGTTCTTTTCGATGGCTTCAGACATCAAAGTGAATTATAAAAATATTGCCTGCTGTTAACAAAGGAAATTTTAAAGGGAATTGTATGAAACAATGAGTCATGTTAGAATATGTATTTTCCCTGGGTATAGGAGAAAGAACCACTGGGGGCTTTGCAGTAGTGGGTATTTCTCTGAGGATAGGAAACATATGGATTTAAATAGCTATGATGGAGAAATTCTTCCTTGTTATGACTCTCTACTGGAGTTTTCTTAAATCAGAGGAGAAACTTTCAATGTAAGAGTAAGAGAGTAAAGACAAAAGAAAGGCAGAAACTATAGCGAGTTCAGTCTCATCCATCATGAAAGGGCATGGTCCTTTACAAAGTCATTGAGACTTTCTTATAAAACACAGATCACTTTTGGGTATATATCCAAAGGATGTTCAATCATGCCACAAGGACATGTGCTCAACTATGTTCATAGCAGCTTTGTTTGTCATAGACAGAACTTGGAAACAACCTAAATGCCCTTTGACCAAAGAATGAATAAGGAAAAAGTGGTACATTTACACAATGGAGTACTACACAGAAAAAAAAAGCGACATCTTGAATTTTGCAGGAAAAAAAATGGAGCTTGAAAACATTATTTTGAGTGAGGTAACACAGACACAGAAAGACAATTATCATATGGACTCACTCATAGGTGGTTTTTAAACATAAAGCAAAGAAAACCAGCCTACAAACCACAATCCCAGAGAACTTAGACAACAATGAGGACCCTAAGAGGGACTTACATAGATCTAATCTACATAGAAAGTAGAAAAAGACATGATCTCCTGAGTAAACTGGGAGCATGGGGACCTTGAGGGAGGGTTGAAGGGGAGAGGGGAGAGGTAAGGAGGGGAGCAGAGAAAAATGTAGAGCTCAATAAGAATAAATCAAAAAAAAGATCAAATGCATAATAGAAGTTCTGTAAAGTGTAACAAGGCTTAGAAAATAGAAACATTACTTTGAATTAAAAATAAAACTGATTTTACAGAAGAGCCAGTGGAGAACCTACCTCCTAAAGCTCCACACACTCCATGGGGAAAATGAAGTGAGTAAACTCTTCCAGATATGTCCCAGTCACTTCCTGGGGTCTGTATTTCTATCATTTTCTTTCAAGGTAAGCAAAGGGGTCTCTATTTCTACTGATAATACTGAGGGAAGAACCATAATTAGAGGACTGTAGATATAAAGCAAGAATTGTGCCCTCCACCTGCACAGTACAGCATCTTGGGAAGTTGTCAAATAGCACAGAACAATAAAAAATTCAATCTGCTTCCCAAGATGCTTATGCAGTTTGTCTGAGGTGGGGCTGGTGTTGGTGTTTATTAAAATCTCACCAAGAGACATCTGCACACAACTAGGGCTCAGAATGACCTTTGACCTTTGTTGGTGAAAGTCCCCTAAACTATAATGTCACTGGGGAAGAAACAGACCTTTGTCATGGCCCAGCTACAGCTGAATTTCCTTTGTGTTCTTGTCACAGACCTAAGTTCCTTCTAAGATTATAGATTTTATTTATGAAGATAAAGAGTTTTCAACTTTCTATTTGCTTTATTTTTCTAAATTTTTCTGAAACACTAAGTCTCCCCCCCACCAGAGATCTCCTTCTTCTTCCCAGTCTCCTACTCTACTCTAGGAGCTCCATGCCTCTTCAGTTAAGATCATCTCAACATGGCATTGAGAAATTGCATATGGGTTAAACTCTGTGAGCTCTATGACACATCATGAGTTCTCTATTCACTTTTTTCAATGACTAGAGAATCTATATCAAAATCCTCAAGCTCATCATAACTCTACATTTTCAAACTCAGCATTTTTTTTGACCTAAGGACTCTGGTACCCTACACCTCCGTGGATGCTCAGAAAAAGTAGCAGCTACTATGTAGCAGTGCCAGCACAGATCTCATTGAGTCTTCAGTATTTATTGTCTTTGATACAAATGCCTTCATGGCCCAGGTAACTTCATAGGTGTCCTTGAAGTCAACAAGATTGGAATCTTTGACTTACTTGGGTTTCTGAGAATTCCTAGGTCAAGAGAACAGTCAGCCATCTTTACAGATCAACTCAGTCTGATCATAGGGAGAAGACTGAGCAAAAAAGGAAGTGTGTGTGTTTGTGTGTGTGTCTGTATGTGTGTTTCTAGTGTTTGTGTGTCTGTGTGAGAGAGAGAGATTGAGAGAGAAAGAGAGAGAGAGAGAGAGAGAGAGAGTATTTTTCATAAGTGTGCTTGTATGCAGAAGTCAGAGGTCAACATTGAATTTGCTCCTCAGCACAACATCCAGTGTGTGTTTTGAGCTATGGCCTCTCCTTTTTAACTGAAACTTATTGGTGTGTCTATGTTGACGGACTCATCAATCCTAGGGACCCATTTGTCTCTGCCAGCTTAGCATGGGATGATAAATATGTGCTGCCATGACTGTAAGATATAAGAATGTAAGATGTAAAAATTAGTTAATAAGAATCCTGAGCTAATAGACTAACCACTTTAAAATTAATATAGACCTCTGTGTGTTTCTTTGGAATTGAATGGCTGTGGGACCGGACAGGACAGAAACCTCTGTCAACAAATGGTGCCATGTGGACAACTAAATCCACTTAAAACCTGAGAGATCTTGGGAAGTAATTCTAGACACAAAAGAAGAGTTAAGCATGGCTTCTGGGCAGCAACTTTTTCTCAGGTGGGTTCTGTTTGAAAGAGGCAAGCACATCTCATTTAAGAGAGATTTCCTGACTTAGTTTTAGCTGCAAAAACCTTGCAGGTGTTTTGAGAGGACCAACCAGAAAATACATAAATGGTGTTTATAAATTTTCAACAGTATGTTTCTTGGTGGTAGCAGGGACCTTGAAACTCCATAGAGTTGTGGCAATAAACATGGCTTTGGCTGGTACCGTCACCATGAAGCTAGACTCTCAGAAAGCTAGGGAATGGACTGGATCCAGTTGTCAAATCGCAGCTTTAATCCTAGTCATATCACTTAGCAAATTAAAGACTCAGGGTCAGAAAAAGAGATACACAGTAAAGATAGATTCAGATGAAGAAAACCTCTAAATGGTTTACAGTGTGTTAAAAAATACATGTAGGCTTGACAGAGAAAAGAAAAAGGATAAAGTCATTAAAATAAAAGGAAAAAAGTTGTTGGGTGTGGTGGCACACACACCTTTAATCCCAACTCTTGGGAAGCAGGTGGATCTCTGTAAGTACAAGGACAACCTGGTCTACAGATGAGTGTCAGGACAGCAAAGATACAGAGAGAAACCTAATCTCAAGAAAACAAACACTAAAAATAGAAATAAAAGAAATAGAGTTTAAAATAAAGTCATGTAAAGATGAAATATACACAGAGAGTCTGGTACTGTATGTTATTGTGTTATCTTTAAATTGTTGGCTGAGGAAGGAGCAAAAGCTGCTAAAAGATATTAATCCAACATATATATTTTAAAAATGCCTTGACTTCAAAATGCAAGTCAAAAGGTATATTACTATAGATAAGAGGTTTTGCTTTTGTTTCCATAGGAAATGAGAGGCTATGGATTCATTCTGGGTTAAGAAAAATCAGGTTTGATCAAGGAAGACCCCCTGAAGAATATCCAATAGGAGCAGATGGTCTAGATGATCCAACATCTCAGAGGATTTCTGTTGGAGCTTCCTCTAAGTTCTGCATCCAGAACAGTTTGAAGACTGCTGGCTGAGATGATCAATCCCCACAGAATATTCTTTCCAGGACTTGACCATATTTCAAAATTTTCTTTAGGTCCCCATAAGATTATCAGTGCCCCCAGTTAGCAGGAAATAGCATGGAAAACACCACCCACATTCCCAAAAGATGAATTATGGATGTTTGCCTTTGTTTAGAATGTTGGTTACAAGCTGTTATGGATAATGGTTAGGAGAAAAACTAAACAAAGGAGATTCAACTCAGAGTCCTTGTTTTGGAATAAAAAAAGGAGGGGGTTGTTATGAAACAATGGTCTGTACTCTGTCACTTGTATTTTAATATAACGTTGATTGACCATGAGCCAGGCAGAAAGTATAAGCAGGGACACCAGGCAGGAAGTATAAGAGGGGTGACAAGAACAGGAGAATTCTGGGAAGAAGAATGTCTCAGTCTGCAGTCATCACCCAGATGCAAAGGAAGCAAGATGAGAATTCCTCACTGATAAAGGTACCAAGCCATTTGGCTAACACAGACAAGAATTATGGGTTACTGTAGGATGTAAGAGTTAGTTAATAAGAAACCTGAGCTATTAGGTCAACCAGTTTATAATTAATGTTGACCTCTTTGTGTTTATTTGGGACTGACTGGCTGTGGAACTGGGCAGGACAGAAACCTCAGTCAACACCATGCCTGACTTTATTAGTTGGTTTTGGGGATTGAATTCGGGTCTTCTGGTTTTACAACAAGCCAAGTAAGCTTCATCCCTAGCCTCCACCCAATAAGAACCTTTAAAATGGTATATTGATCTCAATTTTAGTCACTGAATAAGATGCTTTTGCCTCCTTCTTTCTACCACAAATTCAAACTACGGACCAGAAACATAAGCAGTTCCTATGAAAAGGAAGAGAAAGAAGGACTAAGGTTAGGTTTACAGCAAATAAAAAATACTTTAGTCAGTATACAAAATTTTAATTTTTAACTAAATATTTAAGTGGTTGATACCATTATCATATGGTATACATAATTATGTGTGCAGAAATATTTGCCAAATATTAACATGTAAGATACTATCACCCTGACAAGCAAGCCCGTTGAATTTACAACTGATAAACAAGCTCCCACAAAATTGCTCAACTCCATTAGTCATTAGGGCAATGCAAACATAAGCACAAAGAACCAGACCTCATCAAAAGAATGCAATTTCAGTCATAATGATGTCCGTGGCTGAAGTTCTCAGTCCTGTAAAGAAATGTTGAGGACAGAGAATAGCTGGACTCACAAGAAACAAATGAAAATAAATTAAGATAAAAAGTAAAAAGCAGAAATAAAACATGCACACAGACAAAAATGTGCATAATGTTCCTGGCTTGATACAATACAAATAGGAAATATTTAACATCTTCTAACATAGTCATAAAATATAGTTCTGTGGGACAAGAGGTGGAGCAAGCTGCTAACACACTTGACCATAGACAGTGGGTCAATGCATGTGGACTGGACAAGAGCAGACATCTGACCACCAGGCCTTGTGATAGGCAGTAGACTCTTAGATGCTGGGCAGAAGCTTCTGCCCCTTGGTATTCACAGACTTGTGTGGTGCTCACATGGTTTCTCAGATGAAGATCGCTTAATGACTTGCTCTTAGTTAATAGAAGTCATAGAAGTGATGGCTACTCCTGATATTGAGTCTCCGACTTCTGTTTGGGTATCTTTTCTTCCTTGCTTTCTCTGAAGGCCAGGTGTTTGCTGCCTCAGAAAGACTCCACATTAGCCATGCAAGGTGATGATGCCCCCAATCCTAGCACTCAGGAGACAGAATCAGAAAGATGAGTTTGAAACTTAGGCTACTTAGGTAGACCCTGTCTCAAACAAACAAAAACAAAGCCCATAGTGTCTCCAGATGATGATAACCAGGAGCCTGAGGCCTGCCAGCTGACACACTATTGAACTTCAGGCCAGGACTGCATTGAAACTTGAATTAAGAGTTGCCCCAGCTAAACACTGTGACTGCATACTTGGTGGAAGTTCCCATGCAGAGACAGATCAGAAAACCATGCGCTAGTTTCCTCTTATATAGGGGATGAGAAACCCTTGTTTAAGGCACTAAAGTTTGTAGCAATGTAGAAGTGATATCCAACATATGGACAGAGATGCATCCTAGGTCACCAGTAAAGTCTAGGATTTCTTTTATGAGAAACTCTAGGGAACTTAGAACTCGTCTAGGCATGGGAATCAAAGCCACAGTTGTCACCCCAGGCTAGGGTTGGTATTGATGGGAGTGAAGGGAATGTTCTACCTAGTGTTGTGGATGTGACACAAGCGTATACATTTACGCTCTGAATTTTATTATATTCAGTGCAACTCGTGAAGAAAAATGAATGGCCAAGACTGTCAGTATTTGATCAACTGAGGTGACTTTGAATATATTTGGATGTATAGATGATAATAATTGTATCAAATGACAAGGAAAAAAGTCTTTTTCAGAGTGCTTTGTTTTTGTTAGATGAAACGGCTAGAGTTTTGAAGAAATGCCGGTACAGTGCACCTGAAGGCAACTGTGCCAAATGAGTCAACAGATGATTTAAAACTTCATTAAAGCATCCAAACAGATGAGGCCTGAATAGCCTCACAACCCAGAAGCACAAAATCTTTATGGGCGATGCCTCGAGATCCTTAGTATCGGAGAGGCTTCTTTATTTCCTAGTAACAATGCGATTGCTGAAACAGTACCTTTAATTTTGTTCCAACAATACCAAATACACCAAGAAACTGAGAACTAAAGAATGTCATCTCCATTTGCTCAATATTAAAAGATACCTAGGAGAGCCTTAATAATAGGCCAGGGCTTCTGGCCAATCTTGGGGAAGAAAACTGATCCCCATCTAGTCAAGTGCCTGAATGCAAGGCACCTCCCGTGAGAAGAATGTTTGGGAAGCTGTCAGAGGGCAGTTCCAATAGGAAGGCAATATAGGAAATTATTTACATTATCAGACTGGAATACTCAGAAAAAAGGATACATTTAACTTGCCTGTGCACTACCGCTATGTTTCAAGATCCTTCAAGGGGGAAAGAAACTCAAGTAAGAAAGGAAGCTCAAGCCAGGAGAAATAGAGACTAAATGGCACTGGAACCAATTGTCACCAGAATTTTGCAGAAAGGTAGGTCATCATAAAGGATAAACAAGGACACGGCCCTAGCCAGAGCACCTTTCCACCTAGTCTATGTGAGAACAGCAAGGACGGGTGATTTAACCCATGTGAACGAGAAACAAGCACTCTGCGACTGTCCCAGCCTCAGCACTGTCCACCCCTCTAGCGTGGAGGAGTGGGGCAGAAGCAGGTAGACATAGCACAGCACAAAAGTCAGATATCCATCATCAGAGGACTGAGAAACCTTCTGGACACCCCTGATCAAAGCACCAGTCTGTCTGGAGCTGAAAATACTGCAGCCCTGGCTGATGACACTTTCTTTGAGTTTGGAATTATTCATTCTGAGAATTATTTCAAGCAATTATTGGAACACTAGAGAAGGTAAATGAATACACTATATATTATTTCCTGATCGGAGAGTCTTAATTTAAAACTGAAATATAGTTAAGTACAAAGCTTTTTTTTTTTTTGACCATAAGCCATAGAGAAGTGGGAAGTAGGGAGAAAGAGTCAATGATGTTAAATATATCAAGGATATTGAATTCTTACTGGAAAGTGTGAATGAATAACTTTGCTGGAACATCCCTACACATGTACTAGGAAGGCTACTAGCTCTCTTTCCCTATTTTGAAAAATATTTATTTGTATTTTATGTATATAAATGATTGCGTTATTCACCACAAGTGTACCTGATGCTCACAGAAGTCAGAAGAGGTAGTTGAACCCAGTGAATCTGGAGTTATAGACAGTTGTGAATCTGAACCCTGTTATCTCCAAGATCAACAAACACTTTTAACCACTGAGCCATCTCACCAGAGTGTCCGCCTTAAGTGTTCAGATAGGACCACAGAGTAGGGATTTATGAGGGAATGGGGCTCTGATGTGTTCTTACAGATGAAGTTGGGAGCAGGATGTAGGGAGGACTCCTAGAGAGCTGGAAGGGAAGAGTGAGACACAGACGTGACTTAGACACGCTGTAGTAGTCTATGCACCTGACAGACTATATTTAAAAGGCTTGGAAATCTCAGCCAGGCATGGTGGTACACACCTGTAATCCCAGTATTTGAAACACCGAGGCAAGAGAATCAGTGTGAGTCCAGTCCTGGGCTACATGGTGAGTTCCAGATCATACTGGACTGCCTTGTAAGACTCTACCTCAGAGGGAAAAAAAATCCCAGAACAAGCAAATACAACAAAAAAGAGTACAAACAAACAAAAAGGCTTTGAAAATCAGGCAGGGACAAGTAAAACTCAGGTACGATTATTACTGAAGCAAAGAATAAACGAAGGGATATTAAATAAAATCATGTACTTCCCATAGGGAACCGGTGAGGACCTCTTCTTGTGCTACAGAGCTAAGTGGCAAGCTGGGGTCTTTGCCACTTCCCTAGGCAGCAGTTGAGGAATGGTCCTCAACCTCTGAGAAAAGAGAAGGCTGATGGGGCAGTGATTCAAGCATGACGCCAGGATAATGACACATGAGATCGGGAAGTCAGCCCACTCACACCTCAACTTTCATGCTTGGGCAATGCCCTGGATGCAGACAGAAGCTCACAGGGAGCTCCAGGAACACTGTCCAGGACTAACTGGAGTTTCAGTCAGTAGGAAGAGATTCCTCCCTGTGAAGGAAATACAGTTAGAGACTTATAGGATATTTCAAATGGGATTTCAAATTAATTCTGAGATCTAGAAAGACAGCTCAGCCAGTAAAAATGCTTTCTGTCCAAACACTAGGATTTAAGTTCAGATCTCCAGAACGCATGTGACGTGGTCACATCCACCATTACTTTAACCCCTGCTTTCTCCTCTCTCTCTCTCTCTCTCTCTCTCTCTCTCTCTCTCTCTCTCTCTGTGTGTGTGTGTGTGTGTGTGTGTGTGTGTGTGTGTGTGTGTTTGGGGTGGGGTGGGTGCCTGTGTCAGGATGATTGCTTTGGCTTTGGTTACCAGTCTAACACTGGGTTCAATGAGAGATTGAGAGCTCCTGTTTCTAGGGAAAAAAAGATGAGGGTGTGATAGAGTAAGACATCCAACATCTGCCTTCTTCTGTTCTTCACCATGCACAGCAGTACACACACACACACACACACACACACACACAATTCCTCTGAATATGACCTTTTGTTCATGACTGTAAGACATCATCATCGACACAATGGGCTTTTGTTTTCTGGGTGGAAATTATCCTTCCTCCCAGACCAGTGGGAAGTCACTGGGGCCACTGCCCTGCCTCCTGGAAAGGACTGTTTGCTGAACAGTCTACTTGTGAGGAGCCTCCAGACTCTGGTGGAAGGAGGAAAAGCCCTTGTAACAGTTCTTGACTCATGTATTAATAAAGGGAAACTGACAGTCTTCCAAGCTTGGCACACCCTCTATGAATTGGACTTGCCGTCATCATCCCTGAGACTGCATGACGGTGAATCTGGGTGATGAATAAGTGTCAGACTATTCTCATTTTGGTCTAGAACTGAGATTTCCATGGCTACCTGGAACACTTCTGTGGGAGCAGAATAAAAGCTGGGAAGAATGTGTCTTGGAATTTAGAAAGGCAGTCAGACAGTTCCTACATGCAACAGAGGGTCTTGAATGACGATTCCATTTGATACCAGCTTTTAGCAGCCTTTTTAAGATTACCCCCCCCTCCAAGTCAAGGGAGTTTATTCAAACTCATCTTCTGCTTTGCTTGCTCTTCACTAAAGCTGTGTTTCAGTTTCTGATTGGCAGGTTTTTGTTTGTTTGTTTTTTCAGGTTCAACATTGCTGTAGTGGTTGAGTTGACCCACACTTGCTTCATCCCAGACCACAGGCACGGAAGTGAGAGGGTGTGCAAAGACTGGTTGGTGCTGAGTTGCACAAGGTAGACTGGGCCAGTGGATCCGGGGTTAGCCTTTACCTCCTAAGATTAGGTACCCCTTGTCAATGCCCAAGACTCCTCCCAGGTTCAGACACAATATCCTGCCCCTCTGCTTCTTCTCTCTCCTCCTCTTCACTTGTTCTTTTGGCTTGAGATGATAGGCTATTCCTAAGTAGACTGTTTGGGGTGGGAGCTCACCGTACAGCTCATGGTAGCCTCAAAGTCACAGTTCTCCAGCCACTACTTCCCGACTGCCAAGAATACAGGTGTGAGCCACCACATCCAGTTCAAACTGCTTGTTTCAGATTTGCTTTCTGTTGGCTATATAATTCATCTTGATTCCTGCAGTTTTGTGTGTTTAGCTTAAACTTCTTCCAATTATTGACTCTTCTTTGTCATTTTTCTTATCTTTAAAACAAATACCAGAATAGCAGGTAATAACTTGCTTTTCTACCTGATCCATTGTTTTAGCAGTGAATTCCAAGTGATTTTGAAGGTCAGAATATTAGAAGAGACATATCTGAAAAGTGCTTTGTGATTCCTTGTGTTTCACAATGATTTAAAGTTGAGTTTTCGACAGACAATACTCAATTGTAACTACATTCAAGACAAAAATCATCTAAATCAATACATTTTAGAACATTTTAAATAAACTTTCAAGATATGTTTTAAAATATAATTCATGTAAAAACATAAACAATTGGATCTATCCCCAGGGTGTTCTACATTGCCGTTATAAGCAATGGAAGGGCGTTTCCCTAAATTACAAATGCACATTGTCTTTGGTAGAAATTAAACTAATAATGTGTACCAAATGGGGAATTCCAGGCCCTCTGTTAATGTTGATATACTTAATATACTGCACCTAAAACTTAATAATGCAAGTTGAAATATCACTCCTATGCTTCCTTAGTGTTTACGGGCTAGATTTGAACCACTGTTATTTTGTAAGAGGAGGTGCAAAGCAGCTGTGCTAACGGTAGGCTTATCAATATTCCTTATCAGACAGCACAGTGCAAAAAACCAAAGACACAGTCTTGCTGAAGTTTCAGTCACTTGGTAGACACCCATAGCCAGTTAGATTGTAGTTAATCAAAAGAGCTAGTTAAGGTCATTAAATACTTAGGAGCATTTAGAATAGAGATGAATACATCAAAAGTATCTACATGTGTGTCTGTGTATAGAGACATGCATATTTCATAATGATCAAGAGAATCGTCGATAATGAATATGACAACTCATTACAACCCCCTAGTAATCCCTTTCATACCTTGAAGTTGAATAAATTACCATTTCTTCCAGGACAAGTTCTCGCTCCTCAGTATGGCTTGTCATGTGCCAGTCATGCTAGCTTTACTCCCAGGCTCCGGGGTTCTCCCTCTAGCTCTTCTGAACCAACAGCCCCTCTGTCTCCATCATGTAAGGAGCTTGTCCAAGTCTCTCCAGTGCTTCTCACGTTCTGGCCTTGCTGCTGTCACCTTTACTGGAGCATTCCCCCATGCCACCCCTACTCCTCCTTTCTGTTCTTATCTCAAGCATCTTTGCTCTTCACAGAACTAAGAGCCTGCTATAAAGTGTCTTAGCTCTTCAGCCCTTCAACTGCAGGAAGAGTCCTGACTCGTACCGGGAGACATCTCTGTGCTGGCATGCTCTTTCCTCCCTGAACTGCAGAAAAGATTGACTGAGCCTGGAGAAGACGACACAGTTTTCCCTGAGGTCATGGGCAAAGAAAGACAGGAAAAGAGGAGCTGGAAATCTCCAAAGGGGAGAAATTTGGAACACTGTCTCTGAGACTAGCATGCCTTCCCCACAGACTTCAGCTGATAGTGGCTTACATGTGTCAGGAATGAGACTGCGGAGCAAAACCTAGGGAGATCTGAGTCTTGAGAGCTCAGGGAAGCCCCACTCTTTGAGGAAGTACATGGCTTAGATAAGGATGGTCTCTGAAGTAAGCAGGGTAGGGGGGAATGAAGGCAGTCACATGCTCTGCACCTTACTGTGGACTGACCCAGGGCTCTGACCATGGGTTTTGAATGGGCTTTGGGGATCAGCAATACATCTGACACAGATTCTTTCTGAATTCTGCCAGCAGAGTTCCAAGGGTATGGCTTCTACTGTCACAAGCCAGTAAGTAGCCAAGGATTTTCCCACCTAAACTTTGAGTCACCTTGAACAGAAGTGGGGGGGGGGGGTCTGTGTGAATCCTTTCTCCAGCCTTTAGGGTAATGTTGATGGCTTTTGATCGCTGTAAATGTTTGTTAAATGATGGTAATATTGCAAGCCCCATTTTAGAGTACATTTTGTTTGGGAGATTTTCCTGTGACCAGATTTGAAAAATTTTTATCTTAGTAAATCACATTTAGAAAAAGAAGGAAAGAAAACAAAAACAAAAGCAAATGAATAGACAGCAAAACCCAAACAAGTAACAAACAAACAAAAAGCAAAAACCGAAATCAAAACCCTATTTGAACAATAAGTGAAAGAACATGTTTTTTTTCCTTCTTTCATTCCTTACCATTTTCCTTCCTTGCTTTCTTTTCTTAGTGGGCCCATAGAAGATCACAAATATTGCCAGTAATTACAGCGCAAAGGCAGTCATTTTGGGTATGGACAAATGGTCAGGTAAGCACTTCTTTTCTTCGATTTTAATATCTGGCACAGATAATCCATGGCATTCGGGACAATTTTCCTTCAGTGGTTTATTTTATCATGTTAATGAGATTTGGAGAGACTGTCTGGGTTTTGTTTCAACTTGTGAAGTGGTTGCCCAGATTTTGCACACAGCGGACTGAATGGGAGGATCCCATGATCCGAATCAGGTGTGTACCTGGCACCGAGTAGACTCAGAGCAGGCGGGTCCGAGTTTGGGAGTGGAGATGCTCAGAGCCGTGTCAGCGAAGGGGACGCGGGAAAGGTTGGGCGGCAACCCCCTCGAGGCAGAAGAGGGGCGTGGGAGAGCTGGCAGAGGGTGGACCGGGACCGCTTTCCCGGGGAGTGAGCTCCCTGGCGGCCGCGGGGAACGCAGGGCAGGCTCGGGCAGCTCCAAGGCGGCCCCGGAGGTGATAAAACTTGAGAAATAACTAGGAGGGGCCACCCAGCGTCTCCCTGCTCCAATCCAGTTTCAGACGAGAACACGCTCCTGGGCAAAGAAGCTTGAGAGCGGCCAGAACGACTTCTAGACAAGCAGCTGCGAAAAAAACCTCCTGCGCCCTGGCTCTCACAGTCCCCGCTAGGCGCCCGCCTGCGTACTTCTGAGGTGCACCGAGCAATGGCCATCGCTGGGTTCCGGAGACCCTGGTGCGGAGCCCTTTGCACACAGCTGCTGCTGGCCCTCTGGGTAAGTTGCCCGGGGTTGCAATCGGATGGGGACCCAAATGGGGGAAGGGAAATGGGTGAATCCGCCCTGGTTGCCGCAGGGGCGCAACAGGCGGCAAGTGATGGGCTAAGTGTCTCAGATCAGTTCTTGACTGGTTCAAGTTCCGTCTGGAGGGGTGACAGGCGATAAGTTATCAAACGACCACGCGACCCCTCAAAACTTAGCTTCCCCCGCCCCCCCCCCCCCCAGGGCCGCCATAGACGATATCTGAATTAGGAGTCCGTTCTCTGGCTACTCGGCGCTGGTGTCTTGGTTCTGGGTGGGCAGCGGATGCTATTTGCTCCTTGCTGGCAGCTCCTAAATCGGAGTGGTGATTGGGACTAGGGAGCCTTGAGTGGAAAGGAAAGACGACAGTGGGGGCTGGGGGGGGCGTATTTAGGAGTCTTGACCTAGCAAAAGACAGGTGTGGTGGGACTCAGGAGCTTCCTTACCTCTGAGTTTTGTTGAGTAGGGCCAAAGTTGTGTCCCTGGGATGTTAGCCTGGGGTTGCCTCTGCGAAGCCATGTTTTCAGCTATTCCTCCCCTGAAAGATGACTCCCAAGGCTCCCTTGAACTGCCACCCCGGTGCCTGCTCGCTCGTTCACCTGCTCTCTGTGTGGGAAGGCTGCAGAGGGTCGCACTGGAGTTTCATGGGGTGACAATAGAACTGGGGTCTGATAGACTGAGGGCGAGATGTGATTGCTGTCTTCAGTCTGGCTCTGAAGAGACACTGCTCCAATGCAGAGCTACTTCTGGGATCTCCTGTGTTCCCAAACCTCAGGGTTGAACTCCTGATCTGCCTGGAAAAGAGGCTAACGACAGTTTTCTGAGAACCAGGAAAACTTGAGGGGGAAAAATTAGGAATTCTGAGTGCAATATAACCTGCAAAGCTTCAGACCTATCCAAGGCTAACTAGTGACACACACAAAGAAGCTGAGCATGTGACCACTTCGATGCTCCAAAGACCAGGGTGCTGGGCCACTGTGTTATGTTGACCTTGTTTAGTTGTTTGCTTTCTTACTTATTAAGAGTAGTCCAGGCTGACCTTGAACTGGCTGTGTAAAGACGGCCTCGCTCTCCCCATCTTATTGACACCACTTTCTCTGTGCTGGCATCACAACCATAAATCACCTTCTCTGGTTCTAAGTGGACGGCGGCGGGCCCAAGTTTCAGCCCCTCTTGAATCAGAGAGCTACAGACAGATATCGGACTGTATTCAAGATCGGGAATACAGTAGGAGCCAGAACAATTGCAAACAAGCCCAGCGATCTTCCTGCAACAGTAAGGGTTACGGTTGGAAGTAACTGTAAATGAGGTTCCCTTGAAGGTTGTGCTCTCCCGGGATAGATGTGCTGGAATGAATTTCCAAAAGTTTGGTTAAAAACATGACTTTGGTGTTTACATTTTCACCGAGAGAGGACTTAGGAAACGAGGCAAAGAGACTTCAAGTGTTTTGTTCTGAGGATTAGGGGCACTAGCCAGAAAGGAGGGCACAGGGCTCTATGACTGGGACCTGTGGATCAGGGTCCTGGTGGGTTGAGGCCAGATGGTGTAATAAACAGCTGAATCAACTCGGCTCAATGGCGTGTCTCTTCTGGTTGTTGAAAGAGGAATTGCAAAGTCCAGGTTAACAGTGGACTCAGAGATGGGAGCGTGTATACAGACTGGGTGTTTCTCTCCCCAGGAGCCCCCAGTTTACAGATGTGTTGAATTCAACAACTAAGTGTTTTTTCCTTTCCCCTAGCAGTCTCTGAGCATAACATTAATGGGGCGTTTTAGAAACACCTTTAATTACGTGAAGATTAGTCATGGAACTCTAAAAACAGTCACCTTTCTGAGGAGGGCTTTTCAAAGAAAGTCTTTAGCACATGTCAAAGACTCTTAACACACGCAACACCTCACCTTCCGCCCCACACCCCAGCTATCACAGATGGAGGAAACTTCCAGTTGGCAAGTTCTTCACCTCTTTCCCACGGTCACTCTGAACTGCTACAGACACAGCTGAGGGAGGAGACAGCTTAGGAAAGCAAAACAGGAGAAACACGGCCATCTCACTATTAGTAAAGTCCTTAAGTATTATTTTTAGCGATTTTTCCATTTAGTGTGACAACAGATTGTCGGGAGTGAAGAAACTAACACCAAATCAGCTGCTTCCTACCTGTCACGGAAGATGGGATCTCTAACCTTTATGTTTCATGTAATTCTCCTCACCAAAACTGTCATTGAAGCCCCATGAGCTTTTATAATTCATAAATGGTATATTTTTGAGAGAGTCAACCATTTTCCTAAAGGACTCCTCTTTCAAGATTCCCCTGTCCATTCTGTCTTCCCTTAGCGTGTATAAACGTACCTGCAACCGATGTTGGCAAACATGCCTTCCATCTTTTCAGGTTGTATAGTATTAATTAATGGGGGACCCCTTTACTAGGAAGACTTTGTTCTTGAGTACATTTCACATACTTAAAATAAAAGGGAGTATAGAAATTTATGTTGACTTTTATGAGTGAAAGTGGATTACAGCAAAGAAAGTGTTTAAAGGGGGAGAATCTTTATCTTAAAGCCTCATTGTAAGAAAGTCAGAGTGTAAGCTAAGCACAGTGGTGTTTGCCTTTAATCACATAGACTGAGTCAGGAAGATTGCCGGTCTTCACAGCCTTGTCTACACAGCAAGCTTCAGACCCGTGAGGCTTTATAGTAAGATCCTACACGACAATAAAAGGAAGAAAAGAAAGTCAGAGTTTTAATGTCTGTTTGGACTGATGCAATGTCTCTCCTACTCCCAGGGAATCCCAGACCTCACACTTGGTTATTGACAGCTTTTTAAACGAGGTTGTTGATGGTCATATTGTGATGACTAGGTCTTGAAGCAACTTTTGACTATGGAATAAATGCAAAGCCATGTACATTTTTTGTCCCTGTTGTAATCCCCGTGCCCGGTGTCTTCCATATAAGGCATCTCTGGAGAACTGTGGTTAGTCACACTTCCCACTGAACCAGAAGTCTATCTTACAGTGAGTTTGGTTAGGAGGAAATTTGTTAGAATCATCAAATTCTGTGACTACAGAGTTGTAGATCTTAGTGTTTTGTTTCATTTTTCTGGAGGTGGTAAGAATTAGAATGCTAGTGTTTCCATGTAGCAGAGGATAAGTGTCCACAGGAGAAAGGAAAGGTTTAAATTCTAGTGTTGATTACTCTGCTTGTCAGGATATCCTTGGTACCGCAGGCAGGTCATGCATGGAATCAATTGCCATTCTTCTGCATCTCTGGCTACTGAACCCAGGGCACATGCTCTGCCGCTGAGCCACACCCAACCCCATGCTGTAGCTCCATTTGCTCTGGTGGGGGAAGGTGTACTAAGCAAGTCTCTTTTCTGCATTGATGTCATAAAACCGACCTTCTCAAAACAAAACAGTTGCAGACAGCTGCTTTAATCGTCCACTTCCACTTGGAGTTAGATCTTTGCATCAGAGTTTAATAATATTTGTCATAATTTTGCAATCACATCACTAAAAAATTATAGAGTACTGTAAAATAAAACCAATTTTGTTACATTTTGAGGCTATTTTTTAGCATGTTTTTCCAAATAAGATATTTGAAGTTATTCCTGAGAGGTCTCCTTTTAAAGGGTTTCTTTTAATTCAAATTGTCAATTAATTTATCAATTTTTTTTTAAAAATAAAGTTTTTTATCTTTTCTTTTTTAAATGTATTGCATTTATGTATTTATTTTGGGGGAGGCCATATAATGGCACATGTAAGGAGGTCAGAAGACAACTTGTGGGAATTAGTTCTTTTCTTCTACCATGAATTCCAGGGGTAGAATCTAGGCTTGTATGTAGAGGTCAGAGAGCAAAATGGCGAATTTAGTTCTCCCTTCTACCATGTGTATTCTGTAGATGGAACTCAGGTTGTCCAGCTTGCAGGCAAGTCCAAGCATTCTGTTTTCCTTTATAGCCAATATCCAGAGTTATACAGAATGGACACAGAACAGAATTCTGAGAACAGAAATGCGTGGACCCTTCTTATCTTACTTTCTGAGGTCCCTGTGTAGTTAGAAAGTTGTCTCATGTTGCCATGGATGTCATGTATGGGAAACGATGAAATACATAGCAGCCAGCAAAACCCATGATGGATCTAAAAGTTATGTCATAAGAAACATTGCCCCAGGAAATGGAAACACCTACTATTTGTGTTTTAACATGCTAATGATAGGAAAACAAGACTGTTATCAATTCAAAATAAGCAGATGATTCAAATTTATCATTTAAAGAAATTCTTGGCAAATTGGTTATAAGGGAATGGTCTCTCTTAACTCAATGAAATATACTTAACAGAACTGAATTGGGCTGGAGAGATAGCTCAGTGATTAAGAGCACATACTGCTCTTGCAGAGGATTCAGATTTGGTAAATGGGAGCCAGCACCCATTTAAGCAGGCTCACAAATGCCTTTAATCCCAGCTCCAAAGGATTTGATGACCTCTTCTGTCCTCCGTGGAAATTTCCACTCAGGTGCACATATATGCACACATACCCACATTCAACTCTCACTCTCTCTCTATTTATCATCTATATCTATCTATCAATCTATCTATGTACCCATGTATCTATCTATCTATCTATCTATCTATCTATCTATCTATCTATCTATCATCTCTCTGTCTGTCTGTCTATCTATCTACCTATTTCTTTACCATCATTCACTCACATATAAATTATATAATTAATTTTTAAAAAATTTAAAAAGAATGAATGATTGAATGTAGTGAAAAAAGTAAAAAGACACATAAATATGGTGAAATGGTAAAGATTCTTTTTAAGCTTAGAAACAAAGAAATTTTGACGATTGTAACTTTTTTTGCATATTCTACTGACAGTCCAAATAGACACATACGTGTATATATAAAGGGAATTATGGAAGAGGTATAGGGAGGAGTGAAAAAAATAATACCAATGGACATTGTTTGAGATGCAGGACCAGCTTTTCAGAAGGAAGATCAGGTATCCATACTATAGCTAACAAAAATCAGCAAGTTCCTTTCATATAAGGTCAATTTAAAATAATTTAAAAGTTATTTCTTTAGACTGTCAACAGACATATAATATAGATAAAAGAAGAAACCTATTCATGGCAGTGTTATCATTGATGTATTTAAAAACAACCTAGCAAGCTGACTGTGGTGGGACATATGAGCAGTCTCAAGACTCAGGAGGTAGAGAGGGAGGATTATCCTCAGCTACAATGTGGATTCAAGGCCAACTGGGGATATGAGAAGCTCCGTCTCAAAGAGCAAAAGGAAATAAGTAGTAACAGCCTAATGGATCCTAAAAGAACTTCATGGTGAATTCAGAATGCCTCTTCAAATGGCATAGCATAATTTACAAATGAATGAAAGCATGTGCTCACCATGGTTAGGGGCTTTTTTTATGTCAAATTCTTTTAAAAACATAAGTGAAATTTCACCGAAAACTTATGTAACATAATTATATGTCTTTGAGAGACTTGGATGGTAAAAGAGCTTTCTTTAAAGGAAAGTGATATAGGTCCTGGGGGCACCTTCATAGACACCAAGATTTGATATAAAGCTGTATTGAGTAAAACTATGGAGTATTGATGGAGAGATAGATGTACACAGATAGAATCATGGAGAAAACCCAGAAGAATGCATCTGGGGGAAATAGGTATTAGGCTTATTGTGGATGTAACACCATGAGCTAAGATTGGGAGAATCATTGTGAGGGTGATGTCAGTAGTGATCTCTGCAGCAGGAGGTAAAGATATATATATATATATATATATATATATATATATATATATATATATAAATATATATATATATATCACATGAGTAGAAGACAAGGGTAGAAATGGTTTTACAGTTTGAGAAGAAAATATTGGATATATGCTTATGCTGGGTGCTATTAAGTCATAGTAAACCCAAACCAGAAGAAATTATTAATCCAACTGATGAAAATTGCAAAGAAAATAACAAAGTTATGTACTTTAAAATTGTAGCCATGTTTATAAAATATGCCACAAATTATGAAAAATAGAAATTTTGTAAGTAAGAAAGCCTATAATTAAAAAAGTAAACTAACCTGACTGTAGTAGAACATGGCTTCCGTTCCAGCGTTACAGAGGGGGAAGCAGGTGGATTTTGGGGAGTTTGAAGGCAGCCTGATGAATACAGTGAATTTCGGGATAGCCAAGGCTACACAGTGAACCCCAGTGAAGATGAAAAGAGGGAGAATTCAGTGCTACAATAGAAGACAAATGGCAAGAAAGAAATTTAAAAATGCAGATGACACAGTCATCAGATTAATCTATTAAAAAGGAATCGAAGTAAATTCAAGATGGTATAAGAAATAAGAAATGCACACCAGTGTTCCAGCTCCATGAACAGTAAGACTTGGAAGAAAATTTATCAATAAGCAGTGAGACAGAGCATTCATAAGCACAAAGCGGTTTGTTTTTTAACGTTCTTTTTATTCATTCTTTATGTCTTTCACGTCATGCTTCTCCATCCCATTCATTTCTCTGTCCCTTTGTTTCCACCCTCTGCCCTTGCAACTTCCCCACCAAAATGAAATAAAATTTAAGAGAAAAAAAAGAAAGAAAAAAAAAGAAAAAGAAGAAGGAAACATCAATCTCATCATGGCAGCTCTAGTGTGACACAGTGAGTCGCACAGGAAACCTTTTTATCCACATTTCTTTACTCGCGTGTGTCCATTGCAAAGAGTCGTTGGTCTGGTGTCTTGCTACACTGTTGATGCTGGGTTCTTACTGGGACTCCTTTTGGTTATCTTTCTGTCACCCTGTGTCGTGGAGATCCTGCAGCTTTGGGTCTGCAGGACCAGTCCCTCCCTGTGCTCCCACAGATCACAGATGGAGTAGATGTTGGGGGAAGCTAACACATCACCCTGGTTCTGGCCCTGGGTAGCTTCAGGGTGAATCAGCCCGCAGCTCTCCCTTGTCTTCACACTAGTGTGAGCTCTCTTGTCTTCACACCAGTGTGAGCTCTCCTGCAGTGCTCTGGCTAGTTCACCCCTTTCATCAATGAGCCAGGGGCAGGGCTAGTTCTGCTTTCATGTCCTCAGGGTGGGATCTCCCACACTTACACCTTCAAAGTCAGCTCTATTGTGTTGCTAAGGTGTGGTGTAGGGGCTCCCTCCTGAGTGCAGCACAGGGATTTGTATGGTAGTTTATATCATATATTTTAGTTCCTTGTACCTACAAGGGATACTCAATTTATTATCTTAGAATGAAAACAACATAAATAACCATAAATATTGAGGGATGATATGATTATGTCTGCACCCACTGTTAAGTTAGCATGAGATAATCACTTAAATCCTAATGGACCTGGTTATATCAGAGCTGAAATCCTTTCTCATGGTTTTACAGTATTTCCTGAGATTTCATATATTAATCTGTAGATCTGAAAGGGGTAGAGATGTATGTGTAAGGAATAATGATTTTGCCAATGATGTACCTTTTTCTGTTTCAAACATATTTCCTGATGTCTGCCCAAAGCAGAATTACAATCTTTAAGCACACAATTCAGTGACTTTCAGCAAATTTAGAGTATACAATGATCACCATGGTCTAACCCTGGAGCATTTCCATAGCTTTCCCAAGAAGACGTGAGTTCATTTCTTGTTGCTTCTTTTTCCTTCCCCCATTGTAGTCAACCAATACTATCCTTTGTCTCCACATAGCTGTCTGTTGGGACACTTCTTAGAATAAAGTCATATTCGTGCGTACGTACATACATACACATACACACACACACACACACACACACACACACACACACACCTCACACGCACACACGCTGTCTCTATTGTGTCGGAATCTGGTGGATGTAATGATGACAGATTTGCCCATATTTTAGAATGGATCAATAGTATGATTTTTTTTAAAATAGCAGAATAATATTCTATTGCATGCTAGAACATATTCTGTTGATCTATTCAATACTGGGTGGATGTGATTGCCCTTCTTGCTCCTTATCAACAGTGCTGTTATGACTACACATGTAGAATTTGGTGTGGACACAGCTCTTGAACAGCATAGAACTGCTGTACTATCTTTATTTAATGTTTAATTCTCTTAGAAACTGCAACTGTGTCCAAATATCCACATCACTGTCCAGTTTCATGGAAAATACAGGAAGGTTCTAGTTTTTATGTATTTTTAACATCAACTTGGCATTTCGGTCTTATTTATGGTAGCTCACTCAGCAGGCAGCTCATGGTTTAGAGTGACTCATGCCGTTGGGCATTTCTTCATCTTCTTAGCCATCATTGGCACACCTTTGAACACCTGTATTCAAATCTTTACCTCTATTTTCATTAGTTACCATCTTTTTGAAGTTACAAAGTATCTTTATATACTACATATATGTCACTAATTATTCTTTCATTTGAAAGTATTGTCCCCCATTTTGTGGGCTTTATTTTCACTTTCAATACCATAGTGTTTGAAGCACAAAGGTTTTAAATATCAAACAAGTCCTGCTCACCCAGTGCTGTGTTTTGATATTGCAGATAAGAAATTATTGCCCAAAGTGGATTGAGAAATTTTCTTTTAAATCAGAGGTTCTCAACCTTTGAACTGTGACCCTTTTGGGGGATGTATATCAGATATTTACAATGTGATTCATAAAAGATGCAAAATTACAGTTATGAAGCAACAATGAAATAACTTTATGGCAGGGATCATCACAATATGAGGAACTGAATTGATGGGTTGCAACATTAGGAAAGTTAAGAATCACTGTTCTAAATAGTTTTCATCCTTATCCTTGGGTCTGCAATCCACTCTGTTAATTTCTGGGCATGGCATGACTTAGGCGCTCATTTCCACTTTTGCCATCCCAGCACCATTTGGTGAGATTTCTGACCCTTGAACTTTCCAGGGACTATCCAGAAGTGAGGCTTATTTTTAGGATGTCACTTCTAATCTCTGTTAACAACGTTTGACTTTGGTTAGTGGAGCTTTGAGCTGTTTCAAAACAGAATAATGTCAGCCCTCCAACGTACTTGTTTATCTTGTGTATTTGTGTGTGTGTGTGTCAGGGGGTTCTTTTGCATTTCTTTAAAGATTTCCTTCCTTCCTTCCTTCCTTCCTTCCTTCCTTCCTTCCTTCCTTCCTTCCTTCCTTCCTTCCTTCCTTCCTTCTTTCTTTCTTCCCTTCTCCCTCCCTCCTTTATTTCCTTATTTTTCTTTCTTCTTTCTTTTTTGTCCATGTTTGTTTGTTTGTTTTGAGACAGTGTTTCTCTGTGCAGCCTTGGGTATTCTGAAACTCCCTCTGTAGATTAGCTGGCCTTCAACTCAGAGATCCACCTGTCTCTGCCTCCTGAATTCTGGGATTAAATGGCCAGTTCCTTCGAAAAAGAAATCTGAGATTCAAAGGAGATTGTATTTGTAGAATATGCCTCTGATCCATAATGATAAATTAACTTTCCACTTATTTGGATCTTTGTAAACTTCTATCACCATGTTTTATTATTTTCAGGGCATGATATTGTATTTCTTTGACAAATTTATTCCAAAGTATTTTATACTAAATAGAACTGTTTTAGGAGATTTTGCTAGTTTACAGGATAAAAGCTATTTACAGTATTTATTTATTTGGTGTGTGTATGTGTGTGTGTGTGTGTGAGAGAGAGAGAGAGAGAGACAGAGAGAGAGACAGAGACAGAGAGACAGAGACAGAGAGACAGAGGCAGAGGCAGAGAATGTGTGTGTGAGAAAGAATGAGTGTGTGTATGTGAGAGAGAGAATGTGTGTTTGTGTGAGAGAGAGAATGAGTGTGTGTGAGAGAGTGAGTAGTGTGTGTGTGTGTGAGAGAGAGAGAGTATGTGAGTGTGCATGGGTGTGTGTGTGAGAGAGAGAGTATGTGAGTGTGCATGTGTGTGTGTGTGTGTGTGTGTGTGAGAGAGAGAGAGAGAGAGAGAGAGAGAGAGAAAGAGAGAGAGAGAGAAACTAGAAAGTTTTATTTCTTTTTTCCCAATTAATTTGTTTATTTAGATCAATTTATTTTCTTGTGTAAGTGCCTGGCTAGAAGCTCTATTACAATATCACATAGAAGTTGTGGAGTAGGCACAGTTGTCTTGTTTCCAATAGTGAAGGAAAACATTTAGTTATTCTCACTTAATCATGAACTTAGTCAGCTTAGTTGTCAGTTTGCATAGATACTCTTTGTTAAGCAAGTTTTTGTATGTCACTAGGATATTTAGTCCATTATCATCAATGTAAGGAAGAGTTTGTCAATTGCTTGTTCTTCATTTACTGAGATGACCATGTAGTTTGTATTTTCTGATGAATTAATGTGATATTTTAAATTTTCTAGGTCTTCAGTTTTGCCGGTGAAGCCTGTAAAAAAGTGACATTAAATGTGCCTTCGACACTGGAAGCTGACCAGATAATTGGAAGAGGTGAGGACGTTCTGCACAGCTGCTTTGAAACAGATGTGGAGTGTCCCTGGTTTGTGAGAAGTGTGGTGTGCCATCTTTGCCCTCTGGAGCTAGTCTACATTGACTTAGAAATGGATACAGCTCAGTATTATTCAAACACACATTTTTGCCCTTATATCTGTTAGATTTGGTGGTTAATTCTAGTGTGACTTTTCCAATCCATGTTTTTACAATCATTAATCTTTCAACAGTTTAAAATATCACATTCTTAACACTCAGAGTACAAGAATTGCAAAAGTATAGGTGAGTGAGTATTGAAGAAAAACAGTACTGCAATCCTTGATTTTAAACTTAGATTTTATTTATTTACTTGGTGTTTGTGCACATGGGCTATGCGCGCGTGCGTGTGTCTCTGTGTGTGTAGATCAGAGGACAACTTGAGGTATTTTATTCGTTCCTTCTACCCCGTGACCACCAGGGATAAACTCAGGGTGTCAGGCTTGGCAGCAAACACCTTTATCCACTAAGTCATCTTGACAGCCCTGGAGTAGTATTCTGATGAGTGTTACACCTTCACTGAGAAGTGTAACAAAGCACACCATTCTCCTCTGGACTGCACATAGTCAGCCATTTTAAAATGGAGCCCTGAAAAACTGAATAAACTTCAGTTTCTCCCAGAAGCTGGGCAGTTCTGCCCAGGTGGTTTTGTTTGTTTGTTTGTTTGTTTTTAATGTGGGTTTGGAAAAATTAGAGGAAACCATAACAATTTTTAATTTTTTTTAAAAAAACTAAATACTTGTTAGAGATATAGAAATGGCCTTTTCAGCAAAGTGTTCAGTTCCTGACTGAGCTCTTTTAGCTGATTTAATCAGGTTAATTCCACTTTTTCTACTGTGAGGAAGAAGAAAAGAAAGATGTAAAGAGAGGTAGCTTGTTCCTCTGGGAGAATAAATCAGACGAAATCATTCAGCTAAGAATATAAAGATCAGAGAAGTAGATTGTTATCTCTTAAAACATTCACTACCTTTCGGTGAAACCTCCGTCATTTTGTTAAGTCCGCCCATGACAGACTCAGGCTAAACAAAGACACACGTGAAGCAAAGGGCCCTGAAGTGAGGTCATTGTTTGGGCATTGTCAGTTTGATTTCTGTAAAAGCAGATGAAGAACGGGATGGGAAACAGTGGTGTTTTCATACTTAAAAAGTCATCACCTTTTATTAGGAGACAAAATCCCCAGATGGGGAAGATGCCATGTGGCGTTCTCATAGAGGACCATGGGAAGCTGTGTCTTTGGGGCTGGAATGTTCAGGAGTGCGACGGGAAGAACTCAGGGCCTGGTTTTCCTTACTAGACTGTCAGCTCACATGTTCCTCTGTTCTTTGTGTTTCTGTATGTGTCTTCTGACGATAGACAGGTGCCTCTGAAGACACTGTCGGTGTATTGTTGAGGGAAATTTCCCTGTGTTTATTCAGGTGCACCTTGCGGGTGTGTGGCTCACCTTTGTCATGAGAGTCATGTGTGCTAGTCTTTGGTGGACAATCATTTCATAAGCTACTAGAAGCCTGTTAACATTTAAAGCTTCATGTTCAACAAAAATATACAGTCAAGAACCTTCATTGTTAATTAAAATCAGAGTATTATTTTTAAGAATGAGAGAAGGCTATTAAGGTATTCTACTAATGCCAACTGCTTGGTTTTCATGATCACGGAGAGTATTTTAACATATATGTTTCCTTCATGCATGTGTCTCCATCTGACAACTGGAACATTTCTGCGGCAGTTAATTTGAAAGAGTGTCTCAGCTCTGCTGATAGCATTAGGCCAAGCGATCCTGATTTCCGAGTTCTAGATGATGGGTCAGTTTATCCAGTCAGAGCTTTCGCATTGTCTGGCAAGAAAAGATCATTTACCATTCAGCTTTCTGACTCAAAGACACAGACACAGAAAGAGATCCCTATAATGCTGGAGCACCAGAAGAAGGTACGCAAAGCACGCTGGACATTCTCAAGCATGGGGCTTTTTTCAGTAAAATTCCTTCCCTTAAAAATAGCATCTTTGCTCTCTGCTTTTGTCCCCTTCTTCCTACCAGCCCTCCTTCCACCATTCCTTTCTCTTCCTCCTCTACTATCTGGTTTTGTTCCTATTATTTTTCTTCTCTCCTTCCATTCTTTTGCATTGTCTTTTGTTTTTAAACTTTCTCAACACCAGTTAAATGCTGGCTTTGGTTTTTCTGGTGTTAAATGTAATGATATCCTATTCTGTGAAGTTTTTGTCTAGCTCTGATTTCTACCTAAGACAATTGTGTTCCAGGGTCGGTTTGAGATCCCTTTCATCACAGCCTTTAGAATTTCTTATTAGTGCAAGCACTTACTCATGAGAAACAGCATTGTAAATGTAGTCACAAAATGATGGAAGATTTCAGTTGGCCTACACCTAATCTATGCTAATAGATTAATGGTAAGGTTAATTAAATGACTGCTTAGTGCTTTATTGGATATTTAATAAAATTATTAGTTGTTAATAATTACCATGAAACCAAGTGTCTCCCTTTGCTACATGAAATAAAATTATTACTTCTAAAGCATCTGGTAGAACATTTTGCACTGATAGAAATATTCTAGAATGTTTTGTTATCTCCAGTGTCTGGTACAGTGACTTGACTGCTGGGTGATTAACATAAAACTAGTGCAAAGAAAGGATAGCTTTCCATTTAAATTAATTTTAGTTAACACAGTTGCAACCAGTGGCTACCATAAAGGACAGCATGTAGGACATATACCATATAGGAGAGCACATGTAAAAGGAACAGTAAGGGACATGCATTTTCGATTGTGATGCTCCTGATACTTATTTTTTCCTTTAAATTCAGGTCCTGAAGAAAAGACACACCAAGAACACTGTCCTCAGGAGAGCCAAGAGAAGATGGGCACCCATTCCTTGCTCGATGCAAGAGAATTCCTTGGGTCCCTTCCCATTGTTTCTTCAGCAGGTGAATGTTCTTTCCTTTTTGTGTGGTCCGGCTAAGTGGAGTGTCTGCTTGACTCGGATTTAGCAAATAGTTAAGCACTGAAAAAAAAAATAAGTATAAATCAAGGCAGTGGTGGCACACCCCTTTAATCCCAGCACTAGGGAGGCAGAGGCAGGAGGATTTCTGTGAGTTTGAGGCCAGCTTGGGCTACAGAACAAGTTCCAGGACTGGCTCCAAAGCCACACAGAGAAACCTGTGTCAAGAAAAGCCAAAAAAGCAGATATGACTAAAGTTGCTGGTGAAATACAACATAATACAAATGAATAAAATATGGAAATGACTGACGTACTAATGGTGTAGAACAACAACAGCCTTTGCATGCCTTTAATCACTTATTCAGTGATTCAGGAGATGATTACTGGCTATTTATATCCATTACTTGGTGTTGTAGATACTGCTATATGCACTGAAGATAGAAAGAAACTGTGTCCTGGTCTTCAGAATAGCTACATTTCACAGGAATTCTAGAAAGCACCAGCTTTAACAAGGGAGATGCTCACTCCTCTCCGGTGAACGTGTTCACCAGTGAAGCAGTTCTGGAGTACAAAGACAGCATTGAGAACTAAAGGTTCCTCTTCTCTTTCCTTCATGCAAGGGGTACTAGAAGTGAGATGAGGGCTCAATGTGTAGCCCATGCTGGCCTCAATCTTGGGATCCTCCTGCCTCAGTCCCACATATGTTGGTACTACAGACTTAGCTCAGTCACCTTTGCATGGTCAAAATGATTTTTCCGGTGTTCAAAATTAAGACTACTTGCTTCACTTTATAGAGCCCAAATCTTCACAGATCTTCACTATTTTGTTCACACAGTCTACTATGTCATAATTATTAATACTATTATTTACATTGCTACATTTTGTTATTATATTGCTTCGTTGTTCATATTATTCTGTGTATTCCTTTGGCTGCCCTTGCATCGCCATGCTTAAGTGCAGTTTTGATGGAGTTTCTTCCCACCACCTTTGGACTCAGCTGTAAAGAAATGGTAGGGAAGAGTCTACAAAATGGCTCAGTGGTAAAGGTACTTGCCACCAAGCTTGACACCTGAGTCCTGTCCCTAGGACTCACATGGTGAAAGGAGAGACTTCATTCTTGCAAGTTATTCTCTGACTTCCATATATGTACTATGGCCATATCCTTACCAACTATATCATGTTGCTCTTTTCTACTGAAATATTGCCATTAAGATAAAACTATGCAAAATACTTATGTATATATGTCACAAATTAGCATTTAAGTTGAATTCTAAGAGCCTACCTTTGTGTATTTTTCTTTCAGGTTCAGTCTGATGCAGCCCAGAATTACACCATCTTATACTCAATAAGTGGGCGTGGAGTTGATCAAGAACCATTGAATTTGTTTTTCATAGAGAGAGATACTGGGAATCTGTTCTGTACCCGGCCTGTGGATCGTGAGGAATATGACGTTTTTGAGGTAGGTGCTTTATCAATAAATATGGCTCTCTGTTAATGAACCATCTGTCTCCTGGGGCCTCACCTGCTCTTTCTTTCATGCATTATCTTCTTAGAGGGTGTTGAAAAGTCAGAGGACAATAGCATGCACTGTGCATTGGAATGCTTGCTCAACCCTTTATCTCAGCTTTGGTTAGGCAACCCTGAAATGAAGCAAAGAGGTTTAATTGTATTTGAACATAAAACTCAGTGCAGCTGTAGGAGTTGGGTTCAGCATGCTAGACATCATCTCTGTTTACTAGAACGTTTTCAGTTCTCCAGACGGATTCACAGCTGAGCTTCCTCCACGGCTCCAGCTTCCTGTTGCTTTTCTCCCATGTATGTTACTCTCTGATCATGTCTGATAAGCAGATAAAGGAATAAAAGTGAGAAACAAAGCCTAAGTAAAGGCTAATAGCTCAGTTTTCGGATCTGGATAAGTGTTCACTCAGTGGGGCACTGACTTAAACAGGTTCCGCTATAGAACAGAATGTGCTTTGCTGTCATGAACCAAGTTCAGCAAGAAGGAGCCCCCATTGGGAAGAAGGAGTCTGCTTCTAGAGGACAAAGGAGGCACAGAGGAACCAATCTGACTGATGTCCTCATGTGACAGTCTTTGCTATGGGCTATAAGACCTTCAAATTGATGTAATTACATACTGAGCAGAACTACATTCTGTCTGATCTTGTATTTCCTTTGGTTAATAATCAATGAGGAGATTCATAAGTTTATTTTATAAAAAAAATCTGTTTAAACATACAATTTATGGGGTATGCAATAAGAATCCAGAAACAAGATTGGGAGGTTGCTTTTCAGATAATGCAGAAGATTTTTTTCCTAATGGCCATGAATTGGCCATTCTCCCAATGAACCTTACTGCTGACAACAAGATTAAGGACTGTGAACTGAGGTACAAGTACACCCAATGCCTCAGAATAATGCATGTGTGACTTTATCTCCATCTTCTCTACATTCTGACCTATTCTTTGTCTCAAACAGCTGTTTTCTCCCTATCCTGAAGGGCAGTTGCTTTAGTTATCTCAGTGTGGAGCACTGATGGATTGCTTTCTACTGAAAGGACTGCAGGGAAGGGGACGAGCAGTTCGTCTCCCCTGTGCTGTGATGTTGTCTGACTGCTGACGCTGACTGTCTCTCTTCCACAGCTGATTGCCTATGCATCCACAGCAGATGGCTATTCAGCAGACCAACCGCTCCCACTGCCCATCAAAGTAGAGGATGAAAATGACAATTACCCTCTTTTTACAGAAGCAATTTATAATTTTGAGGTTCCAGAAAGCAGTAGACTTGGTAAGACTGTTTCTATGCCAAAAATGTTTGTGTATATTCTTGAGATAGTGATATTTTTTATTTTTTGTTTTAGTTGCATTGTGTGTGTGCATGCATGCATTTATGTGTATGTTTGTGTATGTGCTTGTGTATTCATGTGTGTGTGCATGTGTATACACACATGTGTGTGTGCGTGTGAACACTAGATTAATCTAGTGTTCTAGATTAATCTAGTGTAGACTAGATTACAATCTCCCCTATCATCTTCAAGTTACAATTTACCTTGATTTTTCCCAGTGGCCTGGAGTCTGTCAAGTAGACTAGGCTGGCGGCCACTGAGCTCAGCAGATCCACTCGTCTCTGACTCCTTCTGCTCTATAATTCTGAGTACAGCATCATCACCAACTTCTTTCTAAATGTGGATCCTGGGGATCAAACTCAGGTCCTTGTGCTCTCAAGACAAATGTGTTTTTCAATGGACGTTTCTCCCCAGTGGAGTTTTTATATTCATGGTCAGTCAATCATGAGATAACACAGATCTGGGATCTACTCATAAGAAAACATTAGTCAAATCCCATCAATTCTAATCAACATGCCTCTTACCAGATACTACAGGAATTTCTGGTCAATGTGACACTAATTATCAATTATGGGATGCAGCCATTAGTCAGACTTTGTATGCTGTTTGTAATATGCACTTTCCTTTATCTTCTCCTTGTGTAGTTTTAGCATATCTTCCTTTTCAAGAGGACCCACAGGGTAGAAGGAACAGTAAAAACAAATGTAGTATAGATATTTCAGTGGGACTGTGGGAAAGTATTAAATGATAGAGACTGGAAATGAAGTTTTTATGTTCTTTTTAAATGTCTATTTTCTTGGACTACTTAATTACATATAATTTAGAATACATATTAGAATAGTTTGAAGGACACTTAGGCCACACAGGTTCCATCCTAAACATTCTCCTTCATCGTTAAAGCAAATTGTTTTATTTCCGTAGCATTGTCTTACTTTGATTCTGAGACTTGCGTTATGAAGTGTGCATACCACCATAAGGCGAGACTGGGGACTCTGTTATAAAAGATAGCTAATATCCTTTCTGCTAAGATTTCTGGTCATTGCTTGTGTCCTTACTGTATTATACCTGCGTTTCCTTTTCTTGTGTTACTATGACAATTTGATTTGTACAGTGTTAACATCCTCTTGGTGCACATGTGAAATTAAGTTAAGATGAACAGTTTAGAGTTTAGAAAACACACTTTCTCACACATGTTCTATTTTAAAGTCACTGAGAGAGGAGTCGTGGCAGCTTTTGAATTTTCTCACTGATAAATATATATATATATATATATATATATATATATATACATACACACACACACATACACACCATCTCATGTTCCTTTGACATGGTGTGTGTGTGTGTGTGTGTGTGTGTGTGTGTGTGTGTGTATGTGTGTGTAATATTTCTAGGCCTGGCTCTATGGCCCCATTGCAGTTTTCTGGTTTCTAAGAGAAACAATTGACTTTTATCTTTCCTTGAGATGAAGGACAATTACGTAGGCTTCCATTAATCTGGATTACTTGAAGCACACCTTATCATTAGGTTCTTACTTATCCATGTTGTGACGATCCTGAAGGAGGACCAATCAAAATAAATCAAATCAGAGCAGACAGAGCAAGACAGTGAGCAAGAAAGAGACAAAGAGAAATGTCTTCAGATGAGTAGAAGATTAAAGGAGAGAGTGAACTAAAAAAGATCGCCCTGAGGGCTTGTGATATGGCACAGCAGGAAAGGAACTTGCCATCCAGTCTGATGACAAGAGTTGGTTCCTGGGACAAATATAACAGAAGAGAACTGATTCCTGGAAATCGTTCTTAGGCTCTACATACGTGCTTTGGCGTATCCCCCCAATAAATTAATAAATTAAATTAAATTGAAAATTAAATTTCATCATTTACATAACTATACTAAAATGAGTCTTAACTATTAATTAAATCTAATAGACTGAATTACTTTAGGAGACATGTTTTATATCTCTAGTTGACTTATTATTGCAATATGTTGGAATTCATATTGAAATTATTTTAGCCTTGTTTATTTGTTTTGAGATGGGCCTTATTATACAGCTCAGGCTGATCTCAAATTCTTAATCCTCCTGCTTCAGTCTCCTTAGAGCTGGTAACATGAGCATAACTCCTGGGCCCTGCTCTGAATTAACTATTGACTGACATATATTTTTTGGTAATTTACTATCAAACATTTTAATTTGTGACTCTTAATGCCAGAATGTTTGGCTTCTCCATCAGGAGTCTTCTTCCTAGATCCTGTTTAAAGTTGTGACCCATTTGGGTAGATTCACATTTTAAATTAGGTTTCTGCTGTCACTCCGACATGTTGAACAGTGTAGACAGCAAACACATTGTGGTGTTCTGGACGTTCAAATTTGCTTTTTGAACACATAGGTACTGTGGTGGGAGTGGTTTGTGCAACGGATAAAGATGAACCTGACACGATGCACACACGCCTCAAATACAGCATCTTGGAGCAGAACCCACGGTCACCTGGGCTCTTCTCTGTCCACCCCGACACCGGCGTCATCACCACCGTCTCTCACTACTTGGACAGAGAGGTATCGTCCTTACTACAGAGAGTCATTTCACTGTGGGTTTAACTCTTTTCCCACTGACTTTAACTTGCTATTCTGTTTTATTTTCTCTGAAGTATAAGAAAATATGAATTTCTGGAATGTTTCATAGTTTTTAAGCATTATTTCTATTTCCATATGTAAAGAGAAACTTTAAGTAATAGAGTTGGATTAGTGTTTAAAAGGGAGGATGCAATCAATGTGCTTCTCAGGAGAACTATTGCATATTATTTTATTTCCTTTAATGTGTGACACTAGTTGGTTCCAGAGCAGTGAAGGCTTCAGTAAAGTGATAAGGTGATACGCAGGGTGATAAGGCTTAACTTTTTTGGTGAGTGTTGTTCTTATCCTGACCCCTATTCCGTCAGTCTACCCATGTGCAGTTTTTAAATTGGAAAGTATTCGTTGGGAGAAAATTAAATTGCTAGTAATAGCATGTGGTCACATGTGCGATAATTTTACTCAACTTCTTTATGTGAGTATTACTTGGTGTTTAAAATTATTTACTTGAAATAGGAAGATATAATAAGAGCCAATCTAGGTAGGAGAAATGTGATAGTTAGACAAATTGATTGGTTCACCCAAGTCCAGTTATTTCAAGAAGTTTTTGAATCTTTTGTTATTATTTCTCGATTTGGTCAGCCTGTTTAACTCAGAACCAAGTGTTACTAACTGAAGAAGATGAATCCCATGTACAAATAACTTTATTGAGACAAGTCCACAGCCTCCAGCATAGCTAGGAGGGTGTACCTAGAGTGATTTCTATGGCAAGCACAGAGGAATCAATGGAGTGTGACTCCAAAGCAAACAGGAGAGACTGTGGGAATCTACAGAAACGAAGGCAAATGAGTACAAAGGTTTTTGTTACCACCATTTAATTTTTCATGTGGTAAAGTATTGAGTAATACTGTTTTAGTTGTAAAATACCTGATAACAGCAATTTAAGGACAGAGGGGTTTAGTCCAAGGGTGTAGTCAATCAGGGCAGGAGGTCATGGTGGCGGGTCCCCTTGAGGCAGCTGGTCACGATTGCTCACAGCAGGAGAGGGAGAGATTCTGCTGCTCCGCTCCTCTCCTTCTGTGCTGCCCAGGGCCCGTCTGTGGAGCTGTGCTGCTGCCCACATTTAGGTTGTCTCCCCATCTCAGTTCACCCAAACTAGTAGCTCCCCGACAGACAGACAGACCTGGATGCTTTTTCCACGGAGATTTTAAATTCTATTAGGCTGATGGTAGAGATTAATCATCATAGCAACAAATGGGAAGTTGTAAGACATACTATGGACATTTCTAGTATGTAAAATGGGCATGTTAATTAGTTGAAAACAGGGCTCCCCACTTCCCTTACAGATTCAAATTGACGAGGCTAAGCAATACGACATAACTCAAGACTGTAAGACTTGATTATTACCCTTTTAAAGGCCCAAACTTACAAACCTGATCGGTCTTCAGGTTGCAAACACAAATGTCATGGGACTCTGTGTGGACAGGCGCTTTGTGCAGAGCGGCATAGGGAGTGAAGACACAGATGAGAAAAGGAGGTAACAGTTAGGGAGGTTGGATGAACAGCAGAGGCTACCAGTGCCTCCAAGACTGCTGACGGGGTACCTCACCGGGAGAATGTTGACTCTAGTGAGAAAGTGGGGCACAGAAACAGGAGCCTGAAGGAGGAGAGGAAGACTCCAGAAGTGGAAAGATGCAATGGAAGCGGTGGTTGCTGAAGAGTAGAATAAGAGCAGGCAACAAACACTAGCGACTGTGTCTCCGATAGTTCTCTTCCTGCCCAGCTCAACGCTTCTCGTCCAGAGGTCGTCAGTAACGTCCCGATGGCCACGTTTACCAGTCTTCTAGTCTCTACGCTTGGCACATATTAAAGCCTTTTACCTTGGATTGATGGTTCTCATCTTGGTCCTTTGTCGTTGGCGTATTAATACTCTTTGCTTAGCTTTCTTTTCGCTGCACCTGTGGAGGCTGTTACTCATTACGCCTCAGCTCTTCTTGTCATAATCTCTTCTGCACGATTCCATCCACCCACCTGGAAGGGTGCCTGCCCATGCCCACCTCCTACCATGAAGGATGGACCACACAGTTAGGTGTTACTGCTTCTTGTTTATTAGATCCCATTAGGCAAATAAAATCCTACATGTGCAAAAAAAAAATTTTCCCCAAACAAACAAACAAAAAAACCTGTCATGTTCCCAACCCTCCTCATTCTCCTCTGTAATGTTGCTGCCCTTAGAGAGCTGTCTTATGCTGGACTCCCATGATGGCTGCTGAGGGCTTGTCTACCTACCTAAATAACTTAGCCCACTCAACCTCCTTTTTATCTCTTAAGTGGATAACTGATTATCAAATCTTACTTTATTCTAACTCTCAAGTACATTCCATCTCTTTTTCCCTTTGCTTATACTTCTACTGTCTCAGGTTTGCATCACTTGTCTAATGTAGGAGTGTAGGGACTCCCTACCTGTTCACCATGACACTAGGTTAGATTACTCTAGACCAGTGGTTCTTAGCTTTCCTAATGCTGCGAGCATTAATACGGTTCCTCATGTTGTGAGGACCCTCAACTATTAAATTATTTCCACTGCAACTTCATAACTGTAATCTTATTACTGTTGTGAATTGTAATGTAAATATCTGTTTTCTGACAGTCTTAGGGAGCCCCTGTGAAAAGGTCATTCGACCCAAAGGAGGTGTGACCTATAGGTTGAGATCCGCTGCTCCAGACAATGCTAACATTTTTCTGAGTATTTTAAAACTCAAATGTCATTACTCTGTACTACATCTCTGACTTTTTTGTTTTCTGTTAGAAAATGTCTAAATTCTCCGTATATCTTTTTGTAAAGTGTTACCTTTTCAGAATGACCTTTCTCTACCAAATTTTAAGAGTATTCCCAAGCATAGAAATCAAATAAAAATAAGCAAAATAATGTGCAACACAGGCTTCATTTATGAACCTAAACAAGTGTCTGAGTCAACTAAGTAATTGTTTTCCTTTCAGGTTGTGGACAAGTATACACTGATAATGAAAGTCCAAGACATGAATGGCCAATTCTTTGGACTGATCAGTACATCAACTTGTATCATAACAGTGCAGGATTCCAACGACAACGCGCCCACATTCCGACAAAATGCTGTAAGTTCGGAACACACAAATCTATCTTTATTTTGCCTATCTCAGTTATCTGATGTGGTTTATCAAGTTTTTGGCATGGTTTGAGGCATGTATTCATTTATGAATAAAACTTAAGTTCAAATACACTTTTAACTGTACACACATTACTTCTGTTTCCAGATGTTATGATTTATGCTATCTCCTCTTGTTGAAGGGCAATGCCATCAGTCTACATTTGTAGGAAATAGTCTTTGTCTTAGAGTTTCATGAAACAATACTCTCTGTGATCATGCTCTTAGGTAATCAGTATAAACACCATGATGACAAGTTCTCTTGGAAATTAGGAAACATTTTACTTGGTGAAAATTTTCTATAGTAACTGCATTTTTTAATGTCTCCTTTTCTTCCAGTATGAAACCTTTGTGGAGGAGAACACATATAATGTCGACATCCTGCGCATCCCTGTCGATGATAAGGACTTGGTTAAGAGTCCCAACTGGAAGGCAAATTTTACCATCTTAAAAGGGAATGAAAACGGGCGCTTCAAAATCACAACAGACCCAGCAACTAATGAGGGTGTTCTTAGTGTTGTGAAGGTAAAGAGATGAAGAATAGTAACCTTGTGCCATCTAGTGACTTTATCAATTAGACAGTTTCGGATCCTCTACTAGCCAAGATGGTTAGTCTGATGGCTCCTGTGTGACTCCTTTATTTCTTTTTTCCTGCGTATGTATGCCAGAATACTGCTAATTATAAAGACCTTCACTTCCGAGACACCCCTTCCACATTTTCTTTACAGCTCACATCCTTGGGCCTTGGTCTCTGTCTATAAGAGATACACAGGTTTGTTTGTTTTTTTTTAATGTTTCTGTGTCCATTTGCAACTTATGTTCTTTAGTAGGTATTCCTGGTGTAACTTAGAAGTCCCATATTCTTCTCATTATCTCTAGGATATATGCCTGTTTTATTTTCCCTAATAGGCAATGCCTAGGGTGAATGCAGTATTACATAAAACAGAACTGAATGGATGTATTTTATTGCATACATTGCTATTTGATTGCACGCTATATTCTTGGTCTCAAACTGTAAGGGCAGAAAGGCCTTTTTTGAACATGAACGTTTTTGGTTTTTTATTTCTAGCCTCAAATAAAAAGATAATAGTGTCCTGTAGGTGGGTATTATGTCTCTTCACTGAGTAAGGACCTTTTATCTACTGATGAGAATATAGTGTAATCTTGCTGGCTTTAGTTGTTTTCCTATGTGAGTGTTCTAAGGGGTTATATGTCAAGATGTCTGAATGGGAATCGTCAGTTATGCAATCTCAGTATCAGATGCCTATTTTTACATGTCTCTGCTTTGCCTCTGGTTCATGTTCGCTAAATTTCAGATATATAGAGTACAAAATTTGTCTTCCCAGCAAATCTTAAATGTATTTATTTCCATTATCTATAACATGACAGTTTCAATTATATTTATAACTATGTGTGCAAATGCATAGAATTTTAGAATTGAGCATAATTTATATTACTACATTTAGTGAATACATTTAGTAGCTAAAAATAAACAGTAGCTATGAACTGTACATATTGTCGTGACAGGCAATGGATGAGACTTTTTTAAGTATAACTTAACTTTAGATGTTGCTGCTCCTTTAGGACGAGGTATTAATATCTCCAACTCATAGTAATAGTAATGGATAATGATAAAATAAGCAACCTTATGGTGATGGAGGCAAATCAGTTCCTGAAAGGCAAACATAGCAATTATTCATCTTAGAGTGAAAATCTAATTTATAACTTTCTACATCGGCGATCTTTCCATGACACCACGCCCCAGTAAGCAGAGTGGTCACATCCTGGTGCTGCTTGCACTCTCTACTCAGAGAGCCCAGTTAGAGTTCCAGTCAGTATTTGCCTAATAAACCAACACTGATAGGAAATTGCTGCTTACCAAATAACAAGCATATCGAGTGCTTACCTTGAGCTATCTCATTTAATTGGCTTAAATGAAAATAGAGTATTTGCTATTCAACTTAAGAATCAATAAATTTGTTACTTACTTTAACTTTAATAAGTAGACTATTTATAAATTTAGTTTAAAACCTCACACAGACACGCAAGCATGCACATCTGCACACACACATGCACATATGCCTCAGCAGTCTTACTCACCTGTGGAAATTTGAACAAAGTCGCCCTATGATCATAATATATTGTATGAAAAAACTATTATATATATGTACACACACATATACATATATTTGCATTTATGTATGTATGTATTCCTACCCAAAAGGGAAAAAAGGAAATGAGGTAGTGATCTGATTATACTGAACGAACACTTCATTTCCAATACCTCATTTTGCATTGTTCATCAGGATCACATACTAGAAATATATTTAATCTTCTTCTGTACCTGGAAGGGATGAATACCTGGTAGACTGAATCAAGAATTACTTGGGTATATTTCTCTTAGTTGTCTAGAGCTTGCCAGTTTGTTTTGATCTGTATAACTTTGAGTGGAAAAAAGTACAGCTCTTGATGATTTTTATTTGGAAGGTCCTGAATTCTACCTCCAAGATTTTCCAGGGAGTTTGTTAGCACTTCTGTGCACATGGGGGATGTTTATGAATAAATATTTAGTGTAATGAAACAAACACACGCCTTAATGTGGAGAGAACTTGCATTCCTTACCTCATTGACTTTGAGCCTACAGAGCTGGCAGGAAGATATTGTAAGGGTGTAGGAAGCTGCTCTGGATCATACAGCTGCATTCTGTCAGAGGTGCAATGGTTACCTGCATGCCCTTCACTTCCTCACTGCCCCAAGTTGTCTTTGTTCCTGTATGGCCACCCCAGCATATGATTTATGAGATGGTCCTTGGTAGAATCAAACAAATGGATCTTCATACTTCTTGCTTCCTGAGATAATCATAAAACATATTTTCATATGCATGCTATAGGTGCTAAGATTCATCAACATTTTTGACTTTTTACAAGATGTGTGAGTATTAGTTTCTCACCCTATTAATATGTAGGTGCAAAGACAGTATGAAAACAAATTTTAAAAATTATATATATATTCCCCTGGAACTATAATCATAGGTGGTTAGCTGTGAGCTGCCTGTCAAGGATGCTGATCCTCTGGGACAGCAGGAAGCACTCGGAAACAGCAAGCCGTCTCTCTAGTCTTTCATGTGTATGTTTTGATTTTGTTTAACATTCAGCAAGCCGTTATTTTCATCAGTAGAAAGACACAGTCAGAGAAAACTTCTTGTGATTTCCTTCATAGTATAATGGAAAATAGTATTTTATGGATTTTGTTGGATTTTTTTTTCTGTCTAAAAAACACTTATAACCAAGGAACTGATTAAAATATTTCTGGAGGCTGATGAACTAAATTAATTAATTTAGTTATGTAAGGGAGATTAAAATGTGCCCATTAAGGAAATGGCCCGAGGCCAAGCCTCCTGGCTTCAAACTCTTGCCCAAATGAAATCTTTTGACTTTAGGAAGACCTGTTTCTCTTCCTATTCTCCAGATTGCTACTGTAAACTTCCGCTGAACAGGAATGGGGTAATAGGAATTCATGTTGCGCCCAGGTGTGAGGACTCTGAACTTACACTGCCTGCTTAAAGCCGGGTTGCATGTGAGCGGTGATCACCATGGAGCTTGTCATGTTGATAGTCTTCTGCATTTCTGTTATGAGAAGTACTTGTGATAAGTGAGACACAGAGATAAAGTACTATTCTTAAACTGTCACGAGCATCCTTTTTATAACAGGAGGTAGTGTTACATCATTCTGGAAGGAATCTTCACAAACTGAAGTGGATTCCTAAGAAGAAATGAGATCCTGGGTACATTTCGCTTAAAGAAAAGATAGACTAGGGACGGCTCAATTAGACGTCTTGTGTAAGGGTAGAGATGGCTCCATTTGATCTCTTGTATGAGCGGACTTGAAACAGATATTGGAAACTGAGTGAGGGCACACACACCAGTATCCCTGAGCTTTCAAGACGGAGAAAGGATCATCACCGCAGGTTTACGCCAGCTGGTTGGGCAATGCAGTGAGTTCCAAGGCTGCCCTGGGCTGCAGAGTGAGACTCGATTTTAATAACACAGATGAAAATAAGCAAAGAGCAACTGAAACAAACCGACCAGATTCCCAGAACCTCACAAAAAGAAAACAGACATTTAGAATATCCACCGGTCAGAAAGTAAATAAAGTATTTTCACCTTTTGGAATTTGCTGAAGTTACTATACGATTTTACAAGGTTTGCCAAATCCCAGGGTCAGATAGCCCTAATGTCAGCTTCTTAGACTTTGACATAATTCTGCAATACTTCCTGGCTGAGAATAATTTTCCTTAAAAGAGTGAAAGAAAAGTGGAGGGATTTCTTCGCCATGGCTCTGTAAATCCATCTGTGGAGACTTTGGAGGTGACCCTTGGTAAAGGGCAGTTAGCCCAGGATCACAGGTCTAGCAAGGAAGGAAAGTCACTGTTAACAAAATGTGAGTGTGAATTTGTTATGCAGTCCTGGCCATAATGATAGCAGTGTCCATCTGCTTGCAGTACCAATGTTCTCCACACGGAGCTGACACGCATGTCCTTTATTTTAAAGCCCCTGGATTATGAAGAAAATCGTCAGGTGACCCTAGAGATCGGAGTGAACAACGAAGTTCCATTTATCAGAGACGTTGCAAGCCGAGTGCCCACCATGAATCGGGCCTTGGTTACAGTTCATGTGAGAGACCAGGATGAGGGGCCAGAATGCAAGCCCCCTGAACAATATGTACGGATCAAAGAAAACTCTGCCGTGGGGTCCAGGATCAGTGGCTATAAGGCCTATGATCCTGAAACCAAGAACAGCAATGGCTTAAGGTATACAAATCTGGCGGCCATGGGTTAATGCAGTTTTTGTAATTGAAACTAGTGGCTTATTTTGAGATGTATTCTGATGCCAAAGACTTATAAAATTTCATTTTATTAACAGATACAAAAAATTGCAAGATCCTAAAGAATGGGTCAGCATTGAAGAAGTTTCGGGTCTGCTGACAATATCAAAAGCCCTAGACAGAGAATCCATGGCTCCAAGAAATGATTTGTATAATATTACAGTCATGGCAATAGACCAAGGTAACAAAGATTTAATTTAGTATTTTATAATAGAATGGAAGAATAAGTTGTAATTATTCTTGTGCAGAGTTAAAATTGTGGTAACTATGCATAATTCTTGAAAATTACTTTGTGGAAGCTCTCTTCTTGTTCTATGGTATGACTCTGGTAAGAAGATACCATTTATTTCTGGTTTTGTTTGGTTGGTTTGGTTTCTGATAAGAAGATATTATGTAACCAAAGCTGCTTTTGAATTCACGGTGTAACCAAGGATGACTTTTATTTTTCCTGATTTCCTGCCTAGCATCCTGAATGGTATGATTTCAGACTTGTAGCCTACACTCAGAAAGATGCTATTGCTGTTGTTGACTTAATCTTACTCTGTAGCCCAAGATGGCCTCAAGCCCACTGCGAAAAGCAGGCTGGTCTTGAAGTTGTGGCAGTTCTCCTCCGTAGCTTATTCTGTGCTGGTTTATAAAGTGCGAGCCATCATCCTCAATTAAATAGCACATCTCTTATTTATCCTTATATTCCATCTGCAGGAACTTAGCTCTTGCACAGTTTTGTGGTAGAGGGCAATGATCAAATCTAACCTTAGAGACTGCAGTTGTCTCCTCTGACTCTTCCACACAGCTTTGTGCCACGTTACCTAGAGGTTTTTACTCATTCAGGTGATTGCTAAATGCTTCTAAACTTGAATTCTGGTTTTAAAGTAAAGTTTCTATATCTGTGGCTTTAATTTAAATAACAATAATTTCAATAAGTAGATGTTACCTTGTACTCTTTGAAATACAATCTTTGGTTGTAAACCCTGGATGTAACGTACTCACTACGTGTTTGAACGTACTCACTACGTACTCACGTACCTCACTACGTGTTTGAACGTGTCCTGGGATTAGAATAAGATTTCTGTAACCACTTCATCATGGCTCATTAATATGCATAAACCCAAGGAAAGAGAACTTGCAATTCAGCATTTGTTTCTATTATTTGTATTAACTTAGGCAAAAATGTTTGTTGAAACTTGTATCTGATATTATCAGCAGCAGGAACCATACTAGATAATCTTAGCTTTAATTCATTTGTATTCTTATTTGCTGTTCACCTAATAACCAAAGATTATGTTTTCAGGAAAAATAGATTCAGGTTGTACCACTCATGAGTATATACCCACAGGACTCTAAGTCAACATACCGCAAAGCAACCCATGTATCCATGTTCACTGTTACACAGTAATAGGGAAATAGAAACAGTTTAGATGGCCATCAAGGAAAAATAGATAAAGAAAACACGGTAATACACAAAGTTGGATTTCATGTCTCTGTAAAGAAAAATGAAGTAGAGACATTTGCAGGTAATGGACAAAACTGGAAATCATGTTAAGAGAAACAAGCTAGACTCAGAAAGACACATGACACATGTTTTGTCTCATTTATAGGACCAAGACTTAAAATTAGAAAGATAGATAGATAGATAGATAGATAGATAGATAGATAGATAGATAGACAGACAGACAGATAGATTGAGCCAGACTGTGGTGGCACTCGGGAGGCAGAGGCAGGCAGATCTCTGTAAGTTTGAGGCCATCTTGGTTTACAGAGCAAGTTCCAGGATGGGCCCCAAAGCTACACAGGGAAACCCTGTCTCGAAAAAACAAAAATATAAATAAAATAAAATAAAATAAAAGTAGAGAAGATACTGAGATTTATTTTCCTCATCGGAGATTCTAAAACAAGACCATGAGAACTGCACTCAGCCTTGCCCCTTTCCCTTCCCAGAGGGTAAATCATGCACAGGGACACTCGCAGTGAACATTGAGGATGTGAACGACAACGCTCCAGAAATACTTCAAGATTATCTTGTCATCTGCAAGCCAAAGATGGGGTATACAGACATTTCAGCTGTCGATCCTGATGAGCCTGTCCACGGCCCTCCCTTTCAGTTCAACTTGGCAAGCTCTTCTCCCGAAGTCAACAGAATCTGGACCCTCAACCAAGTTAATGGTATTCCAGAAAAATAATGCTTCGTATGATTTGATGTAGCAGATTAACTGCTGCAGGGGTTGCATATTAATTAACACGAAGTACAATGCAAAAGTTTAGGATAGTAAATAGCCTTTTCCAATGCATGTGCCTGTGTGTGCATGTATAAGTGTATGTATGTGTGTATGCATCTCTCTCTGCAGTGTCTGTGTGTATGTGTCTGAGTATGTATGCACATGCATGCACACACCATGCGTGTGCATATCAAAAGAGGCCAAAAGAGGGTGTCATAGTGTCAGATTCCCGGTAGCTCGAGTTACAGGAAGTTGTGAGCTGCCCAACATAAGTGCTGGGAACTCAACTCTGGCCCTCAGGAAAAGCAGTAAGTTTCTCAACCACGGAGCTATCTCTCCAGCTTCTGATGCCATATTTTTTTATGCTACTAAGCTTTATGTATGCTGTCCTTTCTACCTAGAAAAATCACCTTCACTGTGTCTTAGTTTCATACTAACATAACTGAACACATTACTTACTATTAGGCAGAGAAGCTGCAAACCATGAGTGTTTGAGTGTTTGCATAGGGATGAGTCAGGCAGGCACTACCTCAACTCAGATGCTCAACCTCTGAGAACTCACCTCAGAACTATAAGGAGGGCCCTGGGACCTGTTGTATCATGTGTTATGACACCTCATACTTGTATGACTGCTGTCATACAACTCTCCTTTCTCACAGCGATCGTAATCCACATTCTCACTTTCAGCACTGAGCCCAGTGCCTAGCAGCTAATAACTACTTAAAAAGTGTTTGCTTAGGCGATGTTTTGATTAAAACAACATGCATATAGGCAAAAAAAAAAAACCCACAATAGTAATTTGGTAGCATCTGGGTCTAGAAGACTTTCTCAGGAATGTTGAGAGTTTGTGTGTAAGGAAGGGCGAAGTTAGGTGGTGAGTCTTGTGTCCCAAGCGGAGGAGACTGATATTTGTATGGTCGGTGACAGTGGAGTATGCATTGGTCCCGTGGAAAGAAGGTCATTCTTTGTCCAGATGTACGTCTTATATAGATGCCAGTAGTATCAGGAGATGTTTAGAAGGGGGCAGAGCTGATTGATAAGGAAAACACAAGGTTGTTGAACTACTGTCATGTATGATGTGGCTATGGTTAGCCAGTGGTCGTGGAAAAAGGTCAGTGATTGCCCCATCTTTCCTTGGACACTGCTGATGCTGAAGGGTTCCAATATAATCCAAGACCCATCGGCAGTCCTCTAGCAAGCGTTCAGGTCCAAGGTACAGCCCGAATCCCAAAGTTCTAACAGACATTTAACCTGTAGAAATTCCAGGTGCTTCCTGGGCTATGTTTTATGCCACTGTGACATCGTTTTTGTCTATTATAAAAGCTCAAGGATGTTATAATTGCCACTAAACAAATACAGAGCTTTGGTTAATTAAGAATAACATTATTCAAATAATCTATCAAGACAATTGTGGGATGTTGACTATCATAGTTGATAAAAACAATGTATCATGATGCAAATGATTATGTTCTTATAGGAGAAAGTAGTGTAATTAGCTCTGGTAGGGAGATTATTTTCACACAAGACATTAATCATATAGGAAGTGCTACAGTCTTCAAAACATTGCCTTTTCCAGAGGATTCATGGACAGACAACAGAAGGTAAATGGCTTAGAGCGTGAAAACTGATAATGTTCTCTGTGTGTCTTCAGGTATAGATTCTTAAATAGCGTATGAGCTGAAATTGGGGAAAAAATTTGACCCTCTACATTAAGAGCCAACCCTATTATTCCTATTCTATATCGATCAGGGGAAATTATTGCTGGAATGTTGTTAGATCAACATTCTATTCCTGATTGTTATTGTTAAATTTTATTATGACTTATGCCTTTTGATATAGGATCTTACTATATAGCTTGGGCTAGCCTCAAATTCATTGTCCTCTTTTGGCCTCCTTAGTTTCACATGCTAGGAATTCAGGTGTGCGTTTCTTACCTGGATCTAAAAAAAAAAAATTCATTAAGGCTTTCTTTAATAGAATTACAAGGAGAAATATGCCTAATGTAATATTAGTTCTTGAAAGGGTAAAGGCATTGAGGCAGCCTCCTTTGCATTTATTTTTAATTTGGCAGGTGGGTATTTTACAATAAGAATGGCGGAACAGATTCTAAGGAAAGAATAAGTCATCATTAAAAATAACTCTGGACTAGCGAGAGTTCAGTCTGTAAAGTGACTGTCACGCAAGCACAAGGACCCAATTCAGTCCCCAGAGCCCACATGAACAATCAGGGTAGGGCAGTACCTGTTTGCAATCCTAGTCCTGGTGCTGGGGAGGAGACAGGGGAATCCCCAGGTGTGGTTGCCAGCAAGCCTAGTTTATCCTGCACGTGCTCGGCAATGGAAGTGCCTAACTCAAAACTCAAGGTGGTCGGTTCCTGGGGAATACCTGAGGTTCTTATGGGATCTCGAAATGTGAGCACACATATGTGTACAACTCTCCACCGGAAATCAATCAAAGTGAAGTCTTTTTATTTTCTTAAAGATACGGCCGCCCGCTTGTCCTATCGGAAAAATGCTGAAATTCAAGAATACGCCGTTCCCGTCACTGTACAAGACAGAGCAGGCCAATCCACAACCAAAGTCTTGCGAGTTAACCTGTGTGATTGTACTCATCCCAGCCAGTGTACGGCCAGGTCAAGGAGTGTAGGGGTCTCCTTGGGGAAGTGGGCCATCCTTGCCATCCTGCTGGGCATCGCACTGCTGTTTTGTAAGTACTTTCACCCACTTGAAGTTAAAATACAAAATAAAAGATCTGAGTATTGAAGACAGTCTTGAGAAGTAAATACAGACAAGCATCCCTTGAGTGAGTTCTTTTTACAAGTTGCATCTGCATTCTGGGGTAACTAAGTTGTGTCTGGATAGTCACCATTTGAAGGAACATGATCCTTTCTGAGATAGGTTTCACACTATTTAACAGATTGTTAAAAAGTCTTTAGTTTGCTTAATTCTGCTTCCCTTATCTCATTTAAAGGGACAGTGGTAGTAACTTACTCTAACTCAGTTAATAGTTGATTGAGCTAATTCATATGAAATTGTTAGATTAGACCATTCTAAATTTCGAACATACATTTATTATCTTTATTGACCCACTGAAATAACTGTATCTTAAAGACTACTAAGTTTCAGAAAATAGTACTAGGTAGGATTCATTGCAGAGCAAAACAGACAAAAACAAATGACAAAATGAAACCAAAAAATGTAACAATCACCAAAAAATTATTTTTGACAGGAGGAAAAAGTTGGAATCCAGTAAGTGGACTCATTCATGCTGCTGTGTATGTTTGAGGTCATTGATCCTGGTGGCCACACGTTTCAAGACGGTAGATCACTAAGTCATGCCTACATGGCATGATTTTGGGGAGTCAGTAGGGAGAATTCAGTTGGAGGCAAGCGTCAAGTCAAAGGCTGTATGGTGAGGTTATTTCTGGAGAAGTTAAACAATGGCGTGGAGACTCCTCTGTCTAGACAGAAGTAGATGAGGTCAAGGGAATCAGAAAACGCAGCCAGAGGTAGCATGGAGAGGGGAAGGGAGGCACAGCCGTCCTTTCAAGGGACAATGGTATACTTCTCAGAGCTATCTGGGCCAGCTGACATCTGTGATATCTGTAATAGCAAGGCCGTTGCTCAGAGTATGCAAGTGAATGGCACAGCTGTGTTCCCTCAGCACTTCAAATCTGAAGGCAAAAATTTGAATTTCTTGTAATTTTAGTATTTGCATTTTTCTTTTGGTTTGATTTTCGTTGCTGTTTTGTTTGCTTTTGAGACAGGGTCTCACTCTGAAGCCCTACCTGCCCTGGAACTCACTATGTAGACTAGATTGGTCTTGAACTCACAAAGATCTGTCTGCCTCTGCCTCCTGCGTTCTGGGATTAAAGACAACTACCACTGTGCTCAGGTTCTATAATTTTAATATCATGAATTATTCCTGTTTTTGTTGTTTTCTTTTTCAATAACTTAAAGGCTTAAAAATCTTAGGTCATGGGTTATACTAAAACATACAGTGAGCTGGAATTGTAGCCTTGACTTGACAATGTGCTAGCAGGTCTTCTGAACCACTGCAAATCATGGTTATTACTGTTGATTTAGTGTTCATATTATTCTAAGTCTCCTATTATTACCATGTAGGATAAAATTCTAAGTAAGATGCAAGATATGCTCAATTATGTTTGTTGGAGACAAATCTGTTCTGAGAAAAAGGTTTTTTTTTTATTTTTCCAATTGAAAAACTGATATTTTGGGAATCAGTAAATATCTTTAGTGCTTGACTTAAATAAATGTTAGACACTTTTTATTTGCCCCCCTGCCCCAAGACTTTTAAGATCTACAATTGAACTCATGATTCTAAACACAATCCCATGTGATTATTGCACATTTCAGACTGTGCCTGTGGATTTATTAAGACCAGGATGATTTGATCAAAGGCAGAGTTAATATTCTCATTGTTTCCTTGTGGCCCAAGTCATAAGCAATAAAGAATGGTTATTTTTGTATGGAGGGCAAATGAAGTATGTCCTTTTAAAACTTTATTTCTTCTTCTATTTTTCCTTAGCGGTACTGCTGACTTTAGTATGCAGCGTTGTCACTGCCCGGAAAGGAAAACATTTTCCTGAAGACTTAGCACAGCAAAACTTAATCATATCCAACACTGAAGCACCTGGAGATGACCGGGTGGTAAGTCACTTCCTTGGTGAACAATTATTCCTATAGTTTTACAATTCATCCCTGTGAAGTTATTTAGGAGCCAATTTATATTTGTAAGTAGTTGGAATCTTGTAAATTGTAAGTCGACTTGGGACTTTCAGTGTCCCAGCCCTCATGGGGTGCTACTTACTGAACTTCAAGTGTACCTTGCAGTTCTATTTTTCCACTCTTTGGTAGTCTTAATTCAAACTTAGTCTATGTTGGGAATGATTACAACAGTAATCACCCTGACTGCTTTCTGCAACGTGTGACATTCTTTGACGCCCCCCCCCCCCCCCACTGTTGTCTTGTTTTATTACAATGAAGTGCTCTGCCAACGGATTCACCACCCAGACTGCCAACAACTCCAGCCAAGGCTTCTGTGGCACAATGGGATCGGGAATGAGAAACGGTGGGCAGGAGAACTTTGAGATGAAAGGACACCAGACGTTGGACTCCTGCCGCGTGGCCGGCCATCACCACACCCTGGATCCCTGCAGAGGAGGACACGTGGAGGTGGACAACTGCAGATACACTTATTCCGAGTGGCACAGTTTCACGCAGCCCCGGCTTGGCGAAGTGAGTGTCCCTAGAGGGTTTACTTTGAAGTAGAGAACAATAGGACACTGATAATGTAAATTTCCAGAAGCTGCTTTGCCAGTGTTTTATGTGCCTTCTCTTGTGAGATCTAGTCATTTTTTAAAAGCCTTGATTTTGTTACATTTAATCTTTAAATATTTTGATCCCTCTGTTGCATTCACTCAGTTTCTAGAATCTTATGAGAACCAGGGACTTCTGATGTCTGCCTGCAAAGATGCACTTTTAGGTATACAACTGTCTTACAAACCTCTTTGATAAAAATATGAAGATAAATTCTAGTTCTTCAAGAATACATTATTTACCAAATCAAACTTGTACTTTGCTATGAAAATCTAAACATCTGAATACAGTTTTGTTTTTTTTTTGTTTTTTTTTTTAGGTTAAAGACTAACATGCTTTACTTAAGCCATGCACTAACTTTTTAATTTTCTGCTTTCTTCTAACTGGACTAGCAATTGTGGCACATATTTATAGGATGTGGTGAGTGGCCACATAGCTATGCAGTGTAGAATGGCTAAAGAACCCAGTGGGTGAGGACATTTGAAATTTATTCCCAGTAATTTTGAAACATAGAAAACACTATCATAGGAATTATTTTGAACACATAAAGCATAGCATGCAAATATAAAGTGTGTCATCTGGAGAGCAGTGCTGTGAAAGACAGGGGTAAATGAGTGACTTGGTCTACACCAACACTGGAAAGCTTTCAGAGATGCTAATGTCTCTGCTTCATTCTGGGAGATTCTAGTTTCACTGAAGTGTGTGCGTGTGCACAACATGTTATGTCTGATTTGTATGTGGGGCCAGGGTAGGGGATCCTGTTTGAGCATTCTTGCTGGCACTGATTCCATGCCTTTAACAGTGGCACTGGTGTCTTTGGAGCAAACACTGTACCAGACGCCTTTAGTGCTGGGATGGACAGAACACAAACAATGTTCTAGAAGAGGGCTCTCTTACTGTATGTCCGCAGCATTTGTTTTGTTTTTATTTAGTCCTATTTTAATGGTTTCATGGTTTATATTTGCAGCCTGCATTCACGTACAATCATGCTAAGGGACAGACCAGATACTCTCTTAGGGACACCCTGTAATGGGAGGTGTGGGTGGCAGAGCTGAGGGCTATGAGAGGACTGCTCTAGCAGGTCAGCAGAGGGAGCCTTGCCATTTGGAAGACAGGCCAGCGGGACCCTGCACCGAGTGCAGAGGTGTGCCTGCCTCAGTGTATCTGCCCAAAAGCCTGGCTGCTTTATAGAGAAAGCATGGTTTCTGCAGTGTGCGTTAAGCTGATGCTTTTATTAGTGATTTTTCTGGGGATATATCTCTGGATTTTGGCTACTTTGGAGTGCAGTAATTTTTTAAGTGTATTTAATCATTGCACACAATAGAGGTTTGGTTTATATCCACTGTACACTGCTGGCCATAAGAAGCAGGCTTTCAAGTATTGCATTTCCATCAGTAGATTTCAAAATAACAAAGTGACATTGGAGGAGAATGTAATTTAAAGCGACACAAGTTAGTAAACTAAAGTTACTCAAAACTAGGACCATTTCATAGCCACATCCAAATTCCAACCACTCGGCATATTGTCTCCATTTCGTGAACTGACCTCAGCTATAGACATAACATCTGGGGATCAATATCTCATGATGACTTAAATGTATGTAGATATAACAGTTGCAAACCTGGTTTTTTTATTTTGGGGGGTTATTAAAAATGCAAATTATACTGATTTATGATATGGCTGTAATATAGACCAATCATGTGCATTTTTTGTGTGTAGGACTCCATTAGAGGACACACTGGTTAAAAATTAAACATAAAAGGTAAATAAAATAATTTTTCTGTTCATAATTGAAGTTGTTTAAAGAAATAATACAATCCTGTTTTTTGGACTTTACAGAAATTGCACGCGTGTAATCAGAATGAAGACCATATCCCATCCCAAGACTACGTCCTCACCTACAACTATGAAGGCAGGGGATCTCCAGCAGGTTCTGTAGGCTGCTGCAGCGAAAAGCAGGAAGAAGAGGGACTGGACTTTTTAAACAACTTGGAACCCAAATTTCTTACATTGGCAGAAACGTGCACAAAGAGATAATGCCACTGGGTTACAATCAGACACGGCCTCCACAGTTGTCCCCCGCAGTTGTCCCCGACATTTGAAACGAAGAAGAGACTGTAAAATAGAGGTTTTACTCACACAAAATGCTCTGGAGTTATGCTGGCTTGTGATATTTTGACTTTAGTGTGAAATTGACACATATTCAGGAGAAACTGTTTGAGGAATTCTGATCGTTTTTAGACTGGCTGTGTGCTGTGTTTAATCTTCCTGCCCCGCTCAACAGGGCAGTGAGCTGCAGTTCCCAGTCTGCCACAGATCCTGACCCTTGCAGTCCGCTGTGCGCACATCTCCACTGAGAGTTCCTACAATACTACGATACAGCTGCATCGTCAGCCAAGGAGTGTGTGCACATATAATGAATTTTTCTACATTTTACAGTCTTCCCCCTAGTAATTTGTATTGTTAAAGTGGTTTGTTGCTGACTGCTTTTCTAAAAGCACAGGTATTAAAATAGAGAACCAGCAAAGCTCATGTTGCAGTACTGGAGTTAGCTGAGGTCTGTAAAGGACCCACCCTGCCCTGAAGGTATTTACCTAACAAATGAATTGAGTAAAACAGTAGTCTAAAAACAGCTAAGTTATGCCAATATTGCAGCACCACACACTCATAAAAATGACTTAAGAAATGAGCAAAACATCAAGCAACACTATTTGAAGAATGTTTTAGAACAGAAATAATTAATACTAAATTACAGTAAAACTTTTACAAAGCTGATGATCTAGCACCTGCTTCTCTCCGATTTCATTATCAAATACTTTACTGGACTTTGGAAACAAAACTTGGCAAACTAGTCTATTGTGCGGCAGTTCCTTTATTTCAGCGTAGTCTGAGGCCAGTGGGTATTTCTACAAAAGTGCACAGCAGAGCAGCATTTAAAATGCGGTGTAAACAAAGAGGAAAATGGCAACGATTGAAGACAAGACTGGATGTGGCTCATCTTGTAACAGGGGCAGACTTCCTCCTGCCTGAATGTGGCAGCCCAGGCCTGCCGTGTAATTTGTTTAAATTCAGAAATATAGATTCTACTTTTGGTGGGAAAGAAAATAGGCACATGGAATAATGGATTCCCTTTGCAGGATATATAAAGACTTGTACACGCAAATATTAGAAGCTGCCCCTCTGTCCCCTACTGCTGGGACCCACAGCTTGCTGGTGGGGTGTTGACAGAAACGGCATGGCTTTCCTGGGTCATAGGGCTGATCTTTGCTGAAGTTACATACATCCTCCATCACCTTTTTTTTTTTTTTGGTTTCTTCCTTTTTTCTCTCTTCCTTCTCTTCATTTTGTTTTTTTGGGGTAGCTCTTCATAAGCCGGACTGGCCTCAAACTCACAAGCCTTCTGCCAAGTCTCTGTATAGTACAACTACAGGCAGATGGAACCACTCTTGTTCTTGATGCAGAGCAAACTGGTCTTAACCTTAAGTTGGGAGACTTTGGGAGTGGACTGAGGCCAGTCCAGAAGCCCAGGCTTCTTGGATTCCTTTCCCTGTCTGCGAAAGCTGCTTGAATGAACTCCAGCAGATCCACCTAGGTGGCAAATCATCCAGAAACTCAATCATCCTTCAGTGTGAGTGAGGTTTCTATCAGTTTGCTTTGTTAGGGGGAGTTTCTCATGACAGGAGTTAGGATTCATGGGAGAAGGAGATCAAACTCTCACTTAGGGAGGACAAACCGATGGAGCATTTTGGTGTTCAGAGACAAACAAGCAGGCCAGGAGGGAAGTGAAGCCAAGAGGCCCACGAACAGCCAAGGTGGCATCATAAGCTCTTCGCATTTCCCCAGGTCTCACCCTGCATTTTCTCCTTGCTCTGAAGACCATATAGCTGCCGTTTAGTTTGGTGAAGCATCAGGCAAGCCATTTCTTATTTGGAATGCAGTGGCAGGAAAGGAAGGCTACGAGGAGGGTATAGATCAGTCAGCTTCATGCTCGCCAGGCAAGAGCGAAGCCCAGCATTTGATTCCAAGTGCTGCATAAAACAAACACAGTTTCAGCACTTGAGAAGTGTAGCAGGAGGATCAAGAAAATTCGAGGTTCTCTGTAGTTATGTGAGAAGCTTGAGGCCAGCTTGGGCTACATGTGGGGAGTCTTTGAACGGGCCAGAACTGCTGTGCCGACCAGACACAGGCTCCACGAGAAAACGCTTAGCCCTTCTCCAGCAATGCTAAGGTCTTCAGTTACATGTATATCTAAGATCCTGATTTGATTTTACATTTTTCATGTTTTCATTTTGCCCTGAGAGTCATTTTCTTGGTAGACTTTTGAAATTGTCATTTTCCCCCATAGCATCACATATTATTCTTTCCTTATATGTATAAGGTGAAAATTGTGCTATTTTAGAGTGTAAGAAAAACAGCTTGCTTTTTTTTTAACGCCTTCATCCCCCTCCACCCAGGTTTTTATGTGATTGTACAGACCATTTTTTATTACATTTATAAGGAAGCAGGTAACTGTCTACTGTCTAAAGAGCAATTGAAGTTTATTTTTCAATGTTTTAAACAATCTTAGTTTGACAATTAAATTGCTTTTGAAACTTGTCAGATAGAAATAAGCATGCATTTAATGTGTAAAATAATACTTCTTATTAAAAATGTAATAAAAATGCTAAATTGATTTCCTGTCTTTGCTGTATGTAGAGACTAAAGGATCGAAGGTGCTAACACTGCAACCTCAAAACATTGAGTTTCATGCTAGCAAGACAGTCAAAATACTCCACACCATCTGGAAAAATAAATGATGTGATTGTGGTTGCAGAGATGATATACCAGTAAAAAAAACTTGAAATTGGGAGCCAGTAATTGCTCTTAACGAGTTGAACTATAGCTCCAGCCCCTTTTAGCACTTGGTATAGAAATTTAGTACTAGGAGAATAAAGGGGCAGTACTGTTGAGACTGGAATGCACTGACATTCTTTCTACCCTTCACACAAAGAAGCTGTTAGGGAATGGAATTCTGAGAGGCAAACTCTTTCCCTGTGTGTTTTAGACTTTGCTTTCTGGCAGGACAGACACATCCTCCTGAGCTCTGCTGGCAGGGAGGCTGGTGCTCTGCCTTTACTTGTGGCTCCCTCTTCCCATACCTTCTTTTCAAGTATCTACAAGTGAGTATGGGACACATCCTTCAAAGACTCAGACCTCTCTGTTCTCAAGCAGACAGGATGAACACACAAACAGAACCAGGATGCATGGTGTTTGTTATGCCCAGATACCCAAAAACCAACAAGGTGGCCGAGTCCCCTATGTAAAAGCAAAGAGTCTTTATTTTATATAAGCTTGCAAACTTGGTCTCTCCATGTGTCCAACGTATTGGAATAATCTGAGCGCCCCAAGCTCAGCTAGAGTGGGTTTTTATAATAGTAAAGCTGGGGGTTAGGGATATCTAAGGTTCAGGACCCTTGATTGGCTGGCATTTGTCTAGGGGTGTCCTGGTGAGTGTATGCTGGAAGGTGATCCTATCTACAATGGTTGGAATGTTAGGAATTTCCTTGGGGGATGGTCTGTTCTTGGGTGGTGCCTAGGTGATCTCAGTTTGTGGCCCTTCCTGCAACCAGGCATTGCTTCAGGGTAAACTACTGAGACTCAGGCCTCCATTAAACTCAGCCTGGGTCCTACACTGTCAGGTGATAATGGCTGGAAGTTAAGAACTTCCTTTGGGTGGTCTGCTCCTAATAAGCTTATCATGGATTGCTGAGTCCTACACTTCTCCTTCACAAGCACCAATGATAGGACCCAGTCATCGGTCCTGCTTGCCCATGGTTTTAAGGAGGTATTATTGGGACTTAAGAACTATTTTAGTTAACAAATCCATTAATAGTTAATAACTCTGGGCCTATTTTTCTGGCATATCAGCAGACACTATAGGTAGTTATTTTGCCCTTCGTGTCAGAGAATTTCTGCTTGTCTTACCCTTTCAACCTATTCTGGGCAGGGAGCATGGAATGACATGTTAGGTCAATCTTTTCCATGTCCCCCTTCTACAGGAAAAAAAAATTTTTTTCACCTTATTGGCTAAGACTGTTCTGGATATTTCTGCCTCCAATGTTATGGAGACCTGGGTATGACTAACTGTATGTGGACTCTGGTCCCTGTCAATTTTAATAGATTTGGAAACTATTTGATCTGCACTCAGATATACTTTACTTATCCTTCTGGGATCTCTGATAGTGTTGATGGCTAGGGCAGTTATAATGTCAGTTTAGCAGCAAAAGGTATCCAGATCCTTCCACAAAGCAATAGACAGCTTGTCAGCTCATTCTAAAGATACTATGTTTTAAGGTCTGAGAATATAAAATTTCTTTATCTTTGTGGGTCAAAAAATGACTTAAGATGTAAACACAGGTTAAGATATGGAAAATGTTTTTTCTTCCCCCCTCTATAGTATAGTTCTAATAAGCTGATAGAGCAATGGCTACTTACTGTTTGGGTCACAAGCTCAAGATTTTAGATTTATTCTAGTTGCCATTTAGATACAAACTAAAGGTGTTTCTTATCAGGCCAAAAGCATTTCTGTCCAAAACATACATGGTTCTCTGGTGTCGTGATTCAGTGCTAGCCCGACTCTAAATTATTTCTCTTCACCAGACCCCAACATAAACTATTTCTCTGGACTGGTGTGGAGGTGTGAAAATAAAGACACAACTCACATGGTTTTATTGGGAGGGAAATTCTCAGTGATACCTCATGAAGTCCTGAGTTCACATCCTGAAGAATTCCTCTCATTTGTTCTCCAAACAGTCTTTCATACCAAAACATAAACTGAGTGGGAAATACACCAGCATTCTGTCTCCTAGGTAACCAGTGAATGGTTTTTTTTTCTGTCCACAACTACGTATGTGCTCTGTATGATACCTGTCATGTAGGCTAAATCAGCATCTCTATCAGGCATCTTCCAAATTACAAAGAAAGAAGCAAAACAATATCCTGACTTTTTGTTAGGTAGCAAACAGCCTGTCTGGAAGGCTACATGACCATCCTCAGATACTTCTATTGCTTTAGAGCCTGGCTGCCATACCAAATAGAAATATGGGCCTACACTCTGAACAGAAAAAAAATACATACATGCTTCTAACCAAAGTCTGTAGTTTTTGCTAGGACTCAAAGTTATGAGTCTATTCCTTCTGTTTACAGATACCTGTTATCTGCTCTTTTTCTACAATATGATTTTTTTCTTTAAGTACACAAATTTTGGCTTCTGTTCCTAGTTTAAACTCATCTCAATAGGCTTCCGCTTGGCTGGCAGATGCATCTAAGCATCAGTTGCTGATGACAAACCTTCTCTGAATGGCAGCAAGTCTTGAACTTCCTGAAAGCTGATGTGGACCAGTCCAGCACATATGAACGCTCTCTGTCCCTTCAATGAAGTCTGATGAGTGCCCCATTGCCTGAATTCCCTCCCTACCTTTGGCTAGCCTTTCAACCTACTCAGGCGCTGATAACAACACCCCAATATCAGCTTGAATTAGTTGCGGAAAGGAACATGTCATTCCATGCTACCTGCCCAGAATAGGTTGAAAGGGGGATCTTCCTGGCATGGGGGACAAGATAACTAACTGTAAAACCTGTTGACATACTAGAAAAATAGGTCCAGAGTTGTCAATTGATGCATTTATTAACTAAAATGGTTCTTAGGTCCCAATAATACCTCCTTAAAACCATGGCCAAGCAGTGCAATGATCTGTTCTATCTCTTTAGGAGACAAAGCACGCCCACTCCCTCCCCTGTCTGCTGAGACAAGCAGATCTTCCTTCCTGATTTCAGTCTGAGTCTTTTCCTTTTCCGTCTCCCTCTCAAAGAGGCAACTTTGGTCACCCTCTCTCTTTCTGCCTCTCTGCTCTTCTCCCCTTCTCCCTTCCCCTTCCGTAACCCACTAAATAAATATCCAACCTCCCTCTGCATGGCTTGCCTATCTGTCTGTCTCTCACCCGCCACCTGGGACCAGCCACCTTCAGAAACCTGCGGCAGTCTCATGTGCTCTCTCTGCCTGGAACTGGCTGCTCTGGGGTCCTCTGCCTGCCCCAACTCAGGGACCTGCAGTATGGTCTCATGACCTGCTGCCTGCTGCAGCCACTTGGGATCTGTAGCAATTTTAATTTTTCCATTACAAGCAGAACCCATGATTGGGTTCTGTCAACAGTGCTTGTGAAAGGGGAAGTGTAGGACTCAGCCATGGATAAGTTTAATGGAGGCCTGAGTCTCAATAGTTTACCCTGAAGTAATACCTGGTGGCAGGAAGGACCACAAACTGAGATCACCTAGGCACCACCTACAAACAGAGTATCCAATGAAAATTCCTAACATTCCAACCATTGCAGACAGGATCAATTAGCTCAAACTCACCAGGACACCCTTAGACAAATGCCAGCCAATCAACGGGCCTGAACCTTAGAAATCCCTCACCCCCACCTGTATGTAAAAGCAACTAGCCTTTATTTTTATATAAGTTTGCAAACTCGGACTCTCCAAGTTTTCATCACATTGGAGTGGCCAGAGAGCCCCAAGATTAGTTGGGGTTGGGTGAGGGATTTTTAAGGTTTATGACTTCTGATTGGCTGACATCTGTATAGGGGTGTTTTGGTGAAAAGTAATGGGTGTGTTTTGGCAGGTGATCCTATCTACAATGGTTGGAACGTTAGGAATTTCCTTTGGATGATCTGATCCTGGGTGATGCCTGGGTAGTCTCAGTTTGTGGTCTTAAACTACTGAGACATAGGCCTCTATTGAACTTGTCATGGCTGGGCCCTACGTGTACACTCTGACAAGTGCAGGTATCTTCAGAGACCAGAAGTGTACACTGGATCCCTGGAGCTGGAGTTGCAGGGTGTTGTAAGCCATCTAGCATGGATCCTGGGAACTGACCTCTGGTCCTCTGAAACAGCAACTAGCATTTTTGCCTAGTGAGCCATCTCTTCAGCCTGAGAAGAAGGCATCTATCCGTTCTCTTAGGCAATATTTTTTCACTGGCCCATTCTGATAGATGCAGTAAGATTCCACGGGGAACATTTGTTCTTACTTTCTGGCATTCTTTATGTAGATGTTTGCTATTTTCCTTTCATAATGCTTTATGCTAAATGTGCTGTGTGATAAAAATATATGCACATTAATTTTGTTAAAAGATAGGTTTCAATTTTACCTTTAATGGTTTGGATTCTTTTATGTATGCAATCTGCATCTCCCTCGTGAAACTGAATTACTGGTTAGAGAGCTGTAATAACTGAAATTATGCTTGAGAACCATGTCTACTTCTCTGATATGCAATCTGCTGGAAGTTAAGGACAATCTTACAGATTATGCTTGTTACACTGGAGTGTTTTTTTTAAAAATATGAATCATCATAGACAAGTTAAAACAGACATATAATAATGTAAGCTTACTTGGGGAAATGCCATTCTAAAAAGCCCCAAGCATCCCTGACCCAAAAAGAGAGCCCAGAGATAAAAATAATGGCACATTTAAAAAATGTTTTTATTTGCATCAAGCTGGTTTAGTAACATTTTGCCCTGTGATTCTAACTTGGTAGTGTGCACAGCATGTCTGGTTCAGAGTCAGCATGGTATTTCAGTGAAGGGTGAATATGCCTGAGTTCAGACCCTGAAATGCAACGCTGCTCTTCAAAAGAGAACCCTGCTAATTTGGCCTCACCCATCCTGAATGATGGTATTCAGAAGATCTATGTTTTATTTTATTTATTTTAAAAATATTTAATTTATTTTATTTATTTTAAAAATATTTAATTTATTTTATCTGTATGTAAACCTGGATGTGTGTCTGTGTGTCACATGCATGCAGGAGACCGTGGAGAGCAGAAGAGGGCATCAGATTCCTGGGCACTGGAGTTGTAGATGGTTGTGAGCTGCCATGTAGGTCCAGGAATGGACTCAGGATTTTCTTTAAGAACAGTGAATGCAATTTACCACTGAACTATGTCTCCAGTCCCAGGATCTAAGTTTTATATGTTATGCTAATGTAGGCTTCAACTCATATCACCAATGACAACCATGACATAGAAATAAACCTTACTTTCCTCATAACTTAATCTGTCTTTATATTAAAAAATATTTAGGTAAGTTTCAAATTTGAATGCAAATGATGCTCTGATTATTAGTCCCAGTGTATGGAAATACTTAGCAACTTGTCACATAACCTGTGTAAGTGCTAGATCATCTAACGTTTTAATCTCTTGTTTAAAAGATGATTATTCATTCAGTTACTTGATCAATTATCTTGGTCAATTATCACATGCTTGTCATGGTTTTAAATGATAAAGATATAGCAGTGGGAAGAGTAGCTTCCTGTATGCATATCCCAGAAGGGAGAGGAAACTGCTTGGTGTGTTCCTGTTTCTAAAGGCGGGGTAGAGCGTGAATGGAGTGAGAAGTCAGAGCTCTGTGTCCTGTGAGCACAGTGTCTGGGATTTTACCTTGGTGAGACTAGCGATGATGGGTTTCTTCCTTCCAGTTCCTCCTTCCATCTTTTCTCTTCATCCCCTTCCCTCCTTGTTTTTACCATCTTCCTTTAATTTCCCTGGCCAGTTTCATTTCTTTTACTTTTCTGCTCCTTCTCTTGTCTTATTTTCTCTGCTTCCTTCAACTGGAGCTGAGCTTGCACCTGGACCTTGAGGGCTGCCTCAGGTCTTCATTTGCATGTCACATGGAGGCGCCCTTGTAACCGACTACACAAGAAGGCATGCGCCAGGAAGTGTTCTAGAGAACCTCATTGCCAATACCAACATTTGGCATTTTGCTCCTTTTCCAACAGTGGGGATAAAACTTGCCCTTTAGCGTGTCTCTACAGCCAGTTCAGAGCAGAGCAGAGCCGTTTGCCCTCAGCTGGCCTATGCCACCTTTGAGGGTTTTACCTCCACCCAGGAAAGCAAAGGCCACCCATTTGTTTTTATTTTACATGCTAGAGTATATAGCTTTCCTACCCACCTCTGAGCCAGTAGCTCTATAATGTTATCAGTGCAAAAAAGGGAAGAGATGGAAATGTTTGTTCTTGTGTGGATCTCGCAAGCACATACTAAAATGTCCTGCAGAGAGAAAACGTGAGGCACAAACAAACCCACGTGTATGAGTTTATTAAGCAGATCTGTGCGATGGGCCCGGGGAAAAGAAAGGTGAGGGGATGGAAGGAGAGGGAGAGAGAGAGAGACGGGAATGGCGGCCTTTGCTTTTAAGGGGTTCCCGGTGCACGCGCGTGAAGGCAAAGATATATCTACGTCAGACGCTGGTGACAGGCGCACAGGGGCTTCTGTGTCAGACGTTGGTGACGCAGTTGGCAAGCCACCCACGCGTGTGCACCTGGGATACCCGAGCTGGCGGAACCCGGAAGTGCAGTTTCCCGGTGGGCCAGGGAATAACGCATACATTAACACCAAGATTCCAAGAAGGCAAAAACCTGCAGCTTGTCGGACTGGTTTGCAACCGAAAGTTCACATAGTTGTGCTACAGTCGTTCATTATGATGAATGATGAGAATATTTGTCAATTGCTTTTTTTTAAATTGAAGCACATGGCCAGAATATTAAGTGATTTTTAGTTTATCTGTCAATTATGTTACTGCTATTTTAGTGTGTGTATGTGTGTGCGTGTGCATACATGTGTGATGCATGAGAGAGTACATGTGCATCATTGGTCATGTATGCAGGTCAGAGGATCACTCTGGTAGGCGTTCTCGTTCCATCTGCAGGCAGGGATGGAGATCAGGCCACCAGGCTTGCTCTGCAGGCATTGTGCCCATCCTATTGACCCTCTTCACCGAGGTACATCACAGGTCCTGCTGGACTAGAACAGGCGGACACCGAGTCATGAACAGAAAGTTGAGACACCGCTAGGACTCACTTAGGGCCTGTCACCCCAGTCTCTTCCCACATTTCACTGCAAATACAACTTTAAGGTCTGGTTGAATCCAGGGATGACTGCATGCTACACCGTTGTCCTAGCTTGTTCAGCTTATTTTTTTAACGCTGTTATATGAAGGCAGAAAGGGAGAGAAAGTGACCTCTTATATAAAATCCATTGGTAGAAGTTGCAATAATTTACTGAGAGAGTGATTGTCTCTTTCAGCCATATAATACTTTGATGTTGAGAATTTATCATGCTCTCTCTTTAGTTACTTTATCTTAGGAGAGTTTCAGGTAAAAGCAAGAGTCTGCATTGTTGGGGAACACAAAAGGCAGATGGAAAACTAACATTATTGAGTGTATATGTTAGATAATTAATTCTTTAATTCTGCTATGTATCTGTACTTATTCTGTAGATTAGAACTTGACTCTTCAGAGGTAAGGACTAGAGACATTTTGAGAAGTAGTGAGGAAGGGTGGGGCAGAAGAAATTCCATACTGAGCCTCAATCTGACTCCCTAGAAAATTCCTTCAGTTTCCACTAAATATTTCTGTTCAATGAATAACAGCTACCATTCATCAATAAATAACGGCTATATAATGGCCCCAAATCAATGTGGTTAATGATAACTATATATTATGAAGTTGCTCGAGAAAGTATAACACAGACCCAGTTCAATTTGGCTTACTAAGTTGTTTATCTCCTAGGCTTTCTTACCACATACTTTATTCCCTCTATCACACAACAATAGCACAGAGTCCTGCCATCTGCTGCCGCATAAACAGAGCTAGAGATTGTTGCATTAAATGAAACAAGCCAGGCTGATGTTCTCACTGAATTATAGAAGCCAAAAATCAAACACATGGAAGAACAGAATAATGGTCCCCAGTGACTGGGAAGAGAGGAGGGCAGAGAGGTCAACCAGCAGCATAGGAGGAAACACCTTCAGTCCTTGCTGGACATAAGCAAGTAGCTGTTGGTTACAGCATCCCCTGCTGGGATGTTCTCAGCTGATGAGAAAACTGAGTTCTAGTGAGAGTCTTTTTTTTTCTTTAATTTTGTGTGCCTAAAGTCCTATAGAATTAGGGACTAAAACTATATTTATGATTAGATTTAATGCTACTTGTCTCCCTAAACTCTCTGCTTTTAAACATAGTCACTTTTGGAGCCAAAGCTTCAACAGCTACATGCCTGAGTGAGTGGGGCCACAGTTCAGGCCATGGCAGCATCCATCCCTGGAACTGAGGATTGTGAAATTAAGAAGTCAATAGTTTAAACAATAAAAAAGGTCATTCTCTCAGATTAAAAATTCCATTTATCAGTCTTTAGGTTCATCTTATTTTCTCTTTTTCCTAACCCCCTCCCCCATTGAATCATTCTAATGAGTCTTTTTTATTTCACTTGTCGTTTTAGGTCCTAAAACTTGTATTACTCAAAAACAAAAAAAAAATAACTTTTGTTTCTTTGTTGATATTCTCAATTCATTCAGATACCATTTTGCTAAAATTTCCCTTCATTGTCTTTTAATAATTTTTTCAACATTTTTAGTGTATTTAGGTCATCTTTTAAAAATCATTCATCTTTGATGAATTTTTGAGTGGGTCCTGTTTCCTGTCCTTTATATAGCTTGTGGATTTTTATTGCTGAAAATTGATTATTTGATAATCATAATGTGGTTATGTTGAAAATCAGATTTGTCCCTACCCTGCATTTCTCCCTCCCTCATACTTTTTGTGTTAAAACTCTAAGTAGTAGACCGCCTGTTTTGAGATGTCTCTTCTAGAGATGAGTATGACTTTTGTATGCACTCATTGCTGTAATTACCTTCATTTTTTTTTTTTTGGTTGTTGCGATAAAAATCCCTGATAAAAACATCCCAGGAGAAAACAGATTCATTTTGGCTAACAGTGTCAAAGAAATAGAGTCCATAATGACAGGGAAGCCATGACAACAGACAGGGAAGGCATGGGACCTGAAACAAGTGGCTACTCATGCTGTACCTGTGAGGACCTGACTTTGCAAACTCCATTTTAAAGAGGGGAGTTCATCTTAAGCCATAAAATGAGTTGGGAGTGAACGATCTCAGCTCCAGAAATGTGCTGCTGTGGCAGAAACTTGAACAGATCCCTAAAAATGGCCGATTAAGATGATAGGAAGCAGGGCCATAACATTTAACAAGGTCCAGATGTTCTTGGGAGGAATCCTGTCCTTGAAGATACTTTGTCAGCTATTAATGGCTCCTTCTTAGGTTTTCACGCCCAAAAAACTGATCAATGGGTTCAGAAAACTACGTTATCTTATGTACTACTCACCCAATCCCAAGACGACAGGACTTGAACTTCCCTGACTATGACATCTCCCCTTTAAGAGTTGGCTCTTTCCCCGGGGTTCAGAGCTGCACTTCCCTTACCCACTGTGTTGGTGTGGTGGGGGTAAATTCCAAACTCGAGTTCGAATATAATTAAAATCTTCATGTAATTTCCATCAGAAATCTGGCTCCATGAATTCATTTGGTGACCAGAAACTTGGGCATTCCACACCCTCACGCAGGAAGCAGACAGGAAGCTGGAGGTGTGGCCAGGCTGTAAACCTCAGACTTCCTCCAGCAAGGCTTCCTGCCCTTGTCCTGCTGCTCCCATTCCACACAGCACCCACAGCTGGGGACCGAGTACTCAGCCATATGGGCCTCTGTGGGCATCTTATGTTTAAAACACAGGAGACAGCAGGAGTTCCAGCTCCAACTGCTTTGACAGAGATCTTGATGGCCCAGAAATCAGACAGACAGACAGACAGACAGACAGATGGACAGATGTGTGAACATGCACACACTTTTGGAAGAATGTAACAACTATCTTTCCTGGTTTATGCAGACCAGCTCCATGCTCAACCCAGGCCTGCTGCTCATCCAGTCTTGCTCTGGATGAAAACTGCTGATCTTCTCAGTGTAATGGTCTGCTCTGTTCCTTTAAAAGACAAGCCACACCCCCATCTTCAGCTTTCCTGCCTGAGTTCCTTCTTTTTCTGCAGCAGCTCTGTCATTTCCTTCTCCTCACTTCTCTCCTCCCCCCACTGCCTCTCTCTCTGCTCTTCTCCCTTTTCCCCTCCATAACACACTAAATAAATATCCAACTTCCCTCTGCCTGGCGTGCCTATCCATGTCTCTGTCTCTTGACAGCCACATGGCTCCCTGTTCAGGACCAGACACCTTTAGAGACCTGCGGCATGATCTCATGGCTTGCCCATCTGTCTGTCTCACCTCGTGGGACTGGCTGCCCACATAGCTTCCTGCCTGGGACTCGTGGCCAGCTGCAGCCACTAGGGATGCGCCATCCCTGCCCGGGACTGGCTGGTCTCAGGACCCACTGCCCACTGCCTGCTGCCTCTTCGGGGACCTGTGGCATGGTCTCTGGACCAACTGCCCGCTACAGCCACTTGGGGATCTGCAGCATTTTACTTTTATCATTAGACTCAGGACATTTCTAAACATGTGTTGCTAGAGCAGACATCTGTGACTCCTTCATACATATGTGCAGTGGCATACGAACTCACCTTTTCTAAGGAGTCTCACCTCAACTTCTCTTCTGGCCCTTGGTGATCTGTTATGTAACTCCATCCATGACTTTAAACATGAGTTTTGTTAGCCCTTGCCACTGTCTTGAGTAATGCTACCTTTCCCCTTGTCTAAATTCTGAGGTATGATTGAGCGACTAGCAAACCAGCTTCTCAAACATATTCTAACTTGGTTAGAACACACACACACACCTTGCAAATGAGCTATTTGTGTTTATCAGCTTTTCTCATTACCATGAGCAAATACCAACAGAATAATTTAAAGGAACAATTTTGACTCATGTGTTTGCTAAAGACTCATTCTGCAGTATGAGTGTGGACAGAGCTTCACTATAATGGAATCATGGGGAGACACTTTAGCTCGCAGTCCATATGAAGGAGTGGGGGCTAGGGGAGGGAGAAGAGCGAGACAGGGATCAGAGGCAGCCATCCAAGGTACATTTTCAGAGGTTTACTCTTTTCAGTTGAGACCCATTGTTGAAACCTGCACCACTTCCTCAAAATAGCCTGGGGGCCACAAGTTCAACACAAAAGCCTGCAAAAAGCCAGTTATAGTCAGTGTGTTTTTCTCTTTACTTCAAGATGAAGGGAACTGGGTTGCTGTTGGTGAAGACCAAGGCAGGGTCAGGGAGGGTTTGGAGCTAGTTAAACCTTACCCAGCCCTACTCTCATTTTGGAGATAGTTCTTTCTTGTTTTGGGGTTTGCTTTACTATCATAAATCTTTGTTTCAAAGCTCCCAGAATATTGTTTAGAAGCATCTGTCTTCTCAATGTCTCTCCAGAAGAGGGAGGGTTTGTAGTTCAGTAATTTATCACTTTGCTGATGGAGTCCTCAGAGTTCTTAACTACTCCAACGATTATTTTCCCAAGTTTCTAACCATCTTCTGGCATTTCATGCTTTAAAAGATATGTTAAGAGACAAAAAAGCATTATTTAATCCAAGTCTAGCATTTTCTTCTTTGAGTCACACATAATATTAAAACCTAAAGACTCAGGTTAAGTGGTAGAATTTGCTTTAGAAATTATTTGTACAATGCTTCCTGCTTATAATGATATTTATGTAGAAACTCTTATGATGCTAGACTTGATTTTCCTGTAGAACCTTCAAAAATCCTTGTACTTCTAAAGCTCCAGCAGATGTCTCATGTGTCACTGCCTTCAAGTCAAAGCTGGTTCCGTTCAGTCTGTAGAGCATGATACCCTTGTTTCTGTAGAGCATGATGCCCTATTTCTGCTTCTGATACAGACTGTAAAACAATTTGTTTTCATTTTTAAAAAGTTTAAAGTGATTTTAGGGATTTCCTGTGATTTTCTTTTAAAAGAAATGGCAGCTTTCCTTCTGAGAAGCCACAATGTGTAGATGTTGAAGCATGTCTTTGTGAAGGTAATTTTCAAAATAATGCTGATTTGATCAACTCAATTAACGTTGTAATTATAAAATATCTTCACAAATAGGTATGGACAGCTGAGTTTGGCTTCTAATTCTCTTTTCAATTAACTAAGAAGTGCTTCACAGATAAAAATTTGTCCTAATAAGACGGTTGAGAATGAAAGAGTCATTTTGAGAGAATGTCAAGGCGACACTTGGAAGGGATTATTTTAATAATGAAACAAGGGTAATCAGTAGAGACAAATGAGCTTCTTCTGGTGTCAAGTTCCTGGAAGAATGTGCCAGAATGTCAAAATCCAAGTGAATCAATAGCTGCCTAAGAATGTGATATCATTAGGCACATATTTTTTTAAATATTTAAATTTCTGATTTTATATATAAATATCATTACATTTTCTGCCTACTATTAAGTATATAATGTGGAAAAATCTATAATAAACAAAGTGCATGGCATTCTCTAGCGTTACGGGCAGGGATTTTTCATTCTTGTGGTTGCAGTCTCTTTCTGCCCCTCGCTTAGTGCTGGGAAAGGTAAAAGACTGGGTGTGCTCTTTCTTCCTCCTCTTCCTCCTCCTCCTCTCTTTCTCCTCCTACTCTCTTTTTCCTCCTACTCCTCCCCCATCCCATCCCCCTTCTCCCATCTCCTCCTCCTTCTCCTTTTTCTCCTCCTCCTACTTCTCTTCCTACTTTCCCCTCTACCCCTTCTTCTCCTCCTCCTTCTTCAACCCTCTCCTTCTCCATCCCTACCCCCCTCCTCCTTTGCTGAACCACATAACTTTGACTCTCAATGACTTTTCTATTCTCAAAATTTCTCCCCTATACAATGCTTCACATGAGTCGCAGTTGGTTTCTGAAGTGAAGGGTATTATTAGGACTGTGTGGGACTTTAAAAACAACTTTATTCTTTGCTCAGTGGGTTCTCTTTGGATAGGACACAGGTCAAAGTAAATGCTATATATAAAGATAAAAATCTCTTGAGCCCTTGCTTTGGCATTTATTAGTTTTTGAGATTTCTTTTTAAAATAGGTTTTTGTTTTGCCTTAAATGTATGTGTGTGTGTGTGTGTGTGTGTGTGTGTGTGTGTGTGTGTGTGTGAGTGAAGGTACCTTTGAAGGTGAGAGCAGTCAGATCTTTCTGGAGCTGGATTTACACTGAATTGTGGGTTGCCCAAGATGGATGCTGGGAAAGAAACTTGGGTCCTCTGTAAGAGCAGTGCATTCTTCTAACTCCCGTGCCATTTCTCTAGTTCTTGCATTTGCTATTTTTTAAGGTTTGGGGGACCTTAAAAATGGTTAAATTTCATCCCTTCTAATATTAAAATGATGAATTTATTTCACCTGCTTTAATACTAGCTATACTGTGCCGAAATATGTTTGAGAAGAAACTATCAGACACTTATCTAGACAGGGACATCTCAGTTGTCATGTTCTAGCTTTATTTGTAATCAGCAAACATTTAGGCAGTGGGAGGATAGCTCTAAGGGCAAAGTGCTTTTTGTGTAAGCACAGAGACCTGAGTTCAGATCCCCAGCACCCAGGTAGGAAGTAGTCAAGCCAGACTAAGACATGAGGGCCTGTGGGCTTGCTGGCCAACCATTCTAACTAATCAACAAGTTCCAGTTACTGCGAGAGACCTTGTCCAAAACACCTGGCTTACACATGTGACCAACCTCACCAGCAGCAACTACAGTAGCATTTGCTTATATTATGACAAGTTTCTAGATATTTCTATAACAATCATTAGACTTGATCAGCCCTAAATCCTTGAAAACAATGGTGTGTTTGAGAAAAAACATCCCAATTAAATATGTAAGGAATGTTTATTCTCCCAAACTTATTTGAATAGGTCAGCCGTTGCTTAGTCATTTGGCTTCTGCTCACTCTCACTTGTTCTGAGTTACTGATGTTCTAGATGGGAAAATGTCAACAACCTTAGTGTTTTAAAACATGTCCGTATTATACATGCTTAAGTTCTTTCTAAATTGATTGAGACTTAAAACCAGTGGTTCTCAGTTTTCAGAAGGTTGAGAATGCTGTGGGTACTCACTGGAGAAGACTACCCAGACATGTGTTTCAATCAATAGAAAGTCTTTATTAGCTTTTTAATGCTATGACCCTTTGATACAGTTTCTTATGTTGTGGTGATCTTTAACCATAAAATTATTTTCTTTGCTACTTTGGAACTTTAATTTTACTGTTGAGATGAATCATAATGTCAATATTTTTAGAGAGATTTACCAAAGGGCCATGGGCTACAGGTTGAGGACCACTGCTTTAGACATAGGTAGTTTTCATTAAAGTAGGTTCCAGTGAACAGGGTTTAATAGTATAAATATTTGCAAGTATTTCACAACTATATTACAAGATTCTTTCTGTTGTCTGGGAATTTGCACTTCCTTAAAAGTTTTGATTTTTTAAAAGGTTTTTAGAAGATTTTATTTACTTACTTAGTTATTTAAAATGTGCACCTGGCTGTATGTATGCTCTCCACACGTGCAGGTGCAGTGGAGGCTGACTGAGAAGCCAAGGACAAAGGCACTGGGTTTTGATTCTATTTCATGGACTGACTTTGTGGGAGCCTGGTTTGTTTGGATGCTCACCTTTATAGACCTGGATGAATGGGGGAGGACCTTGGACTTCCCATGGGGCAGGGAACCCTGACTGCTCTTAGGACTAGAGAGGGAGGAGGAGGTGGGGAGGGGAGGAAAAGGGAAGTGGGGAGGAGGTGGAAATTTTTAATAAATAAATAAAGTTTTGATTTTTAATCATAGGTGAGAACACTGAGAAGAAAAAGCACATTTAAACCACTGTGTAGCAAACCCCAACACCATATGATTCTTAATATTTTCTTCTTTAGATAAAAACTTAGATATTCTTAGTCATTATTTGTAACAGGGCTCCAGACCTTAGCACAACTGTCTCCATGATGGAAGTACCATTCAGGCTGTAAAACAACATGTAGACAGCACCACCTGCCAGAACCCTAACTATATATCATCAACGCAATCCATTTTCAGAGTACAAACTGTGATCTAATAATAAAGACCTAATCCATCAAAGTCTATAGCTTTGGGGAAGTCTCTGAATGCACTAATCTTGTTTTCTGGCTTCTGTAGTCCCACTTCTGGCTAAGTGTTCTTGTTAGCTGAACCCAGAACCCAGTTTTTCTGCTTAGAAACTCACGTTGAGAAAGGCTTAGGGTGCTCAGGAGTCCCAAACACGCAGTGTAGTTACCGGCTGGCAAAGAAAGGCTTTCTATTGGTTGAAACACATGTCTGAGCAGTCTTCTCCGGTGGGAACCCCACAACATTATTCTTTTATGTTTACTAGCATATAACAAGGTACCAAGTCAATATTATAGGCATGTACACATCCCTCAAACTCTCTATGTAGCTGAAGATAAATTGTCAACTACTGTCTCTCTTGCCTCCACCTCCCCAGTGTTAGGAAATCCACATGTTCAGCTGCATGCCCACCCTAAGCAAATATTTTAAATATCTGAATGAGAACTCATGAAGGGCTAAAGTAGGCTCTTTGATGAAGCACAGAACTGACAAAAATCCCTTGATTTTAGTTAATTGCAGCTAATTGATGGAAGGATTATTTCTTCTGAGAGGCAGTCTGACACTCATTCCTGAAGTGGTGGAAAATTCATAAATTAAGCTGTATGGGAGTATCCATGTGTAAATCTGAATGGGTATTCAGCAAACCAGCATTCCAGACATAGCTCCTCTTATTGATACACATTTATTCTTATATCACGCCTTCTTAGCAAGTGTGCAAATAGGAAATAAAAAGCTTAAATTAATTGTTATAATAACAGAATCATGACAATTCGAATGAGCGATTGTGTACACTAGAACCCTAACTAGCTATAAACAATGTGGTTTCATTTTGAGACTCCAAACTGTGATCTAATATATGACCACTAGATGGCAATCTGTATTGATAAATTCTCTGGGTTCCCTTGTTGATAGGGTGGACAATTTTTCACACTAAAATATTTTAAGGTACACTGAATGACTTACATTAGTTGAAGCACAAATAAGGATTGAAATAGCTTTTAAAATTTGCTTTTTTGGAATTTGTTGGAGTTTTTACTCTGTTAATGTTTTGGACTGACAACTAAGTAGCCAGCGTTTCTGGCACCAAACTGCTAGTTTTGTGTGTGAGAGATAGTATGGCTCTTGCAAGAAAATAATAATTTTAGTTTTAGGTCATATGTAGAAAATGGATCGGCAGAAGTATTTATATGGTTGAATTGATTAAAGGCAAATTGCCAACCCCCTCCCCAGCCTTCCCAGAGAAGTTGTTACAACTCCGCTCTGTTGCTCTGGAGTGTAGCAACTCTGCTCTGCTAGGGGAAGGTTTCCCCATGAAAATGTTACAGCCCTTCCCTTCTTAGCTTCTGACTCCTCCTGCAAAGTTGCAACAACTCAGTTTTGCTAGCGGAAGGCTTTCCAGAGAAACTGTTACAGTCCAGCTCTGCTCCATCTCTACTCTGGTGAAAGAAGGTCTTCACCCAAACCTGGATGAAGATATTTATTGGGAGGGAAGAGACCAGGAGTCTGGCTACCTCTACCAGGGTAGACGAAGAACATCTACAAACTGAACAGGCACAGGGCTTGTATAGGAATTCTTAGGGGTAGAGTTTTCCCAGGGAGATGAGGGATTTGTTAGTTTAGTTGGTCAGGGGGCAGAGATGGCTGATTTCAGAGCCAAACAGTGCCTTTCACTGGTCTTTTTAAAGCTTTTTGGCTCTAGTTTTGGGGTCAGGGCATATTTCTTTCACTGACTTTGATTCTAGCGACAAAGTGTGTTTCTTTGAAACTGATTTTAGAGTTAGGGTGCATTTCTTTGGGTCTCGGTTCAGGGTTAAAGCGTTTTTTTCACTGGCTCTGGTTTCAGGGTCACGGTGAGTTTCTTTCACTAGTTCGGGTCTCAGAACCGGGGCATGTTTGTTTCACTGGCTCTGATTTCAAGACCAGGGTGGCTTTCTTTGGCTGGTTCTTTTACCCTACTCTTGGAGCTTGGAGGTAAATTGCATCTTGCTTGCAAAGAGTAGCTGGAAAATGAACCAATCCTGGGGCTATGAGCCAAATCAACTTGGTGCAAACAGTGTGGATTTGGTGCATTTTAATTTCTTTGTGTGACAGGAAGGGGAACTAAGCATGGACTTCTAACGAAAGCAAACCCAAGGCTCTCACAGGTACTTCTTCCACAACTCTGTGGACTTACTAGTTTTTCTATAGACTTACATCCAGATTAATAAACCTGTGAGATTACAAGCCGAAATAGCACAAAGACAGATTCTGTCACAGACTTTTAACTGAAACAATGGATAAATCACGTGATGAACTGTCACTTCAGGTGCCACTAAACACCATACTTGTGCTTCCATGAGTAGATTTGAAACTGGTCCGTGTCTTGGGCAGGAAGAGAGTCAAGCCTTGTTAATCACTTCTGCTGGCTGATGCTGACTTAAGCAGTCAGATTTGATATGCCGTCCTTTGCTGCCATCCTGTGGATATTTGAGATATGAATAAGGTAGAGAAATTCACTGTTGAATAAACTGCTAGAGCGCTCTGTATCATGTCTGAATCGGACCTGCACCCTCTCTCTGCAGAAAGAGTGCCTTTAGTGGCATTCGCTCATCCATTTTTTTCCATCTTCCACCCGTTCAGATACAGGTCTACTTTAAACTGGTCTTTGAATAGTGCACAGAGGAGAAGACTCCCAAGACGACTTCCGAATTCTGAGAAATGATGCTCTCTTATTCTTAAATAGGTCGGTTGGGGGTGGGCATCTGTTTCCACCTTAATTTCCATCTGACCAGGAGAGCTCGTTCTTTTCTGAGCAGTCTGTCTAACTAGGTTCTGGAAGGCATCTGTCATACCCGTACGGCAATGAGAGCACCGGAACTGATGAGTAAAGAGCTGGGCTGGTCTATTTTGGAATGTCGATACTTCAGGTCTTATCTTCCTTTTATATCTTAATGAAACATGCCACTATTATGCTGGTGTTCTTGCTGATGCTGCAGAATAATATGCCTGCAATTGAAGGAAAGTCTCTTTTAGGCAAAGCAATGTAAAAAATACTTTCCTTACACAGGACAAGATAATGAATTATCTTCTAAAAGAAGAGAGCTTTTGATCAATCACTATTTTGCTTTTTTTTTATTTATTCTTCTCTAAAACATCACCTCATGACCACAGTTTTCCCCATCTTCTCTCCGCCCCCTTTTCTCCAAGATTCCCTCCTTCCATTTCAAGAGCAGGCCTCTCAGGGTTGTCAGCCAAACACGGCATAGCAAGTGACAGCAACATTAGACATCTACCCTCTTATCAACGCTGCATGAGACAGCCCAGTAATAGGACAAGGGTCCCACAAGCAGGCAAGAGTCAGAGGTAACCCCGCTCCCACTGTTAGGCGTCCCACAAGAACAGCAAGTCACACAACCATAACCAATATGCACAGAACCTAGTTCAGACCCATACAGGCTCCCTGATTGTCAGTTCAGACTCTGTGAGCCCCTGTGAGCCCTGGTCAGTGGATTCTGTGAGCCGTGTTCTTGTGGTGTCCTCAAACCCTTTGGCTCCTACTATTCTTCCTCCTTTCTTCCCCCAGTAGGACCCCCAAGCTCCACCTAGTGTTAGGCTGTGGGTCTCTATCTACACCCATAAATTGGTGGATGAAATCTCTCTGATGATGATTATGCTAGACTCTGGTCTATGAGGATAGCAGAGTATCATTAGAAATCGTTTCACTACCTTTTAAAAAAACTTTTAAATTTTTTTTTTCAGTCATCTTTGCTTCTAGCCTAGGTCTCTGGGCCACCTCACCTCTGGCTCCTGGCCCTCTGGGCAGTGTCAGGCAAGGGCTCCCTTTTGTGATGTGGGTCTCAATTTGGACCAGTCCCTGGTTGGCCACTTGCACAGTTATTGATGTCAAGTGAACTCTTTGCTCTTGCATAGTTGAATTTAATGAAAAAAAATGGTCTAAGGGGTCGTGCATTAATGTAAACAATATTAGTATTTACCTTGTAGTGTCAAGCCAAATAAAACCATTAATCAGTACCTACTTGTCAGGAATTTTTCTTTAAACATTTCTATTCCACATCAAAATATCTGATAAAGTTCACTATACAGAGTGACATCACAGAAGAAAAGTAGGATCCAACACTATTTCTGTCTTCCTTTTTTTTTTTTTAAGAAATATTTTCACTATGTAGCTCCAATTGTCCTGGACCTCACTATGTAGATCAGGTTGACCTCAAACTAATAGAGATCTGTCTGTCTCTTGAAGGCGTGCACCACCACACTTGGCCAGGATACAACACTGCTATGTTTAATAACCTTTGATACTGCATTTCAGAAAATAATAAATATTATTCTTTTTCATTAAATATTTATTGTGATAATTTACTGTTAAAGCTGTGGGTTTCTCTAATCAAAAGAAATACCATAATGCTAACTTAGGAGAGCTCCTTTGACCTCACCTGTGCCTTCTACTTGCTTCTTATGTGAGGATATTTTTTTCCCTAGATACCACTGTTCCAAAACTCTAGTGAGAAAGAACACTGCGACTGAATCAGTCTCCTATTTCTGCAAAGCAGTGTGACTTCAGTAAACCTTCTGTTAGATGCCACCCCTTATCAGTTTTAAGCACATAATCACAACCATTATTTCATATTACACTTAGTTTCCTTCTGTAGGCAGAGAGTTGTATGCACAGCAAATCAATAGAAGATGAAGGACGTAAACAACAGATTGCTAAATAAATAACATAAAGTGATTCTCCATCAGAGCCTTAGTAATTACTTGGTGGAACAGGCTGCCCTTAATAAAACAATTAATTAATTTTTCAAATGAATTATGCAAGTCAATATTTTCCTTCATTAATGTTTTGTTGAAATCATTAGGCTTTATTAATGAATAACAAAGAAGGAATTGGGCCTTTCTTCTAGCTGATATATATTAATGTGCTTAGCTCAAACAAAATGTACTTCCAGTATGTAATGAAATTTGAATCAATCAAGTCAATTTGCTAGTCAAATGTTCTTTTGGAGCCCAGCTGCTCCATGGCAATGGTTGTCCACAAAGAACAAGCTGAATATGATCCAGAGACGCCATGGCTGTGCCAAGTTCTACATCAATTTTTTAGTACATCTCTGGTTTTCTCAAGTAGCAACTAGTCTTCCAGGCAGAACTTTATTATCTGATCTAATTAGCATGAAGATGTAACATTCAGTTATGCAAAACTGACCACTGGCACTCAAGTGCCAGTTCTTGAGGAACTGGAAGAGAAAGCCATGCTTGCCTTAGTCCTGTATGAGCCTGAACATAAAAAGTGGTTTCTATGCCAATGTCGAGATGTATGGTCATAGCTCCTGAGTGTGCCAGACATGGAAACCACACCCACAGAACACTGAGAAAGTGAAAAACAACACAAGTTTATTTCTGAGTTATTTGATACAGTTTAACACAGTACTGGTGCCAAGGGCAGGAATTTTATCTTTTAATGGTTAGACAGAATCCTATCATGTTATGTTTTTAACCTCCTTCATCCACTGATGGACATTTGATTGATTCTATATCTTGTCCTTTGGACATTCTATATCTTGTCCTTTGGACATACAGTTGCAGAAAATACCAGTGCATGGGTCTAGGTATATAAACAGAGACTGTCTTTTCATTTTCCATCCTCTCAGACCCGAATAATCACACAAAACTGCATTAATTACAACACGGTTGAGGCCAGTGGTTGAAGTGTATTCCTAGCTAGCTCTTACATCTTAAATTAACCCATTTCTATTAATCTGTGTTGCCACAAGGTTATGACGTTACATTATTTTCTAAATCTCTTTTTTTTCTTTAGTGGTTGGCTGGCATTTTTCTCCTTTGGCAGCTACATGGCATCTCTTTAACTCTGTCTTCTTTCTCCCTGCATTCAGTTTAGTTTTCCCACCTATCTATTTTCTGTCCTGTCTTAGGCCAAAGCAGCTTCTTTATTAACCAATGGTAATTGACAGCATACAGAAGGAATCCCACATCATTATGATCATTAATCACATATAACAAACCCATAAAACAAAAACATATTATAAACAAGAATTTTGGGAATTTGTGTGTAGTTTTCTTCAAACTGCTTCTTGCTGTTTATTGGGCAAAGTATTTTTAGGGTCCATAAAGACATATCAAGAGGTCTTATTCCATCAAACCAAATTAGCCTAGAAGGAATACACAGGTTCTCATCTTCTGTAGAAACAAAAACAGAATCTTTTTTCTAAAGTAACACATCCTTAGGCTCAAATTTTGATGTCAAGATACCTTTAAAGTATACATGTTGGTTTACCTTAGCAGATTGTACAATAAAATGTCTCTTTGTAGTTAGCTCAGTCACAATAAAAAAATTCAAAGGAAGCAAAATAATGTACACAACCCAGACTCTCTGTGTACATTCCATCTTCATGTGACTTATTTTTTACTCTATTACTTCTTAATATTTACTTTATTATCTTTACTCCTTTAATCTATGACTGTCTGTACTCTTTCTTCTTCCTCTCCTAAGCCCATGTACATTTACCTAACACTGTGACCCATTTAGATGTCTTTTATTTATTTTTGGTCTGAATCTGTGTTTATTGCATACCTGTAATACTTTTTTTGACCAGGAGTGAGTCTTAAAATGCTAAACCGCATTTCTAAAACTAACACTATGGTTTTGCCTGTTGGCTCTGCCTGTCCAATATGGTGGAATTATGTTCACTGCCAGCTCTGCAAGCCATGCACACTGCTCCAGCTCCAGGGATACAGTGGGTCTTTGTTGCCATTAATCAACTTGTAGTACTCTGCTCACAAACCCCATTTAAGTACTCTGTAACAGTATCTCTCGAAAAAGTCAGAGTTGTTCATGCCTCCAGCATGGTTCTTAAAGAAACCGTACCTCTGCTTGCCACCAGCAAACAGCCTATCTGAACAAATATAGCTGCCAAAAAGCTCCAATTGATTCCCATTTTTGTAGGTCTAGAAGCCTCCCTCCTCCCCTTTTTTAGGTCTTATGTGAATCCATGGCAGATGGTGGGTGACATTTGCAAAATGAGACTGTGTGTTGGTTTCCTGGTCACCCAAACTCACATAATCATGTAAAAGCTGCTGTTAATTATAACACTGCCAATGGCTCAAGCATATTCCTAGCTACCTATTGTGTCTTAAATTAACCCATTTCTATTGTTCTGTGTATCACCACAAGGCCGTGGCATTACCTCATTTTCTACATGTTTTGTTTCCTTGACGGATGACTGGCATCTTTCTCCTTTGGCAGCTATATAGCATCTCCCTAACTTTGTCTTCTTTCTCCCTGCATTCAGTTTAGCTTTCCCACCTATTTATATTCTATCCTGTCATAGGCCAAAGCAGTTTCTTTATTAACCAAAGGTAATAAATCATATTCACAGCATACAGAGTAGAATCCCACATCATAGGTGTCTGTCTGATGTAATTTCTTCCATTTATCTATCCGTCTATCAGCAATGCAATAGTGGGGTGGTTAGATTATAGGTAGTTTCGTTTGCAGTTCTTTTGCATAATCTTTGCCTTGTTCTCTGTGACAACTGAGCTAATGTACCCAGCAACAGACTATGAGAATTCCTGCTTCCTCACTGTGCCTTTGTCATTTCTTTGTCTTCTTGATAACATTGTTTTCTTGATAACAGTCATCTTTAACTCTTCGTTAATGATCTTATTATGATTTATATTTTCTTACAGTGATGATGAAGAGTTGATTTGCATATTTGATTAATATTTGTATTTATTTTATTTTTCATCTTTCACGTATGTGTGTGCATGTGTGTATGAATGTTTGCATATGTGTAGGCACACATGTGCATATGAAGGTCCAAGATTAATTTCAGGAGTTATCCTCTACTGTTCTTCTATCTTGTTCAATGGGTCAAAGTCTATCAAACTCAGAGCTTACACATATGGCTAATTCCATTAGCTGCCTTCTTTCTTTGGGGGTTCCCAGTCTTGACTTGTGAGGCCAGAATTTCAGACAGGTTGTTCTACCCTTCTGGTATCTGTGTGACTTTTGGTAACTTGAACTCCAGTCTGCACATCTGTGCTTCAAGCATGTAACCACTGTGCTGTTTTTTTTTCTAGTCCTCATACATCTTCTTTGGAAAAATGTCTGTTCAGATAATTTGCCTAGTATTTCATTAGGTTACTTGGTTTCTGATATTATGCTGGCTGAGTGCTTTTCACACCTGGATATTGCCTCCACACTTTGCACAAGTGTTCTTGTATTCTTGTATGGTCAAATCTCTTGACTCTGTTGATGATTTCTTTATTGTCCCCAAATCATTTTACTATTGAATTTTATTTTTTAAATTGCATTTATCTATCCTCTATCTATCTATTTTTTGTGTGTGAATGTCTAAGTGTGTGTGTGTGTGTGTGTGTGTGTGTGTGTGTGTGTTGGTGTACTATGGTGCCCATATCAAGGCTAGAGGACTTGTGGGGAATCAGTTATTTTATACCACCAAGTGAGTCTTAGGAAGTAAACTCAGGTCTTCAGGTTTGATCAAATGCTCCTTCACCTTCTGAGTCATCTTGCTGGCCCGTGTGCCAAAGCTTCTTACTGTTTCTTTATTCAGTCAGTCCACATGTCTACTTTTGCATTACTGCCTTACTTTTTGTCTTATTCTTAAATCTCATTATATGTAAAAGTTTTACATCAACAGTGTCAGTAGCTCCTCGGTCTGTAGGGATGACTGCTGTTCCTAGGACATTTTCCACTTATCTCTGTTCTTCAATAAGACACTTCAACATTTCTTTTCAGTGTGACATCGTATTCAGCAGTTTGATAGTCCTGTAGTGACACATCATTAATTTTTAATGATGGAAAACCAAACACAAGATGACAGTGCATCAAAGTCAACACTATACATCTGAAAGAACAATGGATGCTTGGAGGTTCATTTAGGAGAGCTCGAACAGTTTGAGTTTAGTTCTGCTTATGTTAAGACATTTAGAATGACAAGCCATCTGGATAGAAAAGTTCTGTGAATTAACCAGATGTGTCCAAACATAGAAATTCGCAGCATCCAAAGGCTGAATTTTTATATGAAGATAATTAGTTTCTTGCCTGACTGTAAGAGTAGAGGATTATATTACCAATGGAAAGTGACACTCAGGTCAAATTAGCTGTCATTCTCTTCATTGCAAGCAGTAGGTTAAGGGTTCCAGTTTGGAGTGGGCCCTTGGAAGTTAGACAGTTTCTGGACTGAATCTTACTTCTCTCTCCTGGTAGATGGATAATTTGGACAAATTATGAAGCCTCAATGTCCAACTTGCGAATTGCACATTAGAAAGATTTTGATCTTGTCTGTCTCTGGAGTTGATGTGAGACTTACCAAAGGTAATAAATACAGACATTGTCAAACATAAAGTGAGATCAAATAAAAAATGGAAATCACATGTTATGAATGTTTTATGTCTCCTACATACCAGTGTTATAATGATAGGCCTGGTTTTATGCTGTATATAACCTATATTATATAGAAAATACTTGATAAATATTTATGCTACAAAGTTCTCTTTTTAATATAGATTTGAATTTGAATTTTCTGTGCATATCCCTTAGAGCATCATCAGATAATCTGTGATGACTCCTTTGAACAAGATGCTTGGAACAGAAACAATATTCAGGAAAAGTTTAGTTGAGAAAACTAGACACTTCTTATCATCAGCATGTTTTAAAACAATGTCAGAATTTTTATTTTGCCTATTATTATTGTGGAATAAAATTTTTCTTCTATGGGTGAGTACAATGTGGGTTGGAAATTTGCTGACAGCTGCTCAAATAACAACAGAGAAAGTAGGATTTGGATTAAATATTATCTAACTCCCAAGAACATACTTTAACGTCTGCCCTCTGCTCATGCCTCACAAAAAAGAAATGCTGATTGAATATCTCATTGGAAGGAGTGATACACATGTAGAATTGCAATAGTTTTCCAACTATTGTTTTTATTCTCCAACTACGTCTAGTTTGGAGATGTCTTAAAATTTTTCTTAGTCTTTTGATGCCGACTAATTTGTGTAGTTAGATATTGAGTGATTATCTTCGTAAGTGACAAAAGGACATGAGTTACACCTGGGATCTCCTGTTAAATAAGTTTAAGAAATAGGTGAGCGGGACTAGAAAGATAGCTCAGTGGCTGAGAGCACTTTCTGCTCTTGCAGAGGACTTGGATTCCAAGCACCCATATTGGGTGGCTCACAACCTTAATGCCATCGCCAGCAGATGCCCTCTTCTGATCTCCATAAGCATCTGCATACATGTGAATGCATGCACAAACACTCACACACAGAGAAACACACACACACTCACAAATAAAAAAAATCTTTTTCAAACTTAAATAAGTAAGTATAATTTAAAAGTTTTATTAATGTATGATATTGTGTGTGTAAATACCAGGTTCCTATTGCACTAGAAGTTCTAGAGACACAGAGTTTATTCTGCCCCCATTTGTAAATTGACAGAGGTAGATGTAAATGCAAATTATTATTGGAAAGTGAATGCACTGCAGTGTAGAAATGCATGAGATGCAGCAAACCAAATGCTGGACTGGCCCAATGTACCATGTGGGTTCAGGACAGATACAGCAGAACTGATATGCGGACTGTATTTGTAAGGGTAAATCTGCACCATCAGGACTAGGAAGCCATTCCAGAGATACAGGAGATGAGCAGTAAAGACAAACACTACTGTCCATTTTGTGAAGTGCATATAATTCGGTTTGATGAGATGTGGAAGGTATAGGGAAATAGGGGTTTTAGAGAGAAATGACTTTGAATAAATACTCAGGGCACAAATAATGGAAGGCTGGGTAGACCTTGCTTCACTGTATGGGTTTGATATAGGCGTCAACATTAACCATTGAAGGGCTGTAAATAGATGAAAAAATATTCTTATTTTTGGGTAAAAGGAGAATTGAAGACAGCTGACCAAATTGTGCAGGTATATCACTTGCTTTTCTATTCCTTTGGTAAAACACCACAATCAAGGTAACTTATGAGTATATATCTATCATGGGGAGCATGACAGTGAGCAGTGGGTCTGGCAGCAGGAGCAGAGAGTCAAGAACTCACGCATCTAAATAAAAACAAGATCAGAGAGTGAACCAGAGAAGAGCAAGGCTATGAAAGACTCCCTCCAGAGATTCACTTCTGCCAGCAAGCCTGTACATTCTCAGTCATTCCAGAGAGTATCACCAACTGGGACCAAGTGTTCAAATCCCTAAGTCTATGGGGGATGTTCTCATTCAGGCCAATGCAGTGGGACTGCTGTGGTAAGCCAAGTTCAAGTGTGGACATGGCTGAGGTGAATGGTTTCCAGTGATGACTGTGTAGCAAAACATTGTGGGGAATCTTCATGATGGATTCCTAGGGTTCAGTCTACAATAAATAAATCAGAATTTCAGTGGTACATTCTGATATTCTAGAGTTGATTTTCTTCTTTGAATATTATATATATATATAGCATATATATATATATGTTCACTTTAGATATATAAGCATCACCTTAGCCTTTTAAATCAGATCTTATGAGTCTATGACCTAGGTTCTTAGCTTAAGCCTGCTATTCCCTGTGTGTGTTTGTGTGTGTGTGTGTGCATGATCCATCTGTTTGTCTGTCTGCCTCCCTGCCTGCCTGTCTGTCTGTCTGTATGAAATGTGTAGAAATCAGAAAATAACTATGATGTCAGTCCTCATGGATTTCCATCTTTTGTTTGAGATGTGGTGTCTCATTGGCTGGAACTTTGACACATGTCCCAGGCTAACTGGTCCATGTGTTGCAGTAGAGAGGGTTGCTTGTTTGTCCCAGTTTCTTTATTCATTAACCAATGAAAGCAACACATAAACAGAAGGACCTCCTACACCAGTTCATGAGCTTCTATGATCTTATTGCTGCTTCCAGTCTTAGGCAGAAGGCAGGCAGTATGCCTGGCTTACATGGATTCTGGGGACCAAGACTCAGGTTCTCACACTTGCAAGGCAGTAGCTTAGTTACTGAGCTCTTTCGCCAACCCCTCATCTGCTGCTAGTGAGGCACAGAAAACATCACCCCACATACAGAAACATGACATTTCAGAAAAGAGCAAAGCAAGAAGACTGCCTTTTCCCTTTGTGCTCCCTGAGACAAGTCAGAAAGTCTAGGAAGGCATGCCTCCACCTTCTCTCTTCCTTTTCTCTGCAAACCCTCATTAGGGCTGTCTTGCCCTACAGCACGGGGAAGTAATGTTGCCGAGGGATGGAAAAGAATCTGGAAAAGTAGGTCTTTGTTCATCACTGTGAAATCAAACCCTCTTTCCTCCAGTATGTTTCGGCGAAACTGTCCTTTATGGCACAGCGTCTCCACATTTGGAGCTATCACTACTGATGGCTTCTGTATCTTGTAAAATGGGAATTTTAAATGATTTTATACTTTCCTGATGCTGTGGCAGTATCATCTGTAAGCCTTGGGGAAGGCAAAGAGAAAAACCTACCCCCACGGCCTGTTTTGAGAAGCATTATTCTATATGCTCTGTGACTTCATTTTTTCTGCAAAATTGAAGAAGAATCATGCTAGCTATGCTAACAAAGGTTATGAATTTGGCTGCAATTATTCTTTGTAGACTCCTGTGTTTGACCATTTGGTCTATGGTTGGTGGTGTGGATTGGGAAGCTTGTAGACCCCTTTGGGAAGTATTTAGAAGTATATCTTGGATAGGTAGGCCTTGGGTGTTATAGCCTGGCCATCAAAGAGGTCATTTCTCCTGTTCTTTATGGCCCTTGATGTGTGGTGACACAAGTACGCAGTTTCGCAAGTTGCTGCCACCATATAGTCTCTAACTGCCATGCTTTCTCTCGGTAATGCCTGTGTCTCCTCAAACCAGGAGCCAAAGGAAATCTTCCGTACCACAACTTTCTTTGTCAAGGATCTAGTGGTAGATATAAGAAGAGAAACTAACCAAAAAGGAGGTACATTTCGTCCTTTATATGTCTGAATCTGCCAGCAAACATGTTACCACCAGATACCTCCTTTGCCTATAAACCTCAAAATAGTTACTTCAGAGTCCCATGAGAACTAATTTCTAAATCTCTTGTGGAAGAGGTGGTAGTTCTAAAAACTTAAGTCCCCCTCACTAGCTTCAGGTCTGGGAACCAAGAACTGAGGATCCAGCTTATGATCTACAAATCTTCCAGGAGAAACCATGCCCAAATCTTCAAAACACATGATCAACTTGAATTGCACAGTATTGCTGCAGGATTTGAAGACACTTTGACAAAATGGACGTCACATATCTTGTGGATAGTGTTATGTTGATTACATGTTGAGACAGTTTATATATTGACACACTGGTTTAGCCTGGTGAAGGAGACAACATTCAAACTCAAACTCTGGGTTTGGATTTTGTCATAACTGATTTAAAGATACCGGTAGGTGTTAAAAAGAAGGCATCATATTTTTAATGAGAGCACTTGCTTTCTGTTATCAGAACATAAGAAAGGAAGGGTGCAATTGGTTCTGAAAAACTGAAAGTGTCCTTAGTGAGGAGCAGAAGGAGGTAGGATGGCCAGGAAGGCTCAGTGTGGAGGTGGAACGGAACTGACAGCAGGAACGCTGTGCTCGTTAACTTTTATGTGTCCACATAAGTGGCTGCAAAGTACCTACATTCTGCTTCAGTGCAGTTCCTGGTGCAGAGTGTGACTGGAAATTCTTTGTCAGGCTGAAGCAGATGGTACTCTGTAACGCTAGTGGTCCTCATGCATTCAGCTAAAGCCTAGACAGAAGCAGAGCCCTTCCCAATGAAGAGGGCCTCTTCCTGCCCAATAGCTCTGAGACTCAAACCCAGATGTGAGCTCTGCCCGGGGCCTGGCTGGTTCATTATCACACTGGAACAAAGCCATCCATTCTCTGGCGTTTCCAGCTTGCCAAGTCTGCCACCGACCTGGGGACTTCCTAGCTCCCCCATCATTTGTGAAACAACTTACAATAAATTATATGCCTACAGGATGCTGCAGAGATGAATGAGCAATAAACAACAAGAGCTGCACACAGGGCCCTCTGCATCTGGCGGCTTTTATATCCATAGGCGAAATGCACCACGGGGCAAAATTTTTACGAAACTTGGTGTTTATATTGAGTATGTGTCTACTGTACATGCTTTTATAGTTGTCTTCATACCCTAAACATTATGAGTTTAGTTTACATTATACTAAGGACTATACATTATTGATAGATGTTCAAAAGCAATAGAAATGTGTACAGGAGATATGCAGCAATTATATTCTTTAATTAAAGGGATGTGAGCATACTGATATCTGTGAGGGGGTCGAAAAATTAATTTAAGAATACAAAGAGAATATTTCCGTGTATTTTGTTTTCTTGTGTTTCTTTCTGGGGGACTCCTAATGCAGGTAGTAATCCAGAACAAGTTGATCAGCACACACTGTCCACATTCGCTTTCGTTACTGGCCTAATGCATTATGAATCTCTGAAAGTTCAGGTTTTTTCTTGATATACAGTTTTATGGAATCTCGTAGACTCATTCAGTTGGACTTAGGATAATACACATCACCACCATTCCTAAGGAGAATTGTGCCTCATGTATCTTCTGAAAGCACAAAGTAGCCACAAGGACTCATTGGTCTGACTTATTCTCCATCATAGAGAAGGCTGTATTTCAAGGATGCAAAGATGATGTTGTGTTTTTAATCTTTATGTCACCAGTGAGTGCCAAGATTCAACAAGAGAGTAAAACTAATCATCCAGAGGTGTGTATGGGGATCTCTATGCCTGGGACTTTTATGTACTCAGTCACTGGGAGCCTTTCAGGCCCAAGTGCATCCCACTCAGTGTCTGGATTTGACAAATGAACACAACTTAGACATTTTTTTCTTACTTTCAACATCTTAGCTTCCTTTTAAGATTTCATCTTCATATACTGTCTACATTGTTAAATTGTCTGAAAATGCAAAACAGTCAAGCAGTACACAAATTAAGCCACAAAGTAATCGGGTTTCAAACACTAAATATTCACAGCTCAATTACGTTATTACTGAGATGTTTGTCTGAGCTGTTGAAATCTCTGCATATTTATAGCTACTTCACACTAACCTTTTGAAACTATCCTGATGTGAAAATAAAAAGCCGCATTTGTTTTTAGAAGGCAGGTTAAAGTTATGGTTCCAGGTATTTAAAAATGAATAAAAAGTCAATTACCTTCAAATTTTCCAACAGGATGATTTGGTATTGAAAATAGAGAGCTGATTACAAATTGCCTGATTATGTTTTTGCTTCTGAAAAAGGATATTCAAAGAAAATGTGATCTAAGTTATAATCTAAACCGTTCTTTCCATTTCACGGTGTTATAGATGGAACCTGCTTCCCAAATTCAGCACTTTCACTGTCTGCTTTAATTTCAGCCAGGAAACCCCAAGAGTCACTGGAAAACTTGGTTCCATTTAACTTTTTTTTTTTATAAAGATTTATTTTATGTATATAGTACTCTATCTGCATATACACCTGCATGCCAGAAGAGGGCATCAGATCCCGTTACAATTAGTTGTGAGCCCCCATATGGTTGCTGGGAATTGAACTCAGGTCCTCTGGAAGAGCAGTCAGTGCTCTTAACTGCTACGCTATCTCTTCAATCACCATTTGTGGGAGTCTGCGTTTCTCAATGGATACCCACACCCGACCCAGGCTGCGCGCTTCCTGAACTCGGGCCCACGAGAAGGGACATTGTCCTGAGGGTTGGGAAAGAAAACACACACACAAAGAGACCTGGCTCATCTATAAGAGTAAATGGCAACTTTATTAAACTCAAGTCAGATATTTATACCAGTGGGCAACCAGGATCAAAAAGGCAAGGCCTCCTCCCAACCAGAAGCAGGAGGAGAAGATTAAAGCTTCCCGGCCCCTTGGGCAGGGTCAGCTAGGGGAGGCAGGCATGGGCCCACTGCTAAGACTTTGAATACAGGTGGAATCACCATAACAAAGAGAGCCAGGTTCTAGCTAAGTTATCCCCCTCAAGCCAGAGCTGGAGCAGAGACTCCAGGAAGTCGGAGGTCACACGGCCCTGCGAATTGTCAGGAGAGAAGGGAAGAAACTTTGGTAGCCACAACCATTCAATTTTTGAAAGTTCCTTTTCCTTCAGCAGTGGAGGGAAGACAGTTTTGAAAGAAAGGGCATTTCAGTTTTCCCATGCTAACAATAACATCTTTAAATTTTCGGAAAATGATGCTCTGTGACACTTCGTGTGTGTGTGTCTGTGTGTCTGTGTGTGTGTGCCTCTGTATATATGTGTCTGTGTGAGCTTCTGTGTGTGTGCATGTATGTATGCATGTGTGTGTGTGTGTGTGGGCGCGTGCGTGCGTGCACAAGTTTGTCTGTGAATGTGTGGGTATGTGTGAGGATGCCCATGGATCTTGCTAAAGCTGGAACCACAGGTGCTCATGAGTTACCCTCTCAGCTGTCTCTCACAACCTGTTTTTTCAGCATTTACAAACAAGAAATAGTCAAGCTTGAAAATGTCAGTCACTTGGCCTCCTGACTCCCAAGAGCTTCGCATCCTTTGCTGATTAGGCCTTTGTGGTCCAGGGTCCATGCTCTGCAATTCTGCACGTCCCCGATTCTCTTACAGCAAATGGAATGACTTCACTGTGTGCATTTCTTATTGCTGTGAGAACAAATCATTACAAAAACAGCCAATAAAAATAACACAGGTTAAATACTTTATAGAATCGAAGCCTGACTTGGTTTCCACTGACTTAAACCAAATTCCTTCAAGATGCTGCAGGGGAAATCTGGGTTTTGTTATGTTTTTGTTCTTGCCTTTGTCAGCGTCTTTGTTGCCGGAGCCATCTGTTTCTGTGTTCCTTATCTCTCTGTGTCCTAACCCTCTTGTCCTCCTTTCCTGAGGACCCCGATTACCTTGGTTCCACTCAGAAAATTCACTGAAGTTCCTTGTTTCAGGGCCTTTAATTTCCTCATAATTGTATGATTCTTCTTGCCATATGTGGTGGTGCATATGAGAAACGACCCCATAGGCTCATATGTTTGAGTGCATGTTTCCTGGGTAGTGGAACTGTTGGCTAATGATTAGGGGGTATGGCCTTGTTGGAAAAGGTGTATCACTGGGAGTGAGCTTAGAGGTTTCAAAACCTCAGCCCATGCCCCCGTTTCTCTCTCTCTCTCCCCCTTTCTCTCTCTGCCCCTGTCTGCAACAGATCAGAATGTAAAGCTCTCAGCTCCTTCTCCTGTACCATGCCTGTCTGTGTGCACCATGCTCCCAACCATGGCAAAAATGGAGTAACCTTCTGAAACTACAGTATGCCCCCAATTAAATACTTTCTTCTATAAATTGCCTTGATATAGTGTTCCCTCCCATCAGTAGAACAGTAACTAAGGCACCATGAAAGGTCACAGTTTAAGTCTGAGGGACAAGGTGTGGCATGCTTGGTGGTGGGCAGTCTAGTTATCACATTGCCTACCACATTCATATAGAAATAGTAAGGCATGATTTTTAGAATGAATTTTGGGTGACTGCTGCTAACTCCAGGCAAGGAAGAAATGCATTGTATTTGTTGAAAGATGTGATTCCGTCTGCCTTCTTTTCAACAATGAGTGCTTGAGTAAACATGGCCATACCACTGAGAATCCTCATGTTGTGTGCTTTCTCCGGGAGGAATGTGGATCCTTGCTGTGAGAGCCTTCTGCTAGACACAGATTCCTTCATAAAAACATAATCCACCTAGCATATCTCCATCGGTTTGCAATCACCAAGTCAAGGACACATTTCACAGTCTTGTGAGAATTCTACCATGTCACAAAAAATTATAATTCAGAATTCTCCCTTCATAAAAACTATGTATTCATTAACACAACAAGTCATTCAGAAACATATATTTAATATAGGACAAGGATGGTTTTAAGGGTGTGGTGGTGCCCTTAATTATAGCACTTGGTAGGAAGAAACAGGCAGATCTTTATGAGTTCCATGCTAGCCAGGATATAGTAAGATCCTGTCTGAAACCAGAGAAGTTTGAAATGGTACCTATCCTTTTTGAGGCATTAAAAAATAATAAAAAAAACTTGGAGACCTTTAAGGTATTAGAATGTATTTATGAGGCTGGTAAAAATTATGAATTGGAGGGAGATTTGTTTTTATTACCAAACCATAAATCATAAATCCGGCATAATACACCCTTAGAAAGGCACACATTAATGTCTCTGTGAGTTGAGTGTCTAAAATCACAAAGGTTGTTTAACTGTCTTAACTCTCCTGATTTGAAATTCTAGACTATATTCCTATCCTACATGGCACCACCCACACAGCAGTACAAGCAGGGCAGTGTCACTTGTGAGGGGCTATGCCTCAGCTTGGTTGCCTCCCCTGCTTTTGTCACTTTCTCCCCCTTCCTTCTTTGTCTCCCTCCTCCCCCTTTATGAGATGACACATTATGGGGCAAAACACACATATTTGGGATCCCACTATGTCCTCTGCCCAAGATTAGAATTACACTGCCTCTCTCCACAGAGGCTTATGGAAAGATTTGGTTTTTTGCTTGTTTGTTTTGTTCTGCTTCCCCCCGCCCCCCACTCTCCCGGTAACTGGGGAACAGTATTTCCGCTTCCATTCCTGGCTTTCCTGCTTAGGTTCAACGAGAGGGAGAAAGGGTGTTTTCTCAGCGAGTGTTGTGTGGAACAGTGAAGGAATCATTTTCAGAGTGCACACAGGGGAACTGCAGGGAAGAACGGATTGGGTCTTGGGCTTTGAGACTGAGAGGTAGACTGACCACAGATAACAGCAGGGGAAAGAGACAGAAGGAGGGAAGAGCTTCAGAGCTGAGGGGCAGGCAGTGAGAAGGGCAAGAGGCAGGGCTGCCAGGTGAGTGGCTCAGGGCGAGCTGTAGAAATTCTGTATCTCAGGATAAATCAGTATACATGTGACCAAATGTATTACCAGAGGCTTCCTGAGTGTGGTTTAGGACCAAGCCATCTGCACTCCCAATGAGCAAATTTCACAAACTGCTATTGTTATTTTCACTTTTGTGTAATAAGAAATGAAACTACCATCTTTATTTTGTGATGTTGTGCAATAAAGGGCTACAGAAGCATTAAACTCACAAAACTATTTTTCAGAGAACAGATGCTTTCATGGCGGGTCAGGAACATGGTGTGATCTGTCGGTGAACATGTAAATACTATTGTCAGAGTTTCCTTTTCGAGGCCAACAGCTAGTCCCTTCCAAGGAAGCTGTGGGAGCTGGTAGATGGGTGCTGGTGATAGACGCTGGTGGGTGAGCATTGGTGATGGACGCTGGTGGTGGATGCTGGTGGGTGGACACTGGTGGTGGATGCTGTTGGTGGACGCTGGTGGATAGATAGTGGTGGGTGGACACTGGTGGTGGACGCTGGTGGTGGACGCTGGTGGGTGGACGCTGGTGACGGACGCTGGTGATGGACGCTGGTGGTGGACGCTGGTGCTGGATGCTGGTGATGGATGCTGGTGCTGGATGCTGGTGGGTGGATGCTGACTTTCTGCATCTTACACTGTTTCCTAAAATGCAAAGTCATCTGGCCTTGTTATTCCCTGTATTTCTTTTGAGAAAAAGGATATAAAAACATTTTTTGAAGAAAAGAAAATCTTTAATTTGAGCTTTGAGTATTTTAGAATTTGTTTGCTTGGACTTTCATTAGACTGGTAATCTAATATTTTTGTAATTACTTTATCTCTTAAAGTTCATCTTTCCTAGGAATGAGGCATGTACTTCTATCGCGACTGTGACTGTGGAGTGCTCACTTGCTTCTATGCTTGCCTCATTAGTAGTCTGAAAATTCGTGGAGAACAAGGACTGAGATTTCAGTATCAATTCTATCAGAGATTTAAAATAAACATAAGAAATTAAAAGCCCTATTTTTTGATATCTCAGACGGTTAAGTTTACAAATAGACTCTATTGTGATTTGAATTGTGATCCCCTACTTTTGTTGAGTCTTTGCTTCCCAATGTGTTACACTGTGCCTTTATTTGGGACTTAAGGTCACTGGAAGTATACACATTTAAGATGAGATCCTGCTGGAAAGCGGTGTACGCCTGATCCAACATGGCTGGTCTTCTTATATAAAAAAAAAGCTTTAAACAGGCGGCTGCCCATAAAGAGAACTTCATGTGACAAGCAAGACAGACTGGAGTGCTGGTAATGTTCCAAACCAAGGGGTGCCAAAGATTGCCAGCAAGTATCAGAGGCTAGGAAGAGGCAAAGCAGGGTCATCCCAGCATGTGGCCCTGCCTCAGCTTCAGCATCCAGAACTCCATGACTGTGTGCTGGGTTAAGTGTTTCTGTGTGGGACTCATGAAATATTTCCAAGTTAGAAGCCCCACAAAATCTTGAAGAATGCTAACTTATTGTTATGATATTAGGCTGTCTTAGATATGGATTTGCTGTGCATGTCTCTATGCAAGATTGGTGTCTTATGAATATTATTTTTCCTTCTGTAGATACTGGTTGTGTTTGATTTTTGGCAATAAGTGGTGGCTGTGATCCCCATACAGCTTCACCACCTTGCAGTATGTTAAGATAAAGCAAGCATTCTGGGAATATGGTTCAGTTGGTAAAGCGCTAGCTGCGCAAGCATGAGGCCCTGAGTTAGGTTTCAAGAGACCATATAAGAAGAATGGGCGAGCTGATTTGAGTTTATGATGCCAGGATGGGGAGACAGAGATGCTTAGAGCTCACTGACCAGGCAGCCTCTTGTGCTCGGTAAGTGCTAGGCTAATGAGACCTAATCTAAAAAGAACACAGTGGATGCTAACATAGTTATAACATCTGTGGTTGACTTCTGGACCTCACATGAATGCACAAATGTACATCTGCACTCTTCCATGTGTATACACATGTATGTACATGCATGTACACAGTTCAAAATGTGTTCTCAGTCTTTAAGTTTCCCAAATCTAATGCTAAGATATAGAAATGTTTAATAGGCAATCGTCTGTAGTCCTCTGTGCCCTTGGAACTTGGGTGGGTAGCATGAACCCAGACAAGGTATATTCAGTGGTTCAGACATGTAGTCTCCATAGTAATCCTGGGCAAGTGTATTCTCAGCTCCACACAGCAAACACCCCTCATATTTTCCAAATCCCTTTGTATTAAACGATCGCTTTCCTCTTTTTTTTTTCCTATTCCATAGCAAGGGTCTCAACTCGAATCTCATGCATGGTAGGCCACTAGATTACATGCTTAGTCCACAAGAAATAATCCTATTCTGTTTTCTTTAGTGCTGACTATTGATCATTCTGAGCTCCCTCTACTTGTTTTTCTGCTCATTTGTTGTTTGCTTGTATTAACTTCGCTTTGTACCTGCAAGTGGCTTGAAAGAAAATAAAAGTCTTGCTTACTTCTTCTTTGATTCTGGCGAAAAGACAAAATGATATTAGTTCCTAATCTGTAAGTAGATCTCTCTGCATGCTCCTACTTCCACAATAGAACCTAGAATCTGGTCAGCTTTCGTTGTTTTCTCTAGATGTGGGTGGGGAGGCCTTGTACTCTCCAAGGTGTCGTTAGGGAGAACGAGTTGTCTGCACTTTCGGGAGTGCAGCGTCACTCTTGCTATTCTGCTAAGGCAGGCCTATCTGACTGCTTCACAATTTAAGATACGAGACCTGCGCTCCCAGTATGCTCTGTCCGACCATACGGCAACACCTATGGCAGTCATGTTAATACCTTGATTCACCTGCTGCTTTCTCTAATTCAGGGCTCCTGCTTCTGTCTCCATACAGCAAAGTTGGCTTTCTCTTTGTGGGCAGTCACATCTCTCTCTGATGACAGTCAGGAAATGTCTCTGTTCTAAAGACTCACATAGTTACAGTCAACCTCCCCAGAAAATTCAGGATTATCACCTCACCCCAAGGGCCTCAACTTTAATCATGTCTGAAAACTCTTTTGGCTGTGTAAGGCATCATATCCACAAACGACAGAAACTAGGCCATGGGTGTCTTAAGGGAGGCATTATTCACCTTCCGCACACATGATGGAAAGGAAGGGGTATCAGTCATATTTCTCATTGGTGTGACAAAGTAGATGACAGAAGAATCTTACAGTAAGGCGGATGTGTTTTGGCTCCTGGTTTAAAAGGACACAGTCCATCAAGGCCAGGAAGGCAAAGCCAAGTTAATGACAAATCATGGCTTTTGCAGTGTGTGCTTGTTCTCACGTGGCTGCATCAACATACAGAAATAAAAAGGACTATTGATGCTCAACTGACTGTCTCCTTTTATCTAGGCCCAGAAGTAGCCTGTGGGATGGTGCCACCAACTTCAGGGGCGATCTTTTGGAAACACCCTCACAGACACACCCATAGGTGTCCCTCGATAACGCTCTAGGCATCACTTAGTCCCATTGAATTCATGATCAAAATTAGCCTCATAGAAGAGATTTTGTTTAGGTAACTAAACACAGGAATCTGGACAAGAAATTAAAATATGGAAAGAACAACAAGGCAAACAGAAGAAAACCTTGACCTGAAGAGATGTTGGCGAGTATAATGCCTGGATGGATGCGTAATGGACGGCTGAAGGAAGAAGCAGCCTAGAAGGCCTGGCAAACAAACCACGTGAGTCAGGAGAGCATGCTAAGAGGATGCCATCAATAGGACAAAGGTTTAGATCAGTGTATAGCATACCACATTCCAGTCCCCATGGAATGAGGCACTCGTTACTCACGTGTGACTCATCTCCCTTTTAAAATGGTGATCCTAGGGTGGGGCATGCAGATAGCCGAGTATCCTGGAAGATAGAAAAGTAGAAGGGACCGTAAAAGAATGACTCAGAAATTGCAGTGAGATTATACAGTAAAGGTTGGAGAGAGAGTCCAGCTGGGAGAGACCCAGGAAACCACTAAATGTATGAGTGTTATGAAGCCCAACTATAAAAGACAGCCATGTAGGGGAAGCAGCAGTCAGTATAGGCAATGCAGTTTGAACAGCTTGCAGATTAAATGTCTCCTAAACTCCTGTACTAAGTGGCCCTCAGGGTGCTATGTTAGCAGATACAGTCGAACCTTTAAGAGAAGCAACCTTGTGAGAGGTTTTTAGGTCTTTGGGTCATGTCATTGAGGGGGACTGTGGGACCATGGGTGCTTCCTTTGCTTTCTGGCCACAAGGTGAGTGGCTTTACTCTGTCACATGTTCCCATCCTGATCTGCTGCCACGTCCCAAAACAATGGATTCAAACAGCCTCGGACTTGAACATTCAAAACAATACCAAAATAAAAGTTTTCTCTTTGAAAGCATCTGGTGTCTTGGATATTTTGTTACAGTGAGAGAAAACTGATGACAGAGCAGGGAGGGAGCAAGTTTTTACAGAAGTCTCAGTGTCAATGTGGAAAGGGATTAGTCGGCTCAAGGGAGGGAGATTACAGTCAGACCTTACACTGAGGACCACTGAGGCCTCCAGCAGTATGCTGGAGGAAGGCAGTGGAGAGGAAGCTCACACATATTCTCTTCAGAAAGTTTTGAATGATTTTGGCCAACATGATGAGAAATGTATTTACAGTCGCTATTCTACATGTGTCTAGGATTTTGATTTTTATAATAGAATACATAGTAAATCGTGGGAAAAGTTAATGGAAAGGTAAATACATAGTAGTATTACAGAGGGAAAATACAGAGCCAATTAATATTCAGTGTCTTCATTAGCATGACAATAATGGGTGTTTAACATATAAAATTGAATTCACAGTTTGCATAAGTGGGGACCAAGATTATTTTCTTACACAAAGGCACCCCCACATGGAGGAAGTAACTTCTAATTATGTTCAGTTTAATTTGAATGCAAATGCGCTCCTGGCATTAGGACCCTGCTGAACCAAACACCTGCTCTCTGAAAAGATTAATCGTTGGGGTGATTTTAGCTTGAAGCAGTTCCTCCTCATAGGCCCTGTGTAGGAAGGCTTTTTTTTTTTTTAACTCCTTTCTCTTTTGCTCTTTACTCTTTTGGGAGCCCTGTCACCCACTTCCCAAAATGTGACGGGGGCGGGGGATCTTAGCCTTAATTATGAATGCCCAGCCTTAGCTTGGATTGTTTCTTGCCATTTTTCCTTAACTTAAATTATCCCAACTACCTTTGGCCTCTGGGCTTTTTTGTTTTCTTTCTTCTGTATATCTGTCTTTTCTTCTTACTCCGTGGCTGGCTGGGCCTCTAGGTGGCCGGCCCCTAGCACCCTCCTCTTCTTGTTCTCCCATTTCCCTCTTCCCAGATTTCTCTCCCTGTTTATACTCTCTGTCTACCAGCCCCACCTATCTTTTTCCCTGCCTCACTCTTGGCCATTTAGCCCTTTATTAGAGCATCAGGTGTTTTAGACAGGCAGAGAATCACAGTTTCAGAGTTCAACAAATGCAGCATAAACAAAAGCAACACATCTTTCCAGGGTTAAACAAATTCTCTAGAGCATAAACAAATGTAACACACCTTGAAGCAATACTCTACAACATAAGAACACATCAGAAATTCTCAGGTTTGAGGTTCGAGTTCTTTTGCAAGTTGAGAAAAAAAAAGTAAACACAGCTGGACAGTGGTGAGACACGCCTTTAATCCCAGCACCTGGGAAGCAGAGGCAGGTGGATCTCTGTTGTGGGATAGCTGTACACTGTGTGAAGATTTATTACGATGATTGAGGTAACCAAAAGCTGAAAGGCTAATAGATAGACAGGAGATACAGGTGGGACTTCCAGGCAGGGAGAGAAGTCTGGAAAGAAGAAAGAAGGAATCTTCAGCAGACATAGAGGGGAAACAGGAGGTGCAAGATGAAAAAGAGATAACAGCAGGTAACAGAATGTAGATTAAAATAAGTGGGTTAATATAAGTTATAAGAGCTATTTGGAGACAACCTTAAGATAATGGCCAAACTTTGATAAATAATAATGAATTTCTATGTTGTTATTTGTGGGCTGCCGATCCAAGAAAATCTGGCAAGTGTTCGAGGTCTGCCTTGTCTCAAAGCGAGTTTCAGGGCAGACAAGACTGTTATATAGAGAAACCCTGTCTTGAAAAACAAAACAAAATAGAAATTCAAGCTCCTACCACCAATAGGATATAGAATGTTTATTGAAAGCTTTCAGTTCTAAAGAAAATTGTATGTCTTTCTGCTAAAAACTGAGACTCTGTACGTGGTGTGCTAATGAAGATACTCTAGCCTCTCATAGCTACTAAGGAGCATATTACATCTGAAAAATTATTCTCATATGAGAAAACTATATCTTATGTGTCCACATGACGTAAACATTAGTTTGTGTACTAACAATCCTGATATAATTGTATTAAAAGCTTTGATTCAAACCACAATGTGTCATCATTTCAATTTACTGAGAATGGCTGTTTTCAGAACAAAAAATAGTACTGTTGAATATGTGGCAAACAGAGAACGCTTTATAAATTGTCATAGGAGTGCAGATTAATAAGGTACTATGGAGAACAATATGTAGACTAAAATAACCTATAAAACTATGTCTACTCTATGATCCAGCTATCCCACATATGGGTAAGTATGTGGCTGAAATTCAGCCAGCATTCCATGTTCACCCCTATGTGTTGAGCACTATTTGCAACAGCAAAGACATAGAATTCACCTGCAAGCTAAGCAGCCATTACACAGGTAAGGAAACATGGCATATGTACTATATAGATTACAGCATGACTATCAAAGGGTGATATTCTGTCATTTGTAGCAAAATGGAAGGAACATGTTACTAGCCAGAAGAAGTCAGTGACAGAAAAATAAATTCTGTATGTTCTGTGGTTATTTAACAAGTTGATATATTTATGAATAGTGAGTAGGGAGAAGCTTAGGAATGCTAATGGTGTGACTTGACTGTTACATTTAAAAATTTTAATTTATTTATTTTATACCCCTACTGCTGTTTCCCTTTCCTTCTCTCTTCCAAGTCCCTCCCCCACCTCCCCTCCTCACCCCTTTATTCTCCCCTTCTTCATTTCTATTCAGAAAAGAACAGTTCTCCAACAAATATCAACAAAACATGCATGTCAAGTTGTAGTAAGACTAAACATCTCCCCTCGTATTAATGCAGGGCAAGGCAACCCAATAGGAGGAATAGGGTCCAAAATGCCAGCAGAAGAGTCAGAGACAGGCCCTGCTCTAAGTGGTCGGAGTCCCACAAGAAGACCAAGCTCTAAAACTGTCACATGTATACAGAGGTATATGGTCAGTCCCATGCTGGCTCCCTTGTTGTTGGTTTTTACTGACACCCTTTTAAATATCTCATTCTGTAGCTCATAAATATCTACAAGAACTACATATGGGTCAAATATGAAAACTGTTTAAAGCAATTTGAACCCTCACCTTTCTGAGTTGATTATTACACATTGTATACACCTATCAAACAATTAAACCTTTTAAAAAATTAAAATTATGATTATTTAATTTATTTTTATGGATGTTTTGACTGCATATAACTCTGGGCACTGCATGTAAGCCTGGTGCCCATAGAACTGCTAAGGCAGCAACAGATCCACCGGAACTGGGGCTATAGATGACTGTGAGCCACCATGTAGATGTTAGAAATTAAACTCAGGTCCTCTGCAAGAGCAACTAGTCTTCTTAACCACTGAGCCAGTTCTCTGTAAAAAGAGACTGCTCATTCATTTCCTGGCTGCCCAGACCCAAATAATCACACAGAAACTATATTAATTAAAACACTGCTTTGCTATTAACTCAGGCTTCTGATTAACTCTTATATCTTAAATTTACACATTTCTATGAATCTGTGTATTGGCATGAGGCTGTGACTTACTGGTAAGGGTCTGCTGTCTCCTTCAGCAGGTACATTGCATCTCCTTGACTCTGCCTAGTCTATATATCTCTGTTTGGATCTACCACCTGGCTTTACTCTGCTAAGCCTTTGGCCAAAGCAGCTTCTCTATCAACCAATGGTAATAAAACATAGTTATAGTAAACAGAGGGGAATCCCACATCAGTCCTCCAGTTGACCTCACTCTTAGTCTGGGTTAAGACACAAGAGTCAGTCATCTGCTCAATAGTGGGTGGTTTTCTCTTAGTCATTTAAGACACATGGCATTATGCTTCAATTAGAACATGATTCCAAGTCCCTTTCTAATCTGAAGAAATGGGCATCAACCTATCCACATTAGAAACCATGTTTGAAAGGAACTTGTTTTCAGAATGTGAGAATTTCCAGTTTACACCTCTGAAAATTTCAGTTGTATTTTTTCATGTCATATCATATCATCATTATAAATATTTGTTACAGAACTTGTTTTGTATCAGCTTACACACACACACACACACACACGTGTGTGTGTGTGTGTGTGTGTGTGTGGTGTAATTACATATAGTCAAGGACATATAGAGACAATAGGATTGGGTAAAGCTTTCTTCCAAACACCCTTGCACACTCACATGCATTCATGAACTTATGCTTTCCCCTGCTTCTGGACATCAGCCATCAAGCAAGAACAACAAAGGCTGCAATAATGAGCCACCACTGCAGTCATTCTGGGCCACTGCTTACACAGTGGGGAGACCTGTGATCAAATCGAAGCCTAGTGTTTGATTGGTCTCAGGTGCTTGACGCTGAGATCTCTGCTTTTCTCCCCACTGTTTTGCCTTTGCAACAATGACAAGAAACAATGACAAGAAAGGATGATTTTCGAATTTCCTCCTCCTTCATTCTGCTGATGGAGTTAGTCCAGAAATGCGGGAAGCAAGATGGCATGAGGTAGGAGCAGAGGGAAGGCAATGAGTGGCCTGTATTCCACAGTTTTATTTAATTAATAACTAATATTTAGTGATATGGCTCACATAATGGAAATTATTGTAATCTTATGGAATTTTCATAGTCAAAACATGAATAATTTTAGATGACTAACAGCTATTTCTCTTGGTAATGATAATCTTATTGGATTTCAATAATCTTAAGAGGTTTTTACTTTCAGGTTGAAATTATCTGGCTTTATGAATAAACCCAATTGCAGACTAATATTTTTCTTAAGGTTATTACTAAAAGAAACTTATTATTTGACGACACATTACCATTTACCAATTATGATAGGCTGTAACACCTAAAGGATAGAACTGAAAGACTACTGAGTCTCTACATAAGATCCCTGACTCGATTGTCCATTAATTGTGCAATATCTTCATGGCCTTCCAAAGTAAGTGTGACTGAGAGACACCAGCAGATCTGACATTTCATCTCCAGCCCCTTGCTTGTTTCGAGACCAGCAAAGAGGCTATTTTCGCCATAGCAAGGGCTCAGCCACTTGTCACTGACAGTTGGCTCATGGGCAGTTACAGAAGTGATAAGCTTTTTAATGGGAAAGGGGAAGGCTCCAGGCGTGTTCTGATTGGAGGTGTTGGGGACGAAAGAGCAGCCGTCAGTGGAATGCTATGCCCTGACTCATGGCTGGTCATAGCAAGAGTTATACTCAGAGTTCTATGGTGATAAATTATCTGGCCGCTGTTCCTTTGAGGATTCGGTTTTTCACTGGAGTCTAGAGTTGGGACACCAGCATTCCATTTATCCAGCAGAAAGTAAGGGATAAGCCTAGGACTCAAGACATGACATAAACATATCTGGAATTTTAAAGAAACGTTAAGTGCCTAACCGAAAGACAGACTCCAAAGAAACAAAGCAAATGATACTTAACTTAATATCCATAAAAGAGAATGTTTTGAGTCTGTAGTGCTGGTTCAGCAGTTAGGAGCACTTTTTGCTCCTGCAGAGGATCAGGTTCAATTCCCACCACCCACTATGACTCACAGTTATCTGGAATTCCAGCTCCAAGAGATCCAGCACCTTCGTCTGGCCTCTGTGGATGCCAGAACTGCAAGTGCTACACATACATAGATGCAGCCAAAGCATTCACACACAGGAAATAATGATAAATAAATATTCATAAAAACAATGTCATCATCATTTAAAGACAATTTGTCGTTTATTTTTTTTTCTGTTGGTTGTAATAACAGATGGCAAATAATTTCAAAAGTACATTTACAACTATCTTTGCCAAAACCTTGAAATCAAACCTAATGGGGCTCATGAGGGTATTAGATTGGCTAAATGGGAGCTGGAGTAGGGCCTTCCGTGACAAGAGTGCATGGTGTATTGGGGGTCTGTCCATACAAGCTCTTGGATTCCATGAGATCCCAAAGTGGGGCTTCTATTCACAACAAGGGTAACTGTTAATGTCCACTTGTTGCCTAGGAGAATTTACTTAACATTAGATAAACTGAAAATCCTGCTTCCACCAGGCATCACTGTAATTTAGATAGTGAAGGAGGTGCCTTCCGGGACACGGCAGATGCATCAGCGTGGCAAAGACATATTGTGCCGTTAATTAACCTCACAGAAAGATGAAAGAAAGCTACCCAGCAGCACAAACTTGACTTATGTTTATTTTTGTATTTGTGTTTTTGTCCTCATTTGGTTTTCTTCTCCCCAGCCTACTGCCATATGCTGCTGGGACTCCTCTGTAATTATCCTACCCACAGATGAAACACAGAGAGAAACAAGCAAATGGAACCACCAACAATATGATTCAGGGCTCTGCTTTGTAGAACTTGGCTGCATTTATTTTAGCATGGGGCAAAACAGCTTCTTCCACATGGAAAAGGGATATATTTTTCCCCAACGCAAACTGGTAGGAGAAGCTAGGACCAGCTTTCATCACACATATCTAAAAGTGTATTAAAATTTTTGGAGATAAATAAGAAAAAATGCTATACCCACCTAGGCTTGCACTTTAGAAATATGTTGGATGTAATATGTAAAATCACACAGGCATGTGTCTATCATAATAGCAACGAGAAATTTAAGGGCTTAGGCATCAGGCGCTATTTCAGTTGATTCTGACTCCTCTTTCCTGCACACAGATATAGGTAGGAATGTGACAGTCAAGGTGGAAAGTTCTGAGTTACGTTATTTATCTCAATAGCTGAGGTAATAGTACAGTGTGTGTATTTGTAGGGATGTCTTCATGTGGGATGGTCTAACTGAGGAGTTAGTAATTAGTACCAGCTATTCTCTTGTAGAATAGCTAATGAAGATAAACCACTCATTGCTCCTCAGGTCTGGACTTGGGATGACGGAATTTAAGCATTATAGAGGAAAATTTCAGAATCTTAAGTGTTATTTCTTTAGTTAGATTGGTTTAAGAGACTCCTAAAGTAGGATTTAGTTGTTATTATCCAAGAGGCCAGTTCGGCCAGACAGGGGCAGTGCTCGCACACTTCCTGTGCATGTGTGTATACCGTCTTCAGTGAGACCGGAACCACTGATTCTCTAAGAATATAGAGACAGCTTACAGCTGTGAATCTGACAGTCCGAAAGCCATGGCATTCTTCTGCAACTTTGCCTTTTTTCCCATTAACTTGAAATTATTTCTTATGGGATTCCATCTTCTGTTTCTGAGATTACACTGAGAAATGAAAAGAAAGTATCTAATTTATAAAGCCTCGCTTCATCTATTCTTGTCTGGTGCACGCATCTCTGAAAATGAGGTATGTCTTCAATATCCTTCAAGGAAAGGGATATACTACTTAGCCCTGCAAGGGGCTAACTGCTTTAAGGATAGAAAAGAAATTTATATTCTAGGTATTTTTTCCGTTTGATTACCAGAGGGACCTTAGAGGTATCAAGGTATATATATGATCAAAACTCTTTTGTGGGAGTCTTTGTTCTAAACAAGAAGGCATTTTGAAAGAAAATGTCCAAAATGTCTGTATGTCAAAGTCAGAGATAAAGGAGCTAAACTATTTCAGGGTAGATATCAGCTTGAGCTACAGACTAAAAATAAAATAATGATGGGTATCTTGACTCCTCTGGAAGACTAAAGATGAAAACTGATAGGCAAACATGAACCTGATGAGCAATCGCGGCCAAAGAACATAAAGATTCCATTCATCCAAAGCGAAGAAAGCTGTCTGTGTGATCCGAATTAAAGTAACGGAAATGTAAACCGTGGCTGATGAGCCGAGCAGTGGTGGCACAGGCTTTTATCCCAACACTTGAGAGGCAGAGACAGGCTCTGTGAGTTCGAGGCCAACCTGTTCTACATAGCAAGTTCTAGGACAGCTAGAAACTTGTCCTAGAGAAATACAGAGAAACCCTGTCATGAAAAACCAAACCAAACCAAGCAAAAATGAGCCAAAAAGCCCAACCCTCTCCCCCCCAAAAAATCCATAACAAAAAAGAAAAAGCCAAAAACCCCAAGCCTGATGACTCAGGAGAGCTAGACAGACACTAGATCCCAAGGACTCTAAACCCTGGGTACACAAGGTTTGGGCTCATCACTGAATGTATGGAGACTCTCATAAAATAATTTGTATAAATTTTTAGAGACTTGGCACAGCCATCAGCAAGATGGCAGAATGCAATGTTGTAGTGCTTTTCATTCATGTTCCTTCCTTTTTTTTCTGTGACCAAATAATGAAAACATCTTAAGGGAGGAGGGATTTGTCTTGACTTACAGTTTGAGAGGCAGCTGGTCATGCTGGGGATACAAAACTCACATTCGGGTTTTCTTTCTTCCTTTTGTTGCTAGCCCAAGGTTACATTCCTTACAATGGTACCACCCATAGCTAGGGGTGGAGCTTCAATTGACCTAATCAAGATAATTCTCATTCATAACTAGCAACTGGATTAATTGGGATAATCTTTCATAGGTGATGTGGGAGTCTGCTCTGTATGCTGTGAATACCATTGGTTAATAAAGCAACTGGCTCGACCTATAGCAGGGTGGAAAGAAGGGCAGAGTCAGAGAGAAGCCATGTAGCCCTGCTGGAGACAGACGCTGGAAACTTGCTGGTGGCCACAAGCCTTGTGGTAAAATATAAAATAATGGAGATTGGTTAGTTTTAGTTGTAAGAGCTAGCCAACAATATGTTTAAGTAATTGGCCAAGCAGTGTTTTAAATAATATAGTTTCTGCATGATTATTTCTGGGCTATGTGTCCAGGAACTAACTAGCGGCCTCCTCCTACAACACATAGGTATGCCCAGAAGTTTGACTTTGGTGATCCTGTCAAGATGACAGTATTAAGCACTAAACACTGCATTATAGCTTCATTTCTGTTGTTGTGTTAAAAGACTCTAACCAAAAGCAAATTGGGAAGGAGTTGATACTGTCTTTATTTCCAGGAAACAGTTCCATCACTGAGGAAAGACAGGGTGAAAGCTCAATAAGAAATCTGTAAGTATAAACAGAATCAAAGATGATGGAGGAACATTGCTTACGGGCTTCCTCAGCCTACTTTCTTACATAACCCAGGGCAAGCCGCCCAGGAGTGGCATTGGCCATTTAGGCTGGGCCCTCTCACATCAGTCACTAATCAAGAAAATGCCGTACAAACTTGCCTACATGCTAAGCTGGTAGAGGCAATTCCTCACTGAGGTTCCATCTTCCAAGGTGACTCTCTAGTTGGTGTCAAGTTGACAAAAACTCATCAGCACTCTTGCTTATACTTGGGGGTCATTGTCCGTCACTGAAGGAAGTCAGGACAGAAACTCACGGCCGGAATCTGGAGGTAGGCCCTCTTGTTATTCCACACGGCATACGGCAGGGTAGGAAACTCAGTCACAGCAAAGCAAGCGCAGCAGAAACCACGAATGATGCTTGATGATTCCTTTTGTCATGCTTAGCCAAGTTTCTTACACAGTTCGGGACCATCTGACCAAGGAGTGGTGTAGCCCACAGAAGTCTGGAACCTTCTTAATCAATTAGTAATCAATTAATTCCCCATAAACAATGACCAGGGTAGATCAGGCAATCTTTGAACTGAGACTCTATTCACAGGTGACTCTAGGGAGTGTCAGCTAACTATGGCACCCTGTAAGAAATAACTACTCATTGCACAAAACTGCTTTTACAAGCACTAAGGATTCTGGGTAATACGTTACAGCCCCTGTAAGACGCCGAGACTTTAGGTGACGCAGTGAAGGATGTAGGAATGGCAGTTTCAAATGACTTGAAGTGACTGTGTCCACAGGCCCCGGGGAGCACAGCATAGAGAGACCGTAAGCGTGGGACAAAGCTGGTGGAGCGAACACTTGACTTCGTCCCTTCTTCAACCAGGAAACTTCCCTGTTGGGCTTCAGGTCCTAGAATAACTCTTGCAGACCTAGGCTTTGAAGCTTTAGAGATGTTAGGAATTAATTATTTTCAGCTTATCTCCTAAGTTGGAAATAATGACTGAGTTTGGTGGGAGCAGGCTTAGGTAAACAAAGCTGATATGAATCAGGATAGACGGAACCTCAAGAGCAGAGCAAGTAAACTGCAAGGCTGTGACAACAGTGTAAGAACAAGGAGACGGTACCCAGACATCGATCCTGCAAACACAAAAGCGAAGTGTCGGCATGGAGGAAAACAGATTCTCATGCATTGCTGTTGAGAATGCAGGCAGGTGCAGCTTCATGTCTGCAGGCGAAATCTGAGTTACCATAAGACCTGCAATCCCACTCTGAGGTTAGTGTCAGCAGGAAATAAAAACACAGTCCCAGAAATTCAGTCCATGACCGGCACGGGTAACTGTTCGTAAGAGCCAGAGAACGGAAACAACCCAATGCCTCTCAGCTATTAAATTCCAAAAGGAGATGTGGAGAGCCAGTGAAGTTAATACTGTTCAGCACACAACGAAGCTCTGAGACCTGCTGCAGTGAGGCCGAGTTTTGAGGAATCCATCAAATGTTCCTGGAGCCAATGCTACATGATATATGATTCCATTTCTATGTCATGTACTGAAAATTCAAGTTCCTGGAGATAGAAAGCATAGAGCTACCGGGAAGGGTGTTGGACTAATTGCTCATGAATTTTTTTCTGAGTTTGGGTAATTGGGATGTTTAAAAGATTGGCTTAGATGAAACACAAATTGTATCTCCACATAAATTTTTTACCAGTGGTAAAAATGATTATTGAATTTAAATATTCATAATTTATTCTATGCTTATTACTTTTCAATTAAGCTATTTAAGAAGCCATAAAAGAGATAATTCCAAAATGAGATTCTGAACATAAAATATTTTCAACTATTTGTTTATGAATAGTGATCGAATTTGAGTTAAAAAGTTGATTTAATGTGAATGAGAAATTTTGTTTTTCTGTTATAAACTTGTTTGATGATAGGAATACTTGGAATACAGGAAAAGATCCAAGTGTGTTTTGATGAGATAGAACACTGTAAATAACAACAACAACAACAAAAAAACCTGATACCTGCACGTTATCCAATACAGCTCCAAAGCCTACAGTACTTACCAGCTGAATCTTACAGGACAAACCTTTGGCATTGTGATCCTAGGAATGAGACCACAGGCTAGGCATCACAAATCATTGACTGAATGAAGCAGCAGAGGAGAAGAACTCCCGGCTAAGGAATGGAATCACATTTTGTCTGGAGTCTAGGTAGATCATCTACTGACAGTTTCCCTTAGGTTGTGAAAGAGGAGGTATGAAACCATGATGGAAGCGGGGAGTGGTGGCAACGTACAGATGCTTTAAGTTGGGAGTGATTCCACAGGGTAAAGTTATTACATCACCAGGAGTAATGGTTCCAAGGAACAGTGTAAAAGGTTGTCAGATGATGTGGAATGAACCGAATTTCATGGTGTAGAAAGAGAAGGAGGAGGAGTACATGAGATAAAGAAGAATTTTAGATATGAGTGTGTGAGAGCAATAATGCATGGAGCTCAGAGACTGATGCAGCCCTTTCCAAGTGAGGCAGTTTTGCCTAATATTAATGCCATGATTATGAAGCTACGAGTGATCTCTAAGAACAAAACTGTTTTCAGAAAGAAGGGAATACTAGTCAAAAGATTTTCACCAAGCATTGCTCTATCTAAAGTACTGGGAATTCAAAACTGTCTCTTAAGTAGTTATTGTATATGAAGATTTGAAGAGGAACTCAGTCTTCAATCACTCCGTATGATGTTGTGGTTTATTTAAGCAAACAGCAGTGAGAGGTAGTACATCAATAAAATTAAATTATGAAGTACATTTGTCTTAGTTAGGATTGCTGTGAAGAGACACCGTGACTATGGCAACTCTTATGAAGGAAGACATTTAGTTGGGGAGTTTTCTTTTTCAGAGATTTAGCCCACTTATCATGACAAGAGATGATGTCATGCAGGCAGACATGGTGCTGGAAAAGAAACTAAGAGTTAATATATCTTCACCTGCAGTGAACAGGAAGTGGTCTGAGACATTGGGCAGTATCTTGAGCATAGGAGACCTTAAAGCCTGCTTTCACAGTGGCACACTTCCTCCAACAAAACCACATGCCCTAGTAGTGCCACTTCCTATGAGCTTATGGGGTCTAATTACATTCAAGCTACCACAACATTTTAACAGTTGAGATCAAGAAACTCAATGGAAAATACATCACTGTTTTTCTTTGGTGCTCAGGGTGTCAGAATAAACAGAAGAAAGGCAAACCCATTAATTCTAAAAACAGATATCTGCCTTAATCTTTGCTATTATTTTATCATTTACAATAAGTGGCTCAATAAAAATTAAATATGATCTTTGGCACCATGTTTTGGTTTCCTTGCTGGTGTTCGGCCAGCATCTTGTGGCATGCACGCAATTTAATTCTCTAAAGTCAGCTGGCATTAGGCGGAGATCTTGACTGATGACAGTTGATATGCAATAGCTAAGCTTCTCGGGTTTGGCTTATTTCTAGTAAGTGCTAGCAAATCCCTCCAGACCTTAAGGTAGAATTTACCTCGGTCTTTTCCCATGTTGTCCTCACTCATCTGGCACACCTACAACAAACCTGCTCTTTCTCTTACAGCTGAAGGGGCCAGGCAAGTTCAGTGTTGTCAGAGTGTTGAAACTGAACTTACACTGTAATTGGTTGATTTATTGTTTCAGCAGTAGTGAAAACTAGGCGTCACTGCACTAGTTGAGATTTATATATTTTTACTAACAGTCTCTATGTGGCCCTTTAGCTTTGTTCTTTAAGCTCTTTAAACACCATCATGTTCTGTTACAGTTTCACCAAGTTAAAGTTAGAAGGCTAGATAAGCTTTGATTTTAAAATTACATTATATTTATTTATTTATTTGTGTGTGTGTGTGTGTGTGTGTGTGTGCATGCATACCATAGCACATGTGTAGAGATCAAAGGACAACATGCTGGTATCTGTTCTTTCATTCTACTGTGTTGGCCCCAAGGACCAAACTCAGGTAATGAGGCTTGGGGGCAATCACCTCTACCCACTAAGTTACCTCACTAGCACTCAAGACTGAATATGATTTTAATATTCATTTACCTCTGATGGTAGTTTGCCTTACACTTTTCATATCAGTTTCCTTCAGTTATTAGAACAATACCATTCCATGATTGAATTACTTCTCACTGTGTTCTTTAGATGAATGACGGCAAATAGAGGCAAACAAAACACAAAGCCAGATCATTAGTACAAGATAACTTTTAAAATATAACAATTTATCTTGACAGTGACTTATCTGAAAGATGCACATTTACAAAAGTAAATTTCCATAGAAATCAATCAGTCAAATACAAGAAAGAAAATAACAGAAATAAAACTGTTTGTAGTGCACAATACAATAAAGAATCTATGCTGTTGTCAATGTAATTATTGATTTTAATACTAATAGTGTTGAATCTAAAGTTCTAACAATTTTCCCTGTTTTGTACTTTACTATTTTAAGTACACGTTAGCACAACTTTGTCATTTGATTTCTATAAAGGGGTGTTATTAATATAATTAACTTACTACTATAACTGCTTACTAATATAAACTGAGACTATCATATTTATTTCTGATATAACCTGGTAGAATCAGACAGTGGGGACCGTTTCTTTTTCTCATTTTCAGTCATATATAATGAATTTGACAATTCACCATAAGGCCAAGTTTCTGTATGTTGAGATTTTGTTCACTCTTGCTTGTACTCGGTACTGTCCCTTATCTAAAATTTCAATAAACTAATATTTCATCCATTTCATTGTATTCTACTCACATAATTATGTTTTATGCATCTAGATTCTAACTCCTAGAAACCAAAATCCATTTTTTAATGCTCCACTTTACTATTTCCTTGGTACGACTTTAACCAAATACTCTCACAGTAGTAATGTCTTTCATAACTACTATTTTAATCTATTACTAGACATAACTACTATTGACATATTAGTTATATTTACTATTCTTTTAAATGCTATAATTTCTCATAACTAAGATGTAAAGATAGGCTATATTTTGAAAATTATTTCTCAGTAGCGTTCACAATAGCTTCCTAATATGATAATTTATCTAAACATCTAAAACAAGGTCACTTTACCCTTATCTTAATAGTCTGGCTTAGTTACAGGACTTGAAATATTTCACCAAGTATTTTCAACTTCTGGAAGAGAGAATGATGAAGTTTAAGAAAGAAATGATGACAGGGATTTTTAAGGTTGTACAAAATGGATTTAGGTAGAAAGATTGTGAAAGCTGACTGGGCGGTTTGACAATTGATGAAACAACCAAGCTGTGAGGTGTGAAAGGCAAATGTGTCTGGTGTCAATGGAAGCAAATCAAAGCCTCCAGTAGAAGACAATAAGGAGATGGTATTGCTTTAGGTATCACCAATATGGATATGTGTTGCTTTTGATCTATACAAGCATATTATTGACTCAATAAATAGTAACCCCAACGTTTTATTGTCTTTTACTAAAAATTATAACAGTTGCCTGATGGATTGGGATAATTAAAGAAGAATTAGCATGGTGCCTTTTTTTTTTATAGCTGAGCCTTAAATACTTAGAGAAGAATGTGGCACATGTCAGTTGTCTGTGAATGTCATTCTTGGTCAACGAATTAGTGAGTTCAACAAAGATTAAATGGTAGCTATTGTCAATGTGCTCATTCAAAGAATGCCTTGGCTCTTATACCATTGAAGTGTTAAAAAATTATTTCCAAAGACAATATGCGTGAAGTTTTGCAACTGTTCCCATCTACCTGTGAACTCAGAGAGTAACCTAATGATTTAATTCAGGATGCTCCAAACAGTTGTCAAAGAATGGCTGAAGAACAAGGTTGTCAAAAGCTCTGATATATCCATATTTTTTACTAGTTACTCCACCCCTCTATTTCTGCCAAGTTTCCTCGAATTGAAGGCACAAAAAGATATTGTAGGAGCTGAAGCGATGGCTCAAAGGTTTAGAGCACTTGCTGATCTTGTAGAGGATATGTGTTCAGTTCCCAGTACCCACATGGTAGCTTACAACTCATGTAATTCCAGTTTCAGGAGACTCAACACCTTCTGCTGTCCTCTTTGGATACCTGCACACATTAATACATAATCTGACTCATGCATATACACATAAAATTTAAAAAAATCAGTGATGAAAGAGGCTGTGTGGTGGCAGAAATACCTGTATTCAAGATATTATCTTTTCTTCCCCTTTCTTTTATATATAATAGTCTTGAAATTATCTTTTTTTTCTTTTTTTTAGTTAAATTATAAAAGTTTCCATTTCAGCCCCTCCTCCCAACACCCTCCCACTCCCCCCACTCCCTCTCCTCCTCCCTTTCCATCCCCTAGAGCAGTCAGGGTTTCCTGCCCTGTGGGAAGTTCAAGTTCCTCCCCCCTCCCTCCAGGTCCAGGGAAGGTGAGAGTCCAAACAGACTGGAGCGCCAAAATCCAGTATATGCAGAGGAAGCAAGTCCCAGTGTCATTGTCAATGGCTTTTCAAAAAGGCTCCGGGCCAGCCACATTCAGAGAATCTGGTTGGATCACGTCCTCGTTCAGTCCCAGTCCAACAGGCCTTGGTGAACTCTCATTATATCAGTCCCCTTGTATCAGTGGGTGCTCGCATCCCTCGCAGTCCTGATTACTTTTTTTATTTTCTTCATCCTTCTGCTCCTCATTTGGACCGTGGAGTGCTCAGTTCGGTGTTCCAATATGGGTCTCCATCCGTATCGCCATCCAACGTCGGATGAAGGTTTCCTCTGCCCTTGCCTTCTTTGCTCACGTTCTCTTTCCTTCTGCCTCTCATTTGGACCTAGGGAGCTAGGTCCAGTGTTCCAACGTGGTTCTCCGCCTCCATCTCCATCCATCGCCAGATGAGGGTTCTATGGTGACATGCAAAATATTCATCAGTATGGTTGTGGGCCAAGGCTGGTAGAAAACGCTTTACTGAGTGAGGTAAGCCAGACCCAAAAAGAGGAACACGGTATGTATTCACTCATAAGTGGATTCTAACCATAATTAAAGGTCTTTGAGCCTATTATTCGTGATCCTAGAGAAGCTAAATAAGAAGATGAACCTGATGAAGATTATTTAGCTATCCGCCAGGAGATAGGAAATAGACAAGAGTCCCAGGTAACCTCGGGTGCATGGGGGGGGTGGGAGGGTTGTCGGAAAGGGAGAGGGTTAGAGAGAAGGGAGTAGGGGAGGATTGGGGAAAGATCTGGGGACTGGGATGGGGGGGAGGGAGGAAGGATGGATATGGGATCAGGCAAGTATATACCTCAACTAAGGGAATCATTTTAGGGTTTACAAGAGACTTGATTATAAAGGGGATCCCCGGTCCAAGGAGAGATCCCCAGATGGTTCTCTTGAAATTATCTTAATCTTCATAAAAATGGAACAGCATATTCTACAGCAAACTTTTTGCATTTTATAAAACAGCATGCAGATAAAAGACACTGGCACAATAATTTGGCTTGAATAATATAATCATGATTCCAGGTTAGAAAGGTCAATTTCATTAAATGCATTTTGCCTAAATGAGAAATAGGACATGAATTTTGGTTATAAGCATATCAAGTACCCACTTAAATCAGAAATGACAAAATACCATCTTAAGGAACGCTTTCTGCCACTTTTTCTTTTTCAAAGAAGGGTTTCCAATCTTAGATTTACTCAGAATCACTGACTCTTCAGGTTTTCCACATGGTGCGAACAGTCTCTATCGCATGAATACCATCAGGCAATCTAGAAATGATTTAGCATTCCTTATGATACAAATGCTGCTCACGCTACACAGGAGGCACTTCGCTATGAAACAGGAAGCATTCAGCCTCAGTGCCTCTGTCAGAAAGTCCTAACTCCATGTGCCAAAGCCATAAGTGTGTCAAATAATCCTTTAATTAGATTACAAAATGCAGTTATTATATGTCAAATATCTATTGATCCCAGAAAGAAAACGGCTTGAGGTTCCTTAAGTATGAAGCACCAAAATTCATTTGCCATGCAATTAACTCCAAATTACTTCCTTGGGAAATTAATATCAGAGAGAATGTTTACCCATATAAAAGGATATAATTGGCATTCACAAATGAAAAAAAGAGAATGAAAATTAATGATGAATAGTACTGTTTTTTTAATACTCTTTGCTAATGTATGTAATTTAGCCTTTTGTTTGCTGTTACCTGTATTTTTAATATACACATTCACTTAAGAATCTATGCAGGTGGCGAAGGCATCAGTTCCTGAATAGAAATCACCCAACTAAGGAGTGCTAGGGACAGAACTGCTTTGTGTGGAGTGATGAAGACCAGTCCTGGGATATAAAAACTAAGCAAGAAATAGACGTTGGCTAAACCTGGAGGGAAAAAAGGGGAGAAGACATTAAAATCGTCAAAGAAGTCACAGTTATGGATCTGGACCCAGGATTACAAAACAGCGTCACACAGATGTAGGGCAGCAGTTTCATAATGGGAGGCTGGGGCTGGGAGTGGAGATTTGGTGGATGAAGTTCAGATGGCAGGTAACAGATGCTGTGGGAGTGAGGATGACACGAAGTATTTTATTTTGTTATTCTCTCCTCCTAGACAACAATCAGTACAGGAGAGTCTCACACCTCACACTTCTGTGTGAATGTGTGCATTTGTGTGTGTGTGTGCGCACATGCACATGCGAGGGTCAGTCAGTTCCTTATTGACACTTCTGAGTGTCATCTAATCTAGTTCCTTCAGATTCTCTGAGACTTACCACCCAACAACTTCCGCCGCCTGGTACAAGCTGCAGGCTATCTTACGTGGGATTCCGTTTACTGGTAAATGAATCAGTTTCCTACAGTCTGCTTCTTGGGATGAATGACTTTCTCAAATAGGTCACAAATCTCATGAAGGGCTTACATGCATTTACCTTCATTACATACAATATTAAGGACACAGAAGAAGGAAGTTCTATGATGACAGATGAAGAAAGGGACCTGAAACCTCCGCATCTTCTGTGGATACACTGTCCTCCAAGAAACTTGAATTCAGCTGTGCACAAGTTCCCCAAGACCGTTCTTCTGTGGTTTTTATGAATATTTTATCAAACAGACACACCTTTTAATAGCCAGGATATACTAGCACGAGAATGACAGCTTTCCCCTTTCTTATGGCATCCCTCATTCCAGGATATGTGGTATTTATTATCTAAATAAGAGGGAGAAGGTCTTAACTACCTATAAGTCAAGATGGGCAGAGTTCAAAGTCTAGGCATACAGACAAAATGAAACATGAGGGTCTGGGGGGATGAGTCAGTGAAGAGCTTGTCTTGTAAGCAGGAGGATCATAAGTTCTTTCCCTAGATGTCACAAACAAAAATGTTAAAAGCCAGGAGCTGTGGTGTGCTTGTAATCTGTAAGTACTGGAGAAAATGAGATAGGAGGATCCCAGGGAGTCCCTAGCCAGCCAGCCTGAACTACTACTTTCCTGCCCCATACCAGGCCAAGGAAAGACATTATCTTAAAAGAGAGACAGATAAACCTGGATAGCAACTCCTGAGGTTCTCCAAGAGTCTCCACATGCATACTCACAAATGTGCACTCAAATAAACATGTACAGCAGGGCTAGACATAATAAATATCTTTTTGCTCTCTATATTTGAAACAACTAATTTTCTTGGAAGACTTTTTAAGAATGGAAAATCCAAAATTCAAAATTTTTGATGCTGTCAATAGATAGCAGATAAAGGCCTGGGTAACTGATATGAGGTGATCAAGATTGGTGCAGCCTAAACCATAAGGAGAGTGTGGCAGAGAGAATATTCTTGACAGTGGTCCTCACATGTTGCTGTGTGTCATCTCTCAAAGATCTGACTGGTTTTCCAAGAGAATAAGTAATTAAATAAACCCCAAGGCAGATTAGTTTCTTAACTAGTCTGGGATGTGTTTCTAGTCCTCACGAAATCTGGAAGAGTGCGTCTGTTATGGGTTACGGGATGTTGTCCTCTGGGCATGATGTGGCTGTTGCTCTTCTTTGAATGCCCAGCAGGTATGGCTACCCTCATAAAATCTATGTAAGCTTGATACCATTAACATTCTGTTGTCAGGGGCAGGTGTAAGAAGACCCTCTTCCTATGGTTGAGTCTGTCAAACGTTGTCCATGCCCTTGTGAATAACCTTTCACCTGCGCTCCTGTAAGTCACTCTAATTAAACTCACAGGTGCACCAAGCTTTACTTGAGTGGAATTGTTGCACTGTCTCTGCCATTGATACACTAACTTGGAGAGAATAGATATTTGCTCACCTCCCCAGGAAAGAGCTCACACTATCACATCTGCTTTCTTTGAAGGGGAAAATAAAGCTGGAAACAGAAGTGTGGCAAATGAAAGCGAAGATAAGGGAAGATACCAGTCATTTAAAGCAGACTTCTGCAGTAACACAGAAGACTCTGTAGCGTTAGTTCAATTTCTGTTGACTGCTAATCACTGCACATACCTGTAGACCAGCAATGCTGAAAATTAAAAGCTTCAGCGCTGCTGTGAGGGCAGTGATTCATGACAATATTTTGCTTCCACCTCCAGGAGATTCTCCATTTATCTCCCATGGAGGTAGATAGTCTGAGGTTGACTTCTAAGACAGCCTGCCTCTCCCAGCAGATGCCTAATCTTCTCAAGAAGTCAGTGCACAGCTTTAAAAAATGATAGTGTTTATATTTGGGGGTGGAACTTGAATTATGACTTTGTTAGTTCTAGGAGTTTTATTTAAAGCAGAAGTTTCTTTTCATATTTGTGCTCTGTGATCCTGTCATTTCATTTCTGGATTTAAGTCTCTAAAATTTAATAAAAATCTGTGACAAGAAGAGTTGAGATTTGAATATGAATTTTTATAGTTCACATTAAAATTATTAACTGAATTCTTATGATAGCTTTACAAAAGTCAAGAGGATTTTTTAAATAAATTTAAATTTATCGAACAGGATATGAGTGGGCATGCTTGTAATTCCAGTATTTGGGAAACTCAGGTAGCTTAGGATTACTTTAAGTTCAAGGCCAGCTTCAGACCCTTTCTCAAATAGCACAATCAAAAAATTAATTTCATATGTTGCATAATAGCATGTACTCATGAGCTAACCCTTATGAAACATATCTGAAAACCAGTACTTGGTGTCATTTTTTGTGGCTTATTATTGTATTTTTTAAGAACAGGTTCTGGAGCAGGACTTGTCAGCTTCTGGTTCCACTTGTCTGGGCATGTATTTAACAAAAAATGATAATCTGCAGAGTGTTGCAGTAACAGTATTCACTTCATAAGCTGTTCAGAGGATTAGTGTAAAATTTTGACATAGGTTATGAAACATCCCATATTAGCTATTTTATGATCCTATGGAGTAGACATTTTCCTGTCTAAATATCTATGCAATATATAGCCGTACATAAGAAGTACTCATACTGCAATATTATTTTAAAGACAATGTCATTAGAAAATTAAAGGAACAAAAGATAGCTAATATTCTCTGTGTCTAATGTGTGTTATAACTAATTTTACTCATAAACACCATACTGTCTGATTTAATCCTTGAAATAGTCCCCTATATCTTCTTGTGACTGCATAGTAAAGAGGGATCAGCAGAGCCTTCTTACTGTCAGCCTTGAAAGCAGAACCTGGATTGGATTCTCACTTTCTCTTTTATTTTTCAGTATTTATTTTTTATTATTTTGATTGTTTGATTGTGTGTGCCTGTGTGTGAGTGTGGTGGGTGGAAAAGAGGAGGGGATAGTATACCATGATTTGCATGTAGAAATCAGAGGATAACTTTGCGAACTTGGTTCTCTCTTTCCACCTTCAAATAAGTTAATGGGATTTGAACTCAGGCCTTCAGATTTGATCTGTCAACAACCTTAGTTTCTTTTTTTAACTGACACTGGAAACATGTATATATTCATGAGCTACAATGAGGTGTTTTGATATAGGATTAAGTCAAGTTGACTAACACACCTGTCTTCATATGTGCTTCTTTTTTTTCAGTGAAGAAAATAAATGTAGTCTTCTGGTGATTTTCCAGCATTTGCAGTAATCATCATCAGCTGTAGTGACTGTGCTGTAAGCAGATTCCCAGAATTCATTCCTCTTGTCTTACTATACCTGTTGATGTGGGGTGCCCCTCTGTATGCTGTGAATATATTTTATTACCATTGGTTAATAAAGAAGCTGCTTTGGCCTATGGCAGGGCAGAATACATCTAGGCGGAAAATCGAAGCAAAGATGCAGATGAAGAAAGGTGGGGTTGGAAGAGATTCCAGTAGTTGCGGAGGAGTAGGATGTCAGAGCATTTCCAGGAAGCCACAGGGCACAAGGCGATACGCAGATTATTAGAAATGGATTATCCGTTCCAGTCCTGCTGAGTCCCTGAAGACCACTCTCAGGTCTGCTACAACACATTCTCTGATTGAATGAAGTCATAGAGTATCTGTCTTCCTGTGCCTGGCTGATGCCATTGAGCTTAATGTTCTCAGCTTCAATCAGGAGTCAAAAATGCTCATTTTGCAGCTGCTCACACATCACAGTCCTGTCTAGAAGCTGCTGTCAATTGTCATGTGATTGTGGTACCAGTGTTCCCATCACTGTGCGAAGGGCAGAGACTTTATAAGTCTTGACTAGCCTTTCTTAAATGGGTTAACTTAACACATCTACATAGCTCAGGAATAACATTTGTTCTTTGTAAACAACATGTTGAAAAGTTTCTTTTTATGATTCTATTTCAGTTTATTGACTACATTCATGATGAAAGTAAATTTCAAATGTCACATAGGTTAGTGAAAAATTAAGGTGCAATGTCATTGATCTGGAGGTGGTGGGACCTGGGAGAATGGAGCCCATAATAAGGTGGACTGAAGTCTCACTCAATAGCCAGCTTTATTCAGAGCCTCACAGCTCATACACTGAGGGTTGAGAAGAGTCACCAGAGTGAAGTGTACGATCCCAAGGACAAGCCACACATGGCAAAACCATGTTTTTCCATAGAAGCATATAAGCAAATAACAATAGCCAGTTGTAATGAATAATCTGAAACAAACCCACTCCTGTCTGCTACACTGGGGTGGAGCATGAGAACACACTTCCATGGAAGAACAATTCCATGTCTTGAAGAAACTGAGGTCATAAGTCTCTTGTCTTGTTTTCTTGGACTTTTCTCACAAGCACTCGGAATTCTCCTTACACAACTCCGTTCTTGGACTGTGTTCTGACACTGTAATTTATTCTCAATACTGTTTATGAATATGTAAATTCTACTACTTGGGGACACCTTATGGCTCTAGACCCCTGTTCTGAATTAAACATTGCATGCTTTTTCTGTTCAATAGGAACATCAGCATTTTTGAGTTTTTCTTAAGTCCATATCATAATCACTTCTTCGGAGGAGTTCATTTGTTGCCTGACTTAGTAAATCACCTGAGCTAATATTCACTTACAGTAGGTTTGGCTTCTAAGTATTTTTATTAGGAATGAATGTAAAGTTATTATCTTTTTTTTTTTTAGTAGAAATCAGTTCTTCAAAGGGAATAACTGAAGAGACAAACATTTCCTGGGTCTGATTAGGAGACTGCACCTAGCAAATGCCACTTGGACAGTGTTGATTAAACTATGGTGTGCCAGCAATGGTTCTATGTACTGATGCTATGTTTCTCTGACTTTTCCCTAGCGCTGCCAGCTAAGCCCGAGAACATTTCCTGCATTTTATACTTTAACCAAAATATGAATTGCACTTGGAGTCCAGAGGAAGAAACTGGTGACACCAATTATACCGTGAGGCTGACTTAGTAAGTGTGGGGGACTGTGCGTGCTCTCAGCAGGAGGCAGAGACGTGTGGTGTTTGTGTGTGTGTGTGTGTGTGTGTGTGTGTGTGTGTGTGTGCTCTCAGCGGGAGGCAGAGACTGTGTGTGTGTGCATGTGTGTGTGTGCTCTTGACAGGAGGCAGAGACTGTGTGTGTGTGTGTGTGTGTGTGCTCTCAGCAGGAGGCAGACTCTGTGTATGTGTGTGTGCACTGAAAGAGAAGTCTACTTTATGTTCCCAATAGAAGAAACAAGAAAGGAAGAAAAACAGAATAAATCTTCCCCCTGGGGAAGAGAGAGGGCACAGGGATAGCCCCATGGCTGGTAGTTTTTAATCAGGACTTCAAAGAGATCTGGAAGTGTGCAAAAGGAAAGAAAGGGTGCCCGCCACTCAAAGGTATGGCCTGAATACCTGCAAACCTTAGCTACAGAACTAGCAACCGTCACAGTCCACACTTGGCCTTTACTCCATTCGTAGAGTACTGTCTGTGGCTTCACCTAGTTCATCCTATACAGACCTTTATGTGGGACAAACATTACCTCCCTCACTTTACAGAAAAACCTAAGGCACAGAGAGGTGAAGGAAATGGCTCAAAGGTAAAGCTAGCATCAAACCCAGCTCTTCCTAGAGCCTGTGCCTCTGCCGGTGACACAACACTACCCCAGTAACATTATTTTTATTTATTTGTTTATAAAAATTTTCACTTCCTCCCCTCCTCCCCATACTCTCCTATTCTCCCCACTCCCTCTCCCCCTCCCCCTCCCTCTCCTCCTCCTGTTCCAGTCCTAAGAGCAGTCAGGGTTTCATGCCCTGTGGGAAGTTCAAGTTCCTCCCCTCTCCCTCCAGGTCTAGGAAGGTGAGCATCCAAACAGACTAGGATCCCAAAAAGCCAGTACATGCAGACGAAACAAGACCCAGTGCCATTGTAAATGGCTTCTCAGTCAGCCCCCATGTCAGCCACATTCAGAGAATCCGGTTTGATCACATGCTCTTTCAGTCCCAGTTCAGTTGGCCTTGGTGAGCTCTCATAAGATTAGTCCCCTCGTATCAGTGGGTGAAGGCACACCTCGCGGTCTTGATTTCCTGTTTCATGTTCTCCCTCCTTCTGCTCCTCATTTGGACCTTGGAGGCTCAGTCCAGTGCTCCAATGTGGGTCTCCGTCTCTATCCCCATCCATCATCGGATGAAGGTTCTCTCTGGTCCTGTCTATCTTACTCACGTTTTCCCTCCTTCTGCTTCTCATTTGGACCTAGGGAGTTAAGTCCAGTGTTCCAATTTGTGTCTCTGTCTCTATCTCCATCCATCGCCAGATGAAGGTTCTATGGTGATATGCAAAATATTCATCAGTATGGTTATGGACCTAGGCCAGTTCAGGCACCCTCTCCTCTGCTGCCCAGGGAACAATCTGGGGATCTCTCCTTGGGCCTGAGAACCCCTCCAGAGTCAAATATCTTGTAAACCCTAAAATTGCTCCCTTCGTTGAGATATATACTTGCCTGCTCCCATAACCATCCTTCCTCCCCCTCATCTCATTTCCCCAAGCCATCCCCAATCCACCCCCTCTCCCTTCACCCTAACCATCTCTCCTTTCTTCCACTCCCCACCCCCTGTGCACCCAAGTTTGCCTGGCAATCTTGTCTACTTCCAATATCCAGGAGGATAACTATATGATTTTCTTCAGGTTCACCTTCTTATTTAGCTTCTCTAGGATCACAAATTATAGGCTCAAAGACCTTTAACTATGGCTAGAATCTACTTATGAGTGAGTACATACCATATTCCTCTTTTTGGGTCTGGGTTACCTCACTCAGTAAAGCGTTTTCAATTTCCATCCATTTGCATGCAAAATTCAAGGTGTCATTGTTTTTTACCGCTGAGTAAAACTCTAATGTGTATATGTTCCACATCTTTTTTAACCATTTTCTTCTATTTTAACCATTTTTTCTTCTATTGAGGGGCACCTAGGTTGTTTCCAGGTTCGGGCTATTACAAATAGTGCAGCTATGATCATAGTTGAACAAATGCTTTTGTAGTATGATAGGGCATCTCTTGGGTATATTCCCAAGAGTGGAATTGCTGGGTCCTGAGGGAGGTTGACTCCCAGTTTCCTGAGCAACCGCCACACTGATTTCCACAGTGGCTGCACAAATTTGCATTCCCACCAACAATGGATGAGTGTTCCCCTCACTCTACATCCTCTCCAGCATTTTAATTAAAAAGGCCTCCATAGTCTGATATGTGCACAATACTGCTTTTTATTTATTTTTATAATTTATTGTGTACGGATGTTTTGCCTACATGTATATGTGTGTGTACCACATGCATGTCTAGTGCCTGCTGAGGTCAGAGGAGGGTGTCAGATTCCCAGGAACTGCAGCTCTCAGCAGTTATGAACTCATGTGGGTGTTGAGTACCAAACCTGGATCCTCTGCAAGAGCAGCAAGTGCCCTTAAGTGTTGATCCATCTCTTCTGACACAGAAAATTACTTTTATACCCTTAGTATTTTGCACACTTAATACTTCTCAGTCATAATGCTGACATGGGAGCAAAGAGATTCATTTGCTAAAAGAGAGGCTGAAATCTGGAATTTGAACATACCTGTGTCAGCTTATAAATTCCTCATCTCCCTAGACACAGAAACACGAGTGACGTTATGGATACAGCAGAAAAAGACTTAATATTAGGACCCCAGTGTAGTCCATATTTACATGCTGTTGCAGGCAGAATTAGTTGCTTCTCCTGAGTGTCTACTATGATAAAACACCCATTGTTTTGTTTTTATGTAGAAATTGATAATGCTAATATCATTAAAATAACAATTTAATAATAGAATATGATGTTTCTCATGTTTTTCCCATGGATAATGCTATAATAAATTAATAATAGAATATGATGTTTCTCATGTTTTTCCCATGGATAATGCTAATACCATTAAAATAATAAATTAATAATAGAATATGATGTTTCTCATGTTTTCCCCATTTTCCTTTTGAAATGCAATAAAACAAGAAGAATGCAACTAGCCAGGTTCATGACCATTGTCATAGAATTATAAATATGAAAGCTAAAAAGCATTTGGAGTGAATTTAACTACAAAACATTCATATGGCTTGGGATTAAGGGGCTCAGAAAGTAACATCCCTGGATTATCCATGGGAGGTATAGATAATGCTATTCAGATGACAGCAATTCTTCATTTAGACAGAGCACAAAAACAAGGTTTAAATGGGGATCCAAAGCAGTGGATGTTTTAAAGAGGATTTAGCTGTTAAATTTGGAAGAATAGTAACTCAGTTGTTCTTGTGAGACTACCTTGTCATTGCCTTTTTTCAGGGAGCTTGTTTTTCTTGTATCTGCAGCTCCTAACAGAAGCTATTATAGGCACCCTTTGGAAAACCTGAAAACGTGCTGCATTTAGTATACATGAAAGCCTGAGGTTTAGACACGTTAGACTTTTTAAAAGTTCAGCATGTGGTGGAATTAAGACCTGGAGCCTGGAGGCACTGCAAAAGTTGCTAAGGAAACACTGTGGGGTACAGTATTATATCCCTAAGAGTAGCTTTTAAAATAAAGATGTATAGAGAATGCACAGTAGAAAACAGGCAAGATCACGAATTTGTTTGGGGAGACTTATTTTCAGGTCCGAAAATTAATAATTGAAACTTTGCTGCAAGGGAAAGATTATTCTAACTGTGACTTAAGAATCCAAAGAGAGGTTATATTAAACTAAAGGACCTCAAATGAAGCACAGGGTGTGGGTGAGACAATCAGGAGGAAAACAGTGACAATAGAATTGTGGCGTTAGGTTCTGTCTCAGTTACAGTAATGTCGCTTCACTGTGTTGTGCATTTGGATGAAGTTTTTTATTTATTAAACACATTCATTTCATGTGCTCTATTTCTCTTTTTAAATGAAGACAAGGTCTAGAGTTCTGATTTGAGGGTCAAGAATTTAGTTCCTTTTTATCACCAAAGACTTTTTTTATAATGTAAAATTTATGTATATAAGAAATTGGCCTGCATTTATGTCTGTATATTACTTGCCTGCCTTGTGCCTATAGTGAACACAAAAGTGTGTTGGATCTTCTAGAACTGGAGTTACAGACAGCTGTGAGTTGCTGTGCTTGTGTTGGGTATCCACCCTGGGTCTGTAAGAAGAACAGAGGATTTTAGCATTAAAATGTGAGCAGTTTTATTGTTGATTCTCATTTTAGAAACATACTTTAAAAAAAATAAACCTTTTAGCAAAAATTGTCTAATGGATTAAAAATCCTACCATTTGTTCAGAGAAATTTGTAATACAAGGCATGTGATGACTTTTATAAGATTATGCAATATTCTTAGACAATTTAATTTAATTTTGCATTGACATGAAGACCTGAGAAATCACCCGAGTTGATGCATTTATTACAGTACCATCTCATGTCTCTATGCACTCATTTAAGCATCTCATACTGCAAAACCATACATAGTAGAACAAAACAATAATGCATTCAAAGCCATAACTAAACGTTGTTTAATGATCATGAATTACTGTGATGTTACAATGTAAACTTATGATTGTTACAGCACAATTTTCTGAAATTTCATCAAGGACCCCGTGTATGTCAGCAGTTTATATTATTCATTTTTGTCACTGAGAAGTTTATTTAATTTTTATATATATTCTTTTTTTACTATTATTTCATTTTTGATATTATAATTACATCTCTCCCTTCCTTTCCTCTCTCCAAGTCTTCTCATATACTCCTCCTTGTTCTCTTTCAAACTCATGGTATTTTTTTCATTAAGTGTTAGTGCATCATGTATGTATATTGCATATATAGATATTCCTAAATATAGGATGCTCAGTCTGTGTAATATTACTTGTATGTATGTTTTCAAGGCCAACTTTTGTATTCGATAAACCCTTGGTGTTCTGTTCACCTAGGAAGACTATTTATCATACTTTCAGCATTCCTTAGTTGCCTAAATTTCTTTGTGGAGGGTTGAGGTCCCATGTCTATTCTCCTATCCACTTTGGGATGTCTATTGGTTTTGCCCTAATTCAGCTCACTCTTGGGCAGCCATGTTGGTAAGACTTTATGGGAAACTTCATCTCACAGCAAACTCCCTGATTCTCTGGTCCTTATAATATTTTTTTGCCTCCTCTTCCTCAGTGATCCCTGAGCCCTTGTAGATGCATTGTAGATGCATCTCTTGGGACTGGAACCACAACTCTATATTTTAACTAAAAAATATGCATATGAGTGTTTTACCTGTATGTTTGTCTGCAAAGCATTTGCTTGCCAGTTTACTATAGATGCCATTAAAGGTGTTGGATTCCTTGGAAGTTCCTAGGCAGTTGTGAGCTGCAATGTGGGTTCTGAGAGCTGAACCTGGGTCTTTTGGGGTCTTTTGGGAGAGGCTTTATCTAGTGCTCCTAACTGCTAAGCCATAGCTATTGCCTCTGATTTTTTCCCCTGAAATAATTTGCCACTTTTATATCCTCATTTTTGAGCTGTTTAGTTATATTTTGCCCTTATTTTATTTGAACCATAGAAGTCCTATCGAATTTTAAAGTTCTTACTATTGTCTGTGTCCTAGAGCTTTGTCAGAGATGTGGACTGCAAATATTCTATCCAAGTTCATAGCTCATAATTTTGGTTCATTCACATGAACAAAAGTTTATACTTTGATAAGACCCACTTTTCTCAAAATTTCTTTTTATTGGGAGGGCTTTTGCTGTTAACATAAGAATCCTTTGTAGTCTTTTGGTGTAGGAGGGTCTTCTGTCTATGTGTTACTTTCATTGGTCAAATAAAAAAACTGCCCTGGCTTTTTGAGAGGGCAGAATTTAGATAGGTGGAGTAGACTGAACAGAAGGCTGGGAGAAAGAAAGCAGAGTCAGGCAGACGCCATGGCTCTCCTCTCCGAGACAGACGCTGGTTAGACTCATGCCGGTAAGCCAGTCAAGTGGCAATACACATTAATGGAGTTGGGTTAAACTAATACGTGAGAGTTAGCCAACAAGAGGCTAGATATAATGGGCCAGGCAGTGTTTAAATGAATACAGTTTCCGTGTAATTATTTTAGTTGTAAACTTGTCAGGTGGCCTGCAGCTCTTTTTACAACAGTCTTTTCATAAATACTGTGTGGTTTTATTGTTTTTGCTTTCTTTGTTTTTTAAAGTCAGGTTTTTGTTTGTTTGTTTGTTTGTTTGTGTATGTGTGTGTATGCTTGGCTGTACTGCAACTCACTCTGTAGACCAGGCTGGCCTCTAACTCACAGAGATCCACCCACCTTTGTCTCTCAAGTGCTGGGATTCAAGATTTGCCACCACTTATGTGATTTTCAATGTAAGTGGGCATGTTGTCTGCAAAGGGGACAGATGATTTCTTCATTTCTGATATGCATCCTTTATACCTTGTAACCTGTTTTGTAGCTCAAACATCCAGCACCACATGGATAAACAAGGCAGCAGAAGACATGATTGTTTCCCCAGCCCTTAGTGGAAAGCAGTTTTCATACTTAGCTGTGAGATCAAGTTCAGGTTCTTATTTGCAGAAGGTATTTGCCAAGTTCAGGCAGCTCTCCCCTGTTCGAAACCAGCACAATAGTGTAATTGTGGATGAGTCTTTATCCTTTGGTTTTGCTTTTAAACAGTCTACTTGATCTACAATAAGCTGCACAAAATGGGTCATCCAGTTTCTTGTCATACGTATTTATGCATATGCACATGAACACATTTCATTTCTCACTCACCCCACCCTGGTTTCATTACTATATTCAGGACAACTTTTCGCTAACCATATCTTTTCACCAGGAAACCACTGACATTCTACCATGGAAGATTTGTTCACTTTTACTAGAATTTTGTATCAGTATATCATACATTATATAGTTTTTATTTGGATTATTCTGTTATCAAGTTTTATCAAGATTCACAAAATTACTTGTGAAATTTGGGGTTCATCTATGGAGTTACAAATACCAATAACTTTTTCTTGTTTGTCAATGCTATTCTTTTGATTTGATTCATAAATTTATATACTTATTCACTTGATAATTGACTTTAGTTATTTAATTCTAATTTCTGAGCATGATAAATGTATGTATGTGCCATCATTATGATATTGATTTTTCTGAAATATATATAACAATGATTCCTCTTTTTGCTATCAGTTTTCAAGCTTTTTGCCAAAATTTGAGAACAGATTACAAACACTATTATATTAATATACCAAAATACATTAGCTCTTCTTCTGTTGGAGTCTATTCATGTGTCTTCAGTAGTGTTTTCTTCAGTGTTGATTTTAACATTCTTGCTTAATACTAAGGTCTCTACTTTTTAGTGGATAACTTTGTTGTGTTTTCCCCTAGTTGTTTGGCTGATGGCAGGATGTCACTGTTGTCATTAGCACTTCTTAAAACGTGTGAGAATGAATCTCTGCATAATTTTTTGCACTTGTTTAATATGTAGGCTCTTTGGTACTTGATCCCTAGTGTCTCCAAAACAGTAACAGTAACAGAAGCAGAAGCAGCAACCATGTAAACAACCAAGCTACTTGTATGCAAATAGGACCCCCAATCCCTCCACTCAGGATTAAAAATAAATTTTGTTATTTTATGTTTTTTCTTATTATTTTCTCTTGTTAAAGACAAAATTATTCCTGATTAAGAATTTACTTAATAGTAGTTTGGTTTTATTGTCCCTGGTTCTGTCTTCTCCTAGTGTCAGGAAACTAACTAAAATTCTAAGTTTTTGGTAGGGTCCATTAGTTGGGGAATTATGCCCATGTGTGATGGTGTGAGTTGGATTTACACTTTATACCCAAACAGTAAGTAAGAATGCTTATAAAGAGTCCCCTAGCCCCCACTTCCCTTTATCAGTACACTTTAATTTTAGGACATCATACCCATGTTGAAAATGATGAAATGTTCCATCTCTCAGTGAGAAGATGGCTAAGAGATCAGCATTATTAAATACTATTTAGAGTGCTAACATATGCACCTGTCTTAATTCCATCACATCTCCTTTTGCTTCTTAATACAACTTGCTTTCCTTCATAAACACTCTTGCAAACCCTAATCTGTCACTTCTAACCTCACATGACCTCTGCTGATTCTGCTGGTGCCATTATCTATTCATTTATAGAACTTTAAAATTCAATTTCAATAACATTTTTTGATAAAGTTTAATTGAGTACAGTTGGTGGTTGGTAAATAATATCTGTGGTCAGTCTGCCGCGTTTTCCAAAGGTCTGAAGATACTTTCATATGTAGAAAAGTAACTGCATTTTGGGAAGAAAATGGAGCATGAATCTGAAGACATTAAACATTTAGGCTGTTTCCATCTTATGAAAAATTATTTCACAGAAATGTTCTGACTTAAAATTTAAATGGTGTTATATGTTAAGGCTTTTAGTATTTTAAATGAAGTAAGGTCAAAATGTGTGACTCTGAATACATGTAGGATATGAGTTCTGAGAGGGTCTGCAGCATTCAGATTCCTGTGTGATGGTGAAGACCAAGTGAAGACTGAAGCTGGACAAGCTTCTAGTTGTGAGGATGAACACATACAATACCTAGTCTGTAAATTAAAGTTCTGTTTTTATGTTATTTTGCCCATTTTATCAATTATAAAATTGCCATTAATGCATTACTCTAAATGCATTTTAATGTACTTTAAATATCACTTTTTAAGAAAATATGCTTTGAAGACTAGGGAGATGGCTTAGTGGTAGTGGTTATGACCACAGACTACACCTTTAGAGGACCTGGATTTTCTTAGCACCTACATGGAGACTCACAACTCCATATTGTTATGCTCAAATCCACGAAGTTCCCCAAAAGTCATCAAGGAGACCAAGTCCCATATGTAAAAGCAAAGAGCCTTTATTTTATGCAAGTTTGCAAACTCGGTCTCTCTGTATGTCCAACATATTGGAATAAACAGAAAGCCCCTAGTTCAGTTAGAGTTGGGTTTTTACAAGATGGAGGTGGGGAGTTTCTGATGTTCAGGTCCCCTGATTGGCGGATATTTGCCTAGGGGTGTCCTGGTGAGTGTATGTTGGCAGGTGATCCTATCTACAGCAGTTAGAACATTTGGCATGTCCTTTGGATGGTCTGTTTTTGGATGGTGCTCATATAATCTTAGTTTATGGTTGCAGCCAGGTATTACTTAAGGGTAAACTACTGAGACTCAAACCTCCATTAAACTTATTGATGGCTGAGTCCTACTCTGGAAGGTATAATGGTTGGAAGTTAAGAACTTTCTTTGTGAGATCTGTTTATATTTAGCTTATCATGATTAGCTCCTACATTTTTCCCCTTCACAAGCACTGATGACAGGACCCAATATTGGGTCCTGTTTGCCCCTGGTTTTAAGGAGGTATGGAACTACTTAAATTAATAAATCTTGTACCCTGTGCCAGTGAATTCCCCCTTGTCTCAGTCTTTCAACCTATTTTGGGCAGGGAGAATGGGAAGACGTGTTCCTTTCCACAACTACTTCAAGGTGACATTGGGTCATTGATATCTGGGCTCAAGCCAAAGGTGGGGAAGAATTTAGACAATGGGGCACTCATCAGACTTCATTGAAGGGATAGGGAGCATTCATATCAGCTGGACTGGTCCACATTAGCTTTCAGGAAGTTCAGGGCTCGCCACCATTCAGAGCAGGTTGTAGTCAGCAACTGATGCTTAGATGCATCTGCCAGCCAAGTGGAAGCCTATTGAGATAAGTTTATACTAGGAACAGAAGTTAAAGTTTAGAAAAAGAGCAGATAACAGATGTCTGTAAACAGAAGGAATAGACTCACACCTTTGAGTCCTACCAAAAACTACAGATTTTGTTTAGAAGCATGTATATTTTTCTGCTATTCAGAGAACGATGTATGGTTTGGATAGAGATGCCTTTGGCCCGATGAGAAACACCTCTAAGTTCATACTGAAATGGCAACCAGAATAGATCTAAAATCTTGAGCTTGTGAACCACACAGTAAGCAGTCATTGCTCTTTTAGCTTATTAGAACTATATTATAGAGGGGAGAAGAAATCAGAAACGTTTTCCATACCGTAACCTGTATTTGTGTCTTAAGTCATTTCTTTAAGACCCTCAAAGCTAATGAACTTTTATATCCTTAGACCTTAAAGCATTTTTTAATGAGCTCAAGCTGGCTGTAGCTTTCTGAAAGGATCTGGATTTTTTTGCTGTTAAACTGACATTATAACTGCCCTATCCATCAATACTATCAGAGATTCTGGAAGGATAAATAAAGTATATCTGAGTATAGACCAAATAGTTTCTGAATCTATTAAAAATGACAGGAACCAGAGTCCATATACAGTTAGTCATACCCAGGTCTCCATAACACTGGAGGCAGAAATATGCAGAACAACAGTCTTATAGTCTTAGCCAGGCCCATAAGGTGAATTTTTTCCTATGAAAGAAGGACATGGAAAAGACTGACCTTATTTTGTTTAGGAAAAAGTGCAATCAGTTCTTGAATGTCCTGCTGTTTGTCCACAGTCTGGACCGGGTCTTGGCAGAATGTTGCACTGGGGAACGTCATCCAGTGGTCAGCGAGGTCGTAATTCAGGTGGAGACATCATGGTGTCTCATAATCTTCTCTGAGACCTTGGGTTACTGCTAGGATCTTGGAATCTCTGTCTTATATAATAAGGTTTTTTAATCATTATTTTAAATGCCATATTCTGTAGATCTCTGAAGTATGAGGGCTGCCTAGGTATGTCTGATTAGTCAAGCTTCATTTCTCATTACTTGTTTTAAGTTTGACTTTGAAAACATATACAGCGACCTAAATAAGGTTTATTCCCATAATTAATTATAGCAATACTTTAAGGATGACTGACTAACTAGTATTTCCTAATAGTCTATAATAAGTTAGAAGCTTTCTCAAGACTAGAACTCCACACTCTGTAATGATCTTGAATGGAAGCTAATAAAGACACTGAATTAGTCATTCTGAGGGTAAACACAGAACAAGTTTGTATTCACATGTAACTGCTGTCTCCTAGAAGTCAAGGGAAAAGTCCCAGGGTGAAGTGGAAACAGGAGGGAATCTAAGAGATAGCTTTGCCCTAGGACAAACAGAGACTCAGGTCTACCTTTCTGCTGATCTATAGAACCCATCTTGGCTTGGTGTGTACCAAGTTTTGCCCTGGGAAAGCTGCCTTGAGCCCCCAAATTTTTCTCCTTCACAAGTACCGAAGACAGGACTCAATCATGGGTTCTGTCTGTCCAGAAGCTCAAGGGGGTGATACTGGGACATCAACACCATCAGTTGAACAGTAGTGAGCCATTTTCGAACAAAAGCCATCAAGTCTGTTGATAAGAAGAAGCCTGCAGGAGCATTAGGTGCCTGTTAGAGCTGAAAGTAAGGTTGTTAACCAAGGAGACCAGTAGAGCAAGTTTTCATCCAGCTTCTGTGTGAGAGTTCTGTTCTCTGTCGTTAACAGGGCCATTGAATCTCTAATTACCCCAAAGCGATTGACACAGAAACAACCTTCTTCCCCCAGAATAGGAGGTCCAAACCTCTTAGTATCAATACAAAAATTTATGGCTCAGTTTATCCAAATAGCTTAAACCCAACAGAGTTAGCAAAGACAAGGAGGCTAAACATACATTTTTAAGCCTGAATAGACCTTGAACAAGGAAGTACATTTTAAAGCAATTAGTTAGATTTTTAATGCTTTTACCCTTTAATATAGTTTTCCATGTTATAGTGATCCTCCCATTGCAGAATTTTTCCCATTGTTATTTTACAATTGCAGTTTTGCCTATGTTGTGAATCTCAATTTAAGCATCGGACATGCAGGTGGTCCCAGACTACCCCTGTACAACCTCCAAAATAGTGAGATTTATGTGTGAATGCTCCCACACCAGAGCTCCACAGTGTGGGTGGGAAAAGCTCATTTAGTTGCCAGTACAGGAAGTGTCATGTTTAAAGAACGATTTATACGCTACTGGGATATTTTGCGAAGAATCCATTATGGAAGAGAAAAAAACCATGACTTCACAAGATTTCTACAGAATTGACAAAGACTATTCAAAATACAGGTGTTTCCAAATCTCTGCAAATCTCTGCAAATCGGGTTTCTTACTACCTCCATGAGTTTGTCCAGTGATCTGTCAGCTGTACTTTTACTTTATAATGCTTGTGGCTTACAGCACATATACAGGGTGCAATGTGTTCATACCTACAAGTGATACACCCATACACATAAGATAAAACAAATACCTAAAAAATAGATGTGTTTACCTCCCCCTAGGAACTGGATATCATATGCCAAAGAAATGTCATATTAGTGTAGTTTAACAGGCAAGAAAAACATTCCTTCAAAATATTGTCAGTATGGAGAGAGAACTAAGCTCCACTGAAATAGAAAGTGGAAGAAAGTTTAAATAGTAGTGTAAATGAATGGAAAAGACTGCAGGAATGAGTGAGACTGGACAGTTTGACGTCTGTGTTTGTTTCCTGTCACTGCAGTCACAAATGGTCACTTATTCCATAGTGACAGGAGAAAGGGACAATATCTTTCTTGATCCTCATAGTTCAAAGGGATTCTTCTTTGGTCCTTGAGGAAGCATTTCTGAGTTGTAAAGCTGGAGTAGGCTATACAGCTCTATAGGCAGAGAATAATTTGTCATTGAAAGTTTTCTAAGATGAATCCCCTAAGCGTGTTCTGACAGTCTGGGGTCAAGAAGATGGCTGTGTAATGTTTGATAATGTAGGGGAGCACTGTGTGACAAATTGGCCAATTGAGAAGATAAGTCATATTTAAATTACTTTACCTGTAATATTTTAGAGTCCCAAGTATTTTAAATGAACATATTTTTCTTCTTGTAAAACTTTCTTAAATCTTGTAAAATTAAATTTTTATAGTGTTCAATGTAAACAAAGTCGAAAGGTACACAGATGTTGGATTTTAAATGGAATGATTAAAATTAAATCAGAATACTTCCCTTCCCTCAGTTTCAATACAGGTATTTTTATTAGAAACATTTACGACCTCACTTTAAAGCTGAATGCTTACAGTTATCGACAGCTAAGTGCACTAACCGTGCATCTCAACATTCCTGCAGACAAACCTTCTTCCTTCTGCCTCTTTTCTCCTCTGCATTCATATAATCTGCTGCTGAGAGTTAGGTGTGAACTTTAAAAGGATTGGATCAGTTATGTTTGCTTGTTAGCTGTCAGAATACCTACTGGGGACCGAGTGACCAATTGATACAGTTTGATGTCAGCCTAATCCATAGTTGAACCTCTCTTTCTGGCTCAAGTTTCTCTCAGTACATGACTATAACTTAGCAAAGTAGCCATAGTATCAGTGAAGGTGTTATTTAAGTTAATTTGTCTCACATGATCTTAATTATTCTTTAATATTTTACTTTTAGATTTTACTTCAAGCAATCTATCCACTTAAAAAAAATAAAATTGAAATGGAGAAAGAACAAGTGACTGAAGGGCTTAATTGTGTTTTTGATAGCTACTGTCTCTCAGATTTTTATCATCTTGTAATTTTTTTATAATTAACTAAATTTGTTTTATACATGTATAAAACACATAGGGGCCGCTATACTCCCACCTTCCTGCCATCCCTGTCCACTCCAATTTCTCTTCTTGTTTATGTCTACTCTCTCTTCTAGCAGGTGTGTGTGTGTGTATGTGTGTGTGTGTGTGTGTGTGTGTGTGTGTGTGTGTGAGATCCTCTGAGATTAACCAAGGTCCTCTGTGTGACCATGAGTTTATGGCTATCTGTGAAACCTGGGGGGCTCAACAGAGAATAGATCTTCCTATCTGAGAATCCACCACTATCCAATGGTTCTAAAGTAAAGGTTAGGTTCCCATTGTTCTTTGATTGATTGCTGACAGGGTCAGTCTTATATAGGTCCAGCATAGGTTACTGTAGTCATTGTGAATTATCAACTGTAGTAGTTACTTGGAATCTAGAGAAGGTGTTTCAGGGTTAATCATTCTACCATTAGGCACTTATGAAATTCCCCTCTCCCCTTGTCTTGTTTTGCTAGTGTTGTCTCTAAGGCTACCCCTATGTCTAGCCATCATGTTAGTGTTTTACCTTTGAGACTTAATTTGTACTTAGTTTTGATGAGCCTTCCCAGGGCAGCATCTACTACCCAAATAACCATGAAGAATTGGGAACCGTGTTCAATGGCGATTTTACGGGAATGGCCCATTGTGTAATATACAATGACTATATCCAGGCTTCACTGTTAGAACATGTCTTTTCCTTCCAAAATTTCTCTTCTTGTTTCTGAGATTAAAAGAATGGATATATATTAGAACCATTCTTCTTCTACCATAATACTCTTTTCATACTTTCTTTGTTGTCAAATCTTCCAGCATCTAAGAAGAATGTTAATAACAAAGGTTGCTTTTACTATTCCTCTAATTGGATTTTGTTTGCTTTTAATTTTTAGTAACTCTTGACTCACTCCTAATCAAGTATATTCTCTTTCTCTAATTGCTTTTTAGTCCCTGTCTTGATTGATATATTTCCATAAACTCAATAATTAACTTATTGCTTGCTCCAATCAAGTGTTAACATTTGCCTGTAGAACTGAAAAATACAATTAGCCCTATTAAAAATGCTAAGATAGTTTGCTTTTGCAGCATTCAGTTCCTGCACATGGTTCACTGTCCCTTACCAATAGAAGATGTGCCAAGAATTAGAATTTAATTTTGGTGTGTGTACTTTTGTGAGTGTAAGGTGTTCTAAATGCTTCAGACAGTTTTGTGTGCTTCAGATTTAAACTACTCACGATGGGGTTTTTCAACTCTTCCTTCCTTTCTTAGTTTTATCTGTTTTCTGTGGCCTTAAAAACCTTTGCCTTCCTTGCTTCTACTTTGTTCCTGTCTCCAAATTATTGACTATAATATAGAACTAAATTGTATTTTAAATCAGTTATTGCATTTTCATGTCAACTATAATTTTTTTTAATTATAAGGCTTTGCTTTCATTTTGCCAGAAGCAAATCAAATTTCAACCAGTGCTAAAGTCCAAATTTAGACTGAGTTTGTTTTAACATGTGTGCAATTGAGTTTCTTACTTCTCCCACATATTGGGGGAATAGACCTTATGATCTGCACAGGACAAAAACATTTTACACTGCTTTCATTTCATTATTGAAGACTGGGAAACCTCTGCTGTTTATTTGATGTCCAAAGACGGTTACATACAATATGACATAGAATGAGGAACATGATTAGGAAGTGGACATTTCACATTGTTGATAGTTGCAGAATAGAAACACTAAGCAAGCATGTACTGAGGGGTTGCAGTCAGAGGTGTTTGTGAACTCCGGTAGTATGGCAATGTGAATATGTGTTATAGAGACAAGAGGAAGGATACAGCTTAATGTTTCCAGGGTATTTTGAACAAGCATTTATCATGTGACCTCATTTGCAATTTTCTCTATTAACAATAAAATTGGCTTGGACAAGCATATCTAAGTGAATTAACATAATTAATATGATTTCATTAATGCCACCAAAATGTTTACCCGTAAGAAAACTTGATAGACCCAATGCCCAGCAGCACATGGCCACTGGCAAAATGGAATTGTCTCCCATCCTAAACCCATGGCATATTGTTGGCATAATGGATTCAATAAGGTTTCACAGGTGAAATTATTCAGGCAGGTGTCAGGTGTGGGAAAATATAAGACATTTCAGATAAGTGAAAGTGACAACTAATAAATTCTACCTAGTGTGCAATTTGTTCAGAGCCCTAGGCACCATGAGTGATCACAGAGACAGAGGAAAAAAACAAACCATCTCTTTGTCTCTTAGGAGTTTATAGTCATGACAAAGAGAGGTCATATAGTAGGCCCTTGCAATAAGAAAGCAAGGCATCAAGTAGCCTTTCTATATTTTGTAATGAATCAACAAAATTAAAGAAACGAGAGTGGAGTTGCCAGCAGAAACATAAATGTATTGAGATTTTTATATGTCTTTTTTTTGTTTTGTTTTGAGGCAGGGGCTCATGTATCCCAGGTTGGCATAGAAGTTGATGTGAAGTCAAGGATATCTTTGAGGTTCCTGCTCACATCTCCTTAGTGCATTGTGGGCAAAGGCCACACCACATCTGGCTTGTAGAGCACAGGGATTCTGGCATGCTACACAGGCACACTAATGACTGACATATATCCCCAGCATGAATTGTGTATTTTATCCATCCAAGTAAGAACCTGACCCACTTTGCTTAGCTTCTGAGATCAGGCGCATTCAGAGTGGTGTGGCCATAACAAGAACAAGCTTATGCATTCCTAAAAGGCACAGTGAGTGCTTCTGTGCACCACTAGTTCCTGTGAATTTTAAGTCCTACTATAACTGTATGTATTATAAGTCAGCAACCATTTATAAGTATAAATTACTTAATGCATACTATAAGACATCACATCACATTACTTTGGAGTTACAACAAGAAACAGAATTTGTGTTTTAAATAAAAAAAAATCACTATTCTTTCTGTGTGTATAGGCGTGCATACATACAGTCATGAGCTAAATGTTGCATGAGAAGAACATGTTCTATTGGAATAGTTAACCAAATTGTGGACTTGAAGAATGTTCTTATCCAAAACTAGATAGTATAGGTCAGTCCTTCAGTGTGGTGACTTGATCCATGAGAGGTGTGGTAAATGTGGGTTTCAGAGGTGCTTCTGGTATAACAATGGCACCTTATGCTAATGTAAATTTGCAAACTAAGTACAATAGATAGGCATACACTAAATAATTTTTAAAAAACATTGTATGGTAAATACATATAGCACTACTAGTCATTTACTGACTTTATCAAAAATGAGTTGCTATATATAATTATATATAAGTAATCACACATTTGTAGGCTTTTTCTATGTCAGCTTTTCCACAGATAGAGAAGATCCATTGATCTGTGCATTATGATTAGCTGAAATATTACTATCAGTTTTCAAATTAATTGGAATCTTACATGAAGTCTATCACTGGCTGACATGGATGCATGCATATATATAGCTATGCCTATTTCTACACATAAATACACACAAATATAAAATGCTGAGATCAATAGCAATGCTTTATAATTGCAAAATGGAGATGACGACAAATCCAATTGTTTCTCATCAGAGAATTAAGTGTATATTTTGAATATTGTTTGTGTCTATGATATTGTATAGGCAAACTTCATATACATTTTAATTATGGTAGACAGAGGTAACCATCAATGCATCATAGTAAACAATCAGCAGAACTGTGAACTCAAACTGATCTACTAAAGCAGAGAGTAAGCGGTGCGGCTTGAGGACCATAAGTAAGTAAGAGGGGAGTGACAGGGTAATCAGAGGGACTGCCTTGTGCCACAAGGAGGTGGGGTATTTAATTTAATTGAACTTTTTCCTAACAGCTTCTGAAAGACTCACTCAGTGCTATGGTTTGAACACGTCTTCCCAAATTTTTATGTGCCCGAAGAGCAAATGTGGACTCTAGTGCAGCAGTGTTGAGGTGTGGAGTCTTTGGGATGTGATGTGGTAATCTGTCCTCTGTCTTCATGAATGGATTGCTTCCTTAATTGATTAATGAGTTAGTGAACTGTTAGAGGGGTGACCTTGTTATAAAAACAAACCCTGTTACTCATTTGCTGGATCTCTCCTGTGATGCTCTCTGTATTTTTGGGTACAGTAAGAAGGCCTTAGTCGATAGCTAACACCATATTATTGAATGAGAAAAATAAACTTCCATACTTTGTGAATTACCCAGATTATTTTATTGTGTTAGTCAGCTATAAGAACACACTAAGATAACAGGCCTTTAAGCAGAGACAGGCTAGACCAGGAAAACAGTAGACTAAAAATGTGAAGACATGCAAATGCTGGTCTGTTCTTCAATCTGTGGGGACAAATAAAGTTTTCTGTGTAGAATTTACCTATTTATTTCCTCCAAATAAAGTAAAACGAGGCAGTAAGCAGAACCCCTCCGTGACTTCTGCTTCAGCTTCTGCCTCAAGGTTCCTGCCCTGTCTAAGTTCTTGTCCTGAATTCCTTTAATGATGGACTACAATGTGGAAATGGAAGTCGACGAAACCCCTTCCTTCACTTGTTTTGGTTGTGGTGTTTCATCACAAGAATATTAACCCAAAATAAGACAATACATATCTGTGAACTCTTCAAGTTACAACAATGATAGATTTTAAAATATATGCACACTGATATTCCACAGTGGTGTGAATATCATGGAAGTAAACAACCACTTTCTTATTGATTTTGAGTATAACTAGACAAGATGAAATCCACACCAGGCACCATTACTAGGGCAAGAACCAACGCCTAATGACTAGACAGGTCATAGGCTCTAAAGGAGGGCATACCACTAGTATTTTACTAAATGATCATAGTGTTAAATTGACTTCTAATGGCTTAATGTTATACCCATAGAGAAATGCCACTCTCAGCTTTCATGTGAGAAGCCTTGATTCGCAGAGGACAGTGATTAACACAATGACCTACACTGGCCATGGTGCAGAGACTAAGAGACTGGAGAATTCTCTGCCCTCAATGGAGTGTAAGTACAGTACACTCCTTTCTTCCAAGGCTCAGGGGTCATAATGGAAAAGAGGGTGGAAGAGTTTAGGAACCGGGGGGATGCTGGTGACAACAAAGAATCAAAGTTCTCAGCACACAGCAGTACGATTGACAAATGAAATCACAGTGACCTTGACAGAACAGACAGTAAGCAAAGCACTACCCCAAACCTATGCAAGTCCAGGAAACCCACGAATTCAAGAATAGTTAGGTAGCACAAATTGGTTTTGATAGGGTAAACAACAACACAAAGTTGGGCAGTTGGGAAGGGAGTGGATATTGGAAGAGTTGTGGTGGTGGTTAAGAACTTTTTAAAAATATTTTTTTCCTAATGCTCTTTTCTTTGGGATTATCTTTCTTATTTATAACTAACAAACTCAAACTTCTACATATCTTATGCACCTGAAACATAATTTGGCTACAACTTAGATCTGGCCATCTTCATTGTCATCATATAAGGGAAAGGGTTATCATATAGTAGTATAATCTATCTGGAAACTGGATACAAAGGAGGTTATAAATACCTGTATAACATTGCCAAGGAGAGGGGAATATGAAAGAATCCTCTTATTTGTAGCAATAGGCTTTAGATGCTTTATATGTGGTATTTAAGAGCTGGAGAGATGACTCAGCCATTAAAGGCTAGGCTCACAACCAAAAGTATTTATAGTATTTAATTGAATCACAACTACAGTCACAGGAGATAGGCAATACAACTGATATTGGAATCTAGGCCAATGAAATGTATCTCTGCATAATTCATAAAATACAAATGAATGTCTACCACCATTTCTGATCAAACATCTTGAAAAAGGTCCTGTTTTTAAATGGAAATATGGTCCTCATGAATACTGTGTTTGACAAAGTCATACATAAATTGTATGTATCTGTATATATTTCTCTCTAATCATTTCTTAGACATTGGTGAAATAATTTTGATCATTTATTAGATGTTATGTATATTTTAAAAATAAGAGCTTTGTCTCAGCAATTTTACAAATTATAGCAGTTGTCATGATGAATATTCTCATTTTATTTTTTTAAATGTGAATGCCTGTATGTTTTAGCTTCTTGGAAGTAACTTATTGCTTTATTTAAAATCTAAACCTAATACGGTTGTGTAAGTCTGTTATTTCAACACTTTGGTTGTTGAGGCAGGAGGAACAATATTCAAGGTCATCCTTACCTGTATAAGGAGGCAGAGGTTGCTTAATTTCTGTAAAATCCTATCTCAAAGAACCCAAATGAATAAACAAATTAAATAAAATAGATTTATTCACCATTTTCTCTTCCAAGGAAGAGGAAAACAATTGAAAACCAGCATGCTTTTTGAATATTCAATCAAATATAACTTTAATTTTTAGCTCACATCTATTTTTATATTCATAGAAGCGATAAGCTTCAAGATCCAATGACTAAGTGTCCCATATAGCAAGTTCACATAGAGAGATAAGACTAGTTTTGTCTGTTAGGGAAACAAAACAACCAGCCTATTTTTCATCTGGTTCTGTGCTGTGTGGACTCTTGTTTTTATCATTTTTCAACACGACCCAGAGGTTTCACAAGATGGGTTTAGAAACTCTTGTCATTCTTCATTTCGCAAGTGGTCATTTATGCCATTATGCTAATGAATTGAATAAGTTTCACATTGGCCTAGGAGTGGATTTGAGCAAGCTTCTGGGAAACCTCTGCAAATTCACAAAGCTAATGGCTTGACCTCCCAATTCTCCAATGTAAAATCTGCTATAATGATTTTTCAGGCTCTTAGCTCTCCTGCATTAAAAAAACCTTCCCATTTACATCTCATGACTTTGACTTGATTCTCTTCATAATCCAATTGTAAATGGATAATCTTCTATCTTCCAAAATGACTCATGTCTGAGTTTGGGTTGCACTATTTCTTTGTGCCAGAGAAGGAAAAATTCCTTAGCAGATGGTCTGAACAAAAACTGAATTTTTGGAATTTATGATGCCAGGAGCCTATTTCAAAGTGTCAGCTCACATAACTTGGTAAAGACTAGAAGAAGAAACATGACAAATTCATTTAGTATTTTTTTTTACTTAAGCAGAAGTTTGGTAAAGTAGGTAGGATTGTACATAATACATAAAAGTTTGGCATATGTGCTTTTAACAACTGAGGAACAATTGGATTTTGATTTCTTGAATATCATGGAGTTCTGAAGGTTTCCCTTTAAGCTGAAACTCATTTACCATGCTGCATTTAAAAGCTCTGTTCTTAATGCATGGGTGGTTACCCATTCATAGCTAGTCCTTAAATAAACCCAAGCCAGCCTTCAAGACAGTTCTATTATATTTCTGTAGTTCAAAATAGTGCCAATGGGGGAGTAAAACCCAGCAGAGTGATTCTCCAGTTATGATAAGATTATGTTTTTATTAATAGTGAAAAATTAATAGTGCATTTTTCAAAAGAGGAATGATAAGGATGCTGGATATATACTTAGTTATTTTCCATCCTGTAGTAGTTAAATGAAGTAATGATATAGTTATGCAGAGGACTTAGAAGCAATGTGTTTTGCCTTCTGAATTGGGTAAATTGTTTTAAGACAATTTCATATTAGTGAAATCTTCAGGAACAACTTTGAATGTAAAGCTGAACCCAAGGTAAAATCGTTTCCCAGTGTATTAGATTCTTTTCCAATCACTATAGCCAGATAGTTGGTAGCAAGCAGGTTAAGGGAAGGACTGATTTGGGCTCATAGTTTAAGAGGGTATAATGCACAAGGGCAAGGAGGGGAGACAGAGCTCATGCCAGTAGATGCATACATCTGGACAGACTACGAAGAAGAGAGCACAGAATGCTGGTGTCTTGTGGGCTTCCTCCCCTTTCTCTTATTTAGTCTGGTTGCCCAGGCCAAGACTGGTGTTGGCTACTTTCATGGCACATCGTTCCTCTCTACTTAAAACTCTCTAAACACCCTAAGACATGCTTGGAGGTGTGTCTCCTAGATGATTTCAAATTTTATCAAACCACAATGAAGGTCAACCTTTGCAGACAGCAGAGAGAGCGCACAAAGACTAACTTCTGGCCTATTGCCTGATTACTGAAACAAAAACAAAGACAAAGGATTAAAAAATAATCTGCATAGCACTTTCATCTCAGAAACAGCATACTAACTACTTAGATCCCTTTTAATCTGTAGCACAGACAACTGCACTGCAAGGTACTTGCTCATGCTACTGATAGCTTGAATATAGCCAGCTTTAGGGGAACACTTAAATATGTTTCCCAAGAACAGCATTCACATCTCTCGTTAATAGCACTCTGAGAAGTGGGCTTCTTAAAGTGATATTTACAATGAGAATAATTTGACTGGAAGACATGGCAAATAAAAGAGGCAAACAAGCATGATCAGCGCTGGCTCTGATAACTGTTTAATGGGATTTAAATGAAGTCAGTGAAGAGTAAGGAAAATTATGAATTGTAAATACTTTACTAGTATTCTTGCCTGGCAGTTATTACTCTGTTACTTTTTTTCAATGATCAGTTGGTTTTTGGTTCAAGCAACTTTTTAAATAGTTTTGAATTGCAGTGGCTGAAATATCTGTAGATTTCTCTTCTGAGGTAATAGACACTTTTTTGCCATGAAAACTTCTTTTGCAACATGTGAGTCTCTCCATCTACTACAAATTAGCTTTTGTTGTTGTTGTTGTTGTTTTTAAAGGGAAAGAGAGTTTTATATAGGGGTCACTATCCAGCTTGGACTGGCTAATGGCAGTTTTTCATCCTTTTTTCTTAGTGTTGTATCCTGGCGTTACTGGGATTCCCATCACCCTCTTCAGCACTCGTCGACACACTGACTCTGTACCACAACCCTGTGGAATCAAGGACTTTAGGAGGTGAGAAAGGTTTCACACTCATTTACCAGGACACTTATTGACTCTAATTGAAGTTTGTTTATCTAGCAAGTTTAAAATCAATGTAACAAATAGAATCACAGATAGCATGGTCAAGCAGACCATTTTTTCCCCCACTTTCCTGTCTTCAGTCAAGCTAAAAAAAATTATACCTTAATGACATCAGGGTCTACTTATTCAGATGAAACCAAATGGATTGTTGAAAGAGTCTAGTAAATTTTGTTTGGCTTTAGAGCTAACACAAGTATCCCTGACAGGAGAAATTTCATGAAATCTCTCGACTCTACAAAATGTTTTAACTATATAAGGATAATGTGGAAAGATTGATGAAGTGATTTCTTCTCAGAAAATGTAAACTAGTAAACCATTAATGACCTGTGTCCTTTCTAGAATCTGTCAGAATTGAGCTGGCTATGTTTACAGCTAAGTTTTTCTGCTCTCACTGGGGAAAATAAATGGGCCTATAAGCAGAGGTCTCCCCTCCCCGCCCCTGTCCTGGAGAGGAGTGTGCGCTGGTGTTTTAACTGCTAAAGCTCTAGCGTCATGCCTCATTTCTATTGAGTTTCCTGCTCTCCAAAGGAGTCATTTGTGAGGCAGATGTGAGGAGTGAAGTCAGACCATTGGAATCATCCTCCTGTGTCATTGGGGGTGACATGGCATAGCATCAGGGGTCATTTCACCAGGGGAAGCTTCTCTGAGCCCTCTCAAGGACAGACACTTGAGGAAATCACGTTATAGACTTGCCTATGTGCGTGGAAGTAAGACTTTGACTCATGCTGTGACACCCCTCCATTCCCCGTGCATTGCTATTCATTGCAATACTTCATGCATTTTATGAGTTCAGTCTCAAATTAGCTTCTTCTTTATAAATGTTCTAATTGCTCAGGGCTTCAGCGGTTTTACTTATCTGAAATAGAAAGCAGAATAGAATAGCTGTGTGTTTCAGGAGTATGCACATTTGAAAACTGTTATATGACTTTATTTACTCCTATAATCAATTTACTTTTTCATTTATTGTGACAGTTGGATGGAGACTATTGCATGAGTTGACACAAGGTTTTATAAATCATTCCTATAGTGCCAAACCAGGACTTTCTCCTCTTCCTCCCTTCTCCTGCAATGTGTACATACTCACGCTCTCTCAAAGAGTTTCCATGTAGAAAGAGCACATAAACGGGTACCCAGGGAAGCACAGCTGTTTAGCAGAACTATATTCAGACCATGAACTTTTCGAGTGAAACCTTTGCTTCAATGTTTCTGTTCGTTAATTTATCTTAAAATATAGTTTTTAGTCTTTATGTCACTGTGACTTCTTTGATTCCAGGTAAGGAGTAAACTGAGACTCATGTCCCCTGCCTAATATCCAAGTTAGGAAGGCACATGGCAGAAAGCTTGTCTCTCCCAAGGCAGACAGAAGGTGGTGCTGTTGATTCGGAATAATAAGCAGCCCCACACTTTTTCTTTTTCTTTTTTCTTTTCCCTATTAAATTCCTGATCAGGTTGTTATCATCACAATCATTCTTTACTAAAGAGAAGAAAAAAAATGTATAGTAGCTGGAATGTATTCTGGCATTTGACTTCAGTTATTGCATTGCTTAAAAAAAGTGATCTGAAGAATGTTCCATTCGTGTTATTCCTCTATTTTATGCAAATCTAGGAAAGTGTGCACTAAACACAGCTTTTAATATTTATACATGCTGTCTCCCTCCATGCAGGGAGGCCTAATATTATTTGCAATGACTGCAAAACATCCAGGCGTCTGCACCATTCTCTGGTTAAAGGAGTAAAGCAAGATATTTAAAATCCAATGCAATATTGTTCTGAATGAATATCAGCGCTCCACGGACACAGAAAGTTGAAAAGGTGCTAAGTTGTTCCAGGAATAATGGCTCACATGTCACAGTATTTAGGCTAGCTCAGATGCCAGAAAAGGAGTGTACCTTCCCTGCACACGCAAGCACTGCGATCACCAGAGTGTGCCGCCTCTGAAGGTGACAGCATGTCCCCAAAGAAGTCGGGGCACTTAAGCCTTCAGTGACATCATGGAAATAAATTGCTTTGAAGAGCATTCTTGAAGTTTAAAAGGAAGGGCTAGGACCATAAATGACAACTACAGAGTACAAGGTTGAAAAAATCTAGACAAGAAGTGGACAAGAGAGATTAGGAGAGGGGAGAGCAGGGAAAGGAAGAGAAGCAGAGGGGAGAAGAGAGAGAAGTGAAATTAGAGGCACAAGATTTTTATTTGTGGCCAGGTAATCTGATTTCTTTGTAGAATTTGCTTAGTGAATGTGAATCACGACTCACTGATTCTTGTGTGAGTTTAGAATTTGTTAGGGCTCATTTTAATTGTTAACGTGATACAATCTAGAATTATGTCACCTGGAAAGAGGGTCTTTATGAGGGGTGTCTACATCAGGTTGGTCTGTGGGTGTGTCTATGGCAGTTGCTTTTAACTAAAATATGAAGTTCTGCCCATTTTGAGCAGCACCATCACCAAGGTTTGGATTTTAGACTGTAGAAGAGTAGAGAGGAGACTGAGCACATCTATGTCGCAGTGTATTCTTGCATCTCGGCTCTTGGCTGTACATGCTGTTTCCAGTGTCATCCTTGTCTCCCCACAGTGATGGACTTGTGATGTCCTGGAATTGTGAGATAAAACAAACCCTTTCACTTCTCAGATGATTTTTTTGTCAGGCTATTTTATCACAGTGGCAGAAATGAAGATAATCAGAGGCTTCATGGAAAATGTGGCAGCCAATAAGGAAAAACCAGTGTTTGACACTCATCAATTGTTGGATACAGGGAGAGCAATATGCTTAAGGTCATCCATGCCCACGCACTTCCTACCAGATAAGTTCACTTTATCACATTCCCTTCAGGACTGCCAAGTCTTGAAGAAGATGCTTTTGTTTCACTTTTTACTTTGTTAATAATAAGAAGTAATATTGTAACAAAAAAGCAAGTGTCAAACTGGACGAGGCAGGGCATACCTCTATTCCCAGCATTTGGGTGTTGGAGCTGAGAGGGTCAGGAATTCTCAGTTACTCCCAGTTCTTTCATGAGTCCAATGCTAGTGGGGGCTGTGTGAAATCTTGTCTAAAAATATGAATCATAAACAAAATTTAAAGGAAGTGCTCAGATTGAGAAGCTGTGTGACAGTACCTAACACAAATGCACATCCCACTAGAAATGAACGAAATTTTGAAATAGTGAAATGTCATCACCATTTTTTTCTTTCAATTTATATGTATTATCTTTTCAAACATCTGCTAAGTTGTAGGAAACATTTGGTAGATACAACATGTCTTGAAAAGTGAAATTGCCAAGTCTCTTGGTCTAGAAATGCTGTTAAAAATTACTGAAACATTAAAAGGAATCACAGACCAAAGAAACTGGAGGACCTTGGCATGAGAATCAAACTCCGAAACTAGAACTGGGCTTAGCATGAGAAGATTCTGAAGATGTCGAATGCCAGGACTGTGTTCAATTCTTAAACATGGTCTACAACTGACAGCCACAACAGATAATTAAGCAGAAGTTTTCAACTTGAGTCTAGACGAAGAATTTAATTATAGAATTGTTTAAAAGAGTTATTACTATATGTGTCTTGTTTTCATTTCCTCATAGGCCATAATGCCTTCCCAATTAAATATATTTTTCATTACTTGCATATCAGATATTATAGACTCTATCTACTAATAGTCAAATAAAATAATTTCTAAATTTCCTGTAGGAAAATACAATGTTTTATTTTTAATGTTCTTAATAATGCTCCAAAATTCCGAAGCAATGATTGGAGGAAATGTTCTACTGGATTCAACAGAATAAAAGAATTCATGTATGAACATCACACATCATTATGACTTTGGGTACCAGGCAAAACTGAGGGTTTTTTTTATTCACAGCTAATTAACAATCTGACTTGAGAATAGATCTTTTTCTCATTTCAGTTTTAGAAATGATAATATAATTCAGGAGACACTGAAAAACAATAAAACTTTGAATTTTAGATTCATATTTTAATGGAAATGCTTGGAGCAGTCCTCTCACTTTTAAATTAAAAGCTTTTCTTTTTTTCCTCTAAAATAATGAAAAAATAGAGGATGTATGATTGATATTTGCTACATGTGATATATATGTATGAAATGCCTACAGGAGCTGCATATTAACCATGTGGTTTTCTCTACTTGAAAGGAAGAGAGTGTGCATGACCCGCCAGTCGATCTGAAGGCAGCAGTTTCCCTTGATGACGCTCTCATCCTTTTGCTTTAGCACAGCAAAGTACTTTTGTCCTTTATTCGCCACTAATGCTTATGATAAAAAATTAAATTACTGTTCATCCTTTCAATATGTTTTCCTCAGAGAGTCTCTGCAGAAGAACAAACGTTTAAAAGTGGATGTGGGAGCCTTAGGTTTGTACACAGCCCTGCTATATTATTCATTGCAATGTATTTTTAATGCTAGAGAAAAAAAATAAAATGTATGTTAATTTCCAGGGTGCGGCTGGCAGTGACAGAAGGCTGTGGTGGATTCTGAGGCTGGGGATGAGTACTTCACAATATAACAAGAGGGCCTTTCTCTTCCAGGTTGGAGGACTTTTGTCCACATAGGAAGGAAGCTTTCAAGGTCTTAAGACATCATTCTTAACTAGGTAACGTGTCTTAGTCTTCACATGCCTTCTTGAGGAAGAGGTTACAGAATCAAGATTATGAAAAATAGTAACAAGGAAAAGCAAAAGAGGGCTTGTAGAAATGGCTAAGCAGTTAAAACTTTGGTAGGCATATGTGAGGATCAGATTTCAGATTCCCAGAACATATATGAAAAAGTTGCAGAAACCTAAAACTATAAATCCAATGCTGCTACAGCAAAGCAGAGGGTGGACATAGGTGAAACCCAAAAAAGTTGTGAGCCAGGTACCCTGGCATGTATGTCAACAACAAGAGACTCTGCTTCAAGAATTGATGTTCAAAGTTGTCCTTTCACCTCCACATGCACACTTACATGACTCATGAACACACATATACAACACAAATCACATATAATACACACACCACACATACATGCAACATGCGTACACACATACAAATGGCTCATGAACACAAATACACAGCACACACAACACATATAACATACATCACAATAAACATACCACTTGTATACACACACATAAAATCATATTGCACATACTCATACATCACACACATAAACACACATATATATCACACATGCTCATCATACATATTACACACACATCATACACAACTCATATACACATATCACACACACAAACATCACATACATATATCACACATACACCACACATATCAAATACATATCACACACACTTCACACATCATACATATGCATCACACACAACATACATTACATTATACATGCTCCACAACATCATACACAGGCATTATATACACATGTACACATCACACACACATCTTATACACATATCACACACATTCACACACATATACATCAAACAAATATACACAATTCACAAGTACATACACATATCACACATATATAAATAGACACACACAAAACCATATAGATGCACACATACATACACTCACATACAGGTGCACATACATTGCACACATATATCACTCACATCACACATGTATAAACACACACTCAAACACACAAACACATTCATGGACACATACACACACTTATACACATGCACGTACACACACACTAACACACACATGTACTCACACATATATGCACACACATAGCTCTTAAATTCACATTAAAAAACAAAGCAAAACAACAGAGAAGTTCCAGATTTTGCTGAATCTATATTGCGTCATTTGTTCTCATATCGAATTAATTTTACATTCCTTAACAAAATTGACAGTTGTGCTCTTCATAAACTAGCCTGTTATTTCTCTAGAAAGATAAAATAATGTAAAAGAGTATTCCTCTCACTTTTCAAACATGATCCTATCGCCAAGGTCATATCCAATCTATCACTATTGGAAACACACGCACGCACACACATATGAAATAATAGTTTCTGGAAAAATAGACCATGAATTTTAAGGAGAGAAAAGAGGGGTATATATGAGTGTTTGGAGGGAAGGAAAAGAAGAAATTATATAATTATAACACACACACGCACACATACACACATACACACACACATACACACACACATACACACACACATACACACACACATAAAGAGGATGTCATCTCTGAACGTCAAAGAGGACACATGCACAACACTCAACTTTAGTCTTGATTTTGGACTTCCTGATCACCAGAGCTGTTAGGAATTGGGCATAAGCTACATAGTTAGTGGTTGTTGGCCTTAGCAGCCTGAATAAACAGATACTGGTCTAAAAGCTCGTTTTTTAAATATTCAAAGAGGTATCTGCAGTAATTCATTGAAATTATTGTATGTGTCTGTGAGCACCAATCCTTATGTGCAACAATTTTTCAAAAGTGATTAAATATTACAACACTATAATATAAATATTACAATAGTATAATATAATATAATATAAATATTATAATACTTTACTATTATTATATTATAATATAAATATTACAACAGTATAATGTTAGAACAATTATACTTCTCTTAGAAATGTATTTTTTTACTTTATCTATACATTCATTAAACACACACAACTATAACTGCACATACTTATATGTTTATAATCAAGTGAAATTCTCTCTTTTCCCCTTTTATTGGTAATAGATTTCTGTCTATTTTTATTATATTTCCTGATTATGGTTTCCTCTCTCATTATTCCTTTCAGTTCTTCAGCACCTCCCCATCCCTATCCAGATGCATCTCCTTTCTGTCTCTCATTAGAAGCAAGCACAAATTATATTATTATTATTAATAATAAAATAAAAGCTAACACATCCTAATAGGACAAAACAAACAAACAGAAGGAAAAAAGTCTAAGAAAAGGCACAAGAAACAATTATAGATACAGAGACAACTTGTTTGTACACTTAAAAATCCAATAAAACACATGAGTTGTTTAGAAATGCACCACTGCTTGGCCAGCTTCCTGCAGTTTAAATCGATCTTTTTTTTTTAAAATTATCTTTGCACTCTAGAATGCACTATTTTTCCTGATCCAGCTTCCTTTTGTATTTTATTTTTTTTAGGTATGAGTGCTCTGTCTGCATGCATGCTTTAATATTCAACCCATAGTTTAAAAATAATGTTTATTTTAAAACAATCCAATAAAAACACTAAACTAGTAGCTATAAGATATGCAAAAAGAACTTGGAGAGAGAGAGAGAGAGAGAGAGAGAGAGAGAGAGAGAGAAAGAGAGAGTGCTATAATAAGATAATATAAAATACAAAATAAAAAATAAAGAAGTCATGCCTTGATAATACAAAACAAAAAACCCCAAAGATGCCAATGGTTTTTCTGTTGCTAACTGTTGGTCTTGGACCCTACCCTTAAGAGTAGTTTGCTGCCCTAGTGATAGCACAAGTGGTTACCAGTTGAAGACAAGATGAAATCTCAATATAGTTTTGATTTTCATTTCCCTGATGGCTAAAGATGTTGAACATTTCTTTGTTTCTCTGCCAGTTGAGTTTTCTCTTTTGAGAATTCTCTGTTTAGATCTGTACCCCATTTTTAAAATTATGTTGTCTGTTTTTTTTGATGTTCTTCTTTTTGAATTCTTTATACATTTTGTGTATTAGCCCCCTAATGGATGTGTAGATAGTAAAAACATCGTTTTCCATTCTGTAAGCTATCACTCTTTCTGAATGATGGTGTCCTTTGCCATGCAGAAGCTTCTCAGTTTCATGGGTTCCATTTATTAATTGATGATCTTAGTGCCTGTACTAATGATGAATTTTGATAGGGATTTCACTGAATATGTAGATTGCTATTAGTGTGATGGCTACTATTTTTGCTCTTTTCCTACCAATCCATGAGCATGGGGGACCTTTCAAACTTCTGTTATCATCTCCAATTTCTTTCTTCAATGTCTTAACTTTTTTTTTTTAATTACACACGTCTTTCATTTGCTGGGTTAGAGTTATTCCAAGATATATATTATTTGAGATTATTATAAAAGGTATTGTTTCCTAATTTCTTTCTCAGTTTGTTTATGATTTGTATATAGGAGGGCTATTGGTTTCTGTGAGTTATTTTTATATCCAGTTTCAAAGATGAAGGTATTCATCAGCTAGAAGAATTCCCCTGTGAATATTTTAGAGTCAGTTATGTATACTATCATACCGTGTGTAAATAAAGATACTTTGAGGGTCTTCCTTTTCATTTTGTATTCTCTTGATCTCTTTCAGTTGTTTTATTGCCATAGCTAAGACTTTAAGTACTAAGTTTGAATAGGAGAAAGTGGACAACCTTGTCTTGTTTTCTGATTCTAGTGGAATTGCTTTGACTTTTCCTCTGTTTAAGTTGGTATTGGCTAGGGTCTTGCTGTCACCCACCTTATTACATTGAGTTGTGTTCCTGGCATCTCTTATCTTTCTAGGACTTTAATCATGAAGGGGTAGTGAGTTTTGTCAAAGGACTTTTCAGGGTCTCATTTATTCCATGTGTTTTCTTGGGTGTGGCTAACCTCTTAGATTTGAATTTTCCTTCTATCACATTCTGTAGGGCTACCTTAGGAGATACACTGCTTAAATTTCATTTTATATTGGAATGCCTTATTATCATTATCTATCATGATTAAACATTTTTGTTGAGTGTGATATTCTGAACTGGCACCTGTGGTTTCTTAGAGTCAGTAGAACAAATGTTCAGGCTTTTCTGGCTTTTAGAATATCCATTGAGATATCATTTGTTATTCTAATGGGCCTACTTTTACATGTTACTTGGTCTACTCCACTTGCAACTTTTAAAATTATTTCTTTATTCTGTATATTTATTGTTTTAATTATTACCTGGAGAAAGCATTTTTTTCTTGTCCAGTTTATTTGGTTTTCTGTATGCTGCTGTAGCTTGATAGGTATCTCCTTCTTTAGTTAGGAGATATTTCTTCTATGACGTTGCTGAAAACATTATCTGTGCTTTTGACCTGTATTACTTTTTTTTGTGTTCTTACTATTTTTAGATTTGGCATTTTCATAGTGTAACAGATAATTTGTACTAGGATTTCTTTTTATTGACTGAGCTATCCATTTTTTTTATGTTGTGTCTTCGGGGCCTGAGATTGTCTCTTCCACCTCTTGTTTTCTGTTGGTGAGGCTTTCCTCTGAATTTGTTGTTCAAGTTTCTAGAATTTATTTTCACAATTCCCTCACTTTGGGTTTTTCTATTGATTCTATTTCCACCATTGGATCTTAACTATTTTATTCATTTCCTTGGATGTTTATGGTTTCCATTGGGAATTTATTCTTTAAGGACCTCTGTCATAGTCATAAAGACTGTTTAATGGTCTTTTTCTTGTGGCTCAGCTATGCTGCAGTACTCGAGGCTTTCTGTGGTAGGGTTTCTGGACTCTAGTGGAGGCATATGCTCCTGGCTGTATTGATTGTGATTTTCTGCTGGGGTCTACACATTGGGAATATTGTAATCCTAGGTACTGAAATCTGGTCTTCTCTTGGTTAATTGGGCATTTTATTCCCTGTTATCTCTCACCCTCTCTGATTCTTAGGAGGTGTGGTACCAGTGTGTTGTCTGGAGAGGAATTCTTCTGGGATCCTGCTAGTTGTGGGTCACTATATTTTTAGGCATTAAAAGACGACACTTAGGAAAGGCGGTGGGATAGGAGGTGATGGGCTGAGGGAGTTCACAGGAGGGAGGGGAATAGTGTAGTCCACGGGGAAAACATCAGTACCCTGGGGATGGGGGCAGAAAGTGAAAAGAGCCTACAGAAGGTGGTGTGCTACATAGCTGGGGACTACACCGAGGCATTGGATATAAAGAACAGGAGGGAGAGTGGAAATCTGAAACTCCACTGCTTTGCTCCACTTGCTTCTCAGGCAGTCTTGGCGGGAGGGTTTCCAGGAAACCCCTGCTAGTATTGGGAATGGGGATAACTGGATGAGTATTGAGGAAGGTGGGGGAGATGGTCTGTGTAACCCGTTGGGCATGGATACAGAGAAGAAGGGGCCAAAGCAGGTGGTCTGCTCCAGAGCTGGGAATGAGACATGGGGACTGGTTTTAGAGAAGAGGAAGGCAAAACCTAAATCTGCAGCTAGGTTCCCTGCTCCCTGACTACAGTGGTCTGTGGGTTCCCAGGGGAAAAACCCTGTGGAATTGGGGGCTGGATGAAACAATGAGTAGAGGGAAGGAAGGTTGGAGAGGAGGCCTACATGGGTGATCCACTGGAGGTGGGGACAGAGAGGAAGGGGTGTCACAGCAGACGGTCTGCCCCTGAGCTGGAGATGAGACAGGGGAAATGAATTTGGAAGAGAGGAGGGAGAGGTGAAGATCTCCAATCAGTCTACCTCTTCCCCTGGCCAGAGTGCGAAGCTTTCGGAAACAGTCACATCCTCCTGGGTAGCCATTTCAGGTCCTATGTGAGCAGAGATACAGTGTCATAATGAATTGACACCTGAACTTTCTTTCTTTTCCTGGAAAAATAATACAACAGGCAAACAAATATAACTTTCTTTTTGGTCTATGAAATACATATATTTCATGGCAATAAAACATTCCTTGAAGACTTTCAGCAGAATTTTCTGGAAGTGAACTCTCATTTTTGCACTACCAACACGCCCCATATATATACTTTCTGCCTTTACTCTTTAATAATAGATTTGCATTCTCACTTGGGCTCATCTCGATGAAGAGACAGATATACCCTGTTTCTTAAGTATCTATTGACCCTTTTATGATTATCTTGTACAGAATAATTGGTATATTTGAATATCACTTGAAAATTGCATCTGCCCAAACTACAGTCAGAGGAATTCAAAAACAGAACTTGATGTTAGACATTGGGTCCAAATTCTTCTCAGAGAGTCTTGTCCTTTGATGCAACAAAGGAAACACTCATAGACAATAAGAACACACATAAAGAGATAAGGGATACACACCAGAAATAAGCATCCAAACTCATCCTTCTTGCTACTGAGAAATTAAATAGCACCTGCTCATTGTTGTCCATGTACATGTAAACCTAGTACTAAGCCCTTTGAAGGCACCCATTGTTCAACTGCTACATTTGGGACAGTAAATTTTACCCTCAAATTTTAAAGAGGATAAGTAACTAGTTCACAGCTAGGATGGCAAGAAACTTGTCTTGGCCTTAGGGGTATCATTACTTATCTGTTGCTGTGCTGACCACTGTACACAGTACTTTTTTTCTGAGACTTTGTACTACATATTACTTCTTTATCATATGTTGTGGGACAACGGTCTTGTACCCTGTAAATTTTTTTTTACTTGTGTTCATTTAACAAAATGCTGATTGGCCAATAGCCAGGCAGGAAGTATAGGCAGGGTGGCCAGAATAGGAGAATTCTGGAAAGAGGAATGGCTCAGTCTGCAGTCGTCACCTAGATACAGAGGAAGCAGGATAAGAATGCCTCACTGATAAAAGGTACCAAGCTATGTGGCTAACACAGACAAGAATTATGGATTAATTTGAGATGTAAGAGTTAGTTATTATGAAGCCTGAGCTAATAGGCCAACCAGTTTATAATTAATGTAGACCTCTTTGGATTTCTTTGGGACTGAGTGGCTGTGGGACTGGGTGGGACAGAAACCTCTGTCAACACTCATAGTCAGTGGCAAAGTATAGTGGCAAGGGCTTAGACTGGTCAAATGTGCATTTTCTATTTTATTTTATTTTCTCATATAACCTTATTCTAGATATGATTAATTTAAAAGTGCAGACATGTAGCCAAATTTATGGTTCAGCTTTTTATTTTCCTTGTCTGTAATCTATAAGAAGCTATCTTTTCATTTAAATGTTAATTATGCTCACACATGTGACTAAAAATACTAAGCAAAACAGAAAATTTTTAACATCATTGCTTCTTGCTTGTCTCACTCTCCAGAGGCAAATACTTTTAACCATAGCTATTTTTAACTTACATTATTCATATTAAATTAATTAGTTATGCTATCTTTTTTGTTTTTTAACTTAAAAATTCTGAACTACACTTTATTTTTTTAAATTTGGATGTATATGTGTGTGTTTGTGTGTGCCATCATGGCACACATATGGAAATCACATGACAGCTTTATGGAGTCAGTTCTCTCCTTCTACTATATGTGCTTTGGAATCAAACTCAGGCCATTGGACTTGGTGGCAAGCACCTTTTTCTTCTGAGTCATTTTGCAAGCCTTAATTTTTAGCCTTAGTTTTGTGGTTGGACTCATTGCTATCAGTAGGATCTGCTTCTCATTTTGTGGACACCATGCTGAATCCCCATGGAGACATCAACCAGGCTTCCCGTGGCCTTCATCTTCCTCTTTTTCTTTTCATCCCAGTGTCTTCCGTTCCCCTTTTCCTCCATATTTCCCATCTTCACTCTTTTCTTTCCTTCACTGGGGTTTTTGATTTCCCCTATTTTCTCTGCGTTCTCTGGAGTTTACATCTTGTTTATCCTCTTTTTAATCTGGAATTTGGAAATTCCAGTAATGTCTGATGAGTAATTCTTAGTTATTTGTCATAAAAATGAGGAACTATAGAATAGCTACATATTCTTGAAAGCATTGCAGAACAGAAGGAAAGGTATCCTGGCATTCAGGAGTCAAGGAATACCAGGAAGCCACCTTAAGTGTGGCAGTTTACAGTCCTGCTCCAGAGAAAGGTTTCTCCAAGGCAAGTGTAACAACTCTGCTCCTGCAAGGAAAGGTTTTCCCAATGAATTTGTTACAGCTCTGATCAAGTCCAGCAAAGTTTTATGGCTCTGCTCCACTGGCACAAGTTTCCCAAGTCAAAATGTTACAGTTCTTCTCCAGTGAGAAAGTTGTTACAGTTGGTCTCCCTCCAGGGAATATATAACACCATACAACAAACCTCACTCAAGAGATTTATTGGAAAGGAGGAATGCAGGAGGGTGGCTGCCTCAGGTGAGAAACAGCAGCAAACTGTCTAACAGGGTATGGATCTTATAAAGGATTTCTTGGGGGAAGGTGGGGCAGAACTTTCCAGGGCATCTTGGGATTAGTGGAATTTTGTGGTCTGATTTTGAGGTAATTTTAGGGATTGGTGTAATTTTAGATCCTGGTCCTGGGGTCAGATCAGGGTTAGGGTTTTTTCCTTGGCCCAGGGCTCAGATGTTGCCAGGGCCAGGTTATTTTTTTCCTTGGTCCTTTTTATCCTGAAGTTCTTAGTCTACATTTTACATTTTAAAAACATAAACATTTATGTTTGCATATCATATATAAAGAAAGACACACTTGTATCATGAACATTCACGGTTCTGCTGCCAGCATCTGCCTTCTGTAGACTGACTTCTCTTTCTTTCACAATGGTGTTTTCAAGAGAATCTGACTGAACTAGTTGAAAAGTAGACATGTGTGTCACACACCTACGGAACTAATGCTGATCAACTGACCTTTGACTGTGGTTAGTTCTAGAATGCATGCCTATCTCAAATTAGTCCTTAAACATACTCAGTACCAGCCTAGGCCTTTTGGTTTTCTTGTTTGATGGACAGACACTTAAGAAGTTCTTTGGTTCTAGGATAGGCCTAACAGGGTGTGGTTTCCAGTTGTGAGAAGGGGTCTTGATAGGATGTGTTGCTAGGGCAAATGGTATAGACTGAATCAGAAACCACAAAGTGAGCGCTGTCTAGAGAAAGAGGTCAAATCCCTGGTCTATCGTGTTCAAAGCCTGCAGGTTCTCCTGTTGTGGGAGCAATTTTTTTCTTACCAAGCAAGGCTGAGCTTAGTTTTCTGTTCTCTAGGACCATAAGAGTCCTCTACAATTGTGACATACTCACATTAACTGCAAAGTCTTTGGTATGCTGCTTATTGACAGCTTAAATCAATGCCATTCTCTCCAGCTTGACTCTTGGAGGCTTCTGACTACTATGCCTTAGAAAATACTGAAGAAGATGATCCAGGTAAAAGAGATACCATGTGCTCTGTCTTAAAGAAATCAGCAACTCCCATATTCCTTTTCTCTGAACATATTCCATGAAAACTCTGAGACACTGGAGAAATTTTTTTTTTTTTTTTTTTTTTTTTTTTTTTTTTTTTACCAGAACCGGGTTGCTATGCTGAGAATAATGGGAAAGCTCATACATAAACTGTCCTGATTGGGGTAGCTTGAGTGACCTCGTTGTGGGAGTTGCGCCCCTAACGTTTATTTGACTTTCTCGTTCTTGCGATCCATGGAATGAATTTAGGTGAATCAAGGAGCACACTGTAGAAGACAAGCAGCATTTATTGTAGAATAGTGAGGCACTCCCAAGCAAGAAGAGTGAGGAATGCCCAAAGCACTTTTGCACAGAGCTTCAGATAGACCGGCTACTATTTCTGTAGTCTCTGGAGCAGGAATCTTTCTTACTAGAAATCCTCTTGCTAGTAGAGGGCAGCTACAGCTTCACAACTTTGGGTCATTCAAAAAGTCGTATATCCACCCAGCACCTGAAATATGGTTAAGATTCCATGCTTTTGAGCCAATCAAATGCAATATGCATTTGGACATAATAAAAAGAAATAAGAAGGAATAAAAATTAAAAAATAAATTAAACCTAGAACTCATATCTGTACCCAAGAACGGCACTCAGGATACTGGAACACTTTGTCTCTCTTTCCAGTATGGACATACTGAATAAGCCCCCTTGTTTTTATTTCTGCAGTTATTTCTTTTTAATTAGCATATATTGGGGATGAGATGTTGATTCTAGATTTTTTTTAAGGCTTCCAGGTACCAACCAGGCTTTTGCCTTAAAATCTCAAGCAATAAGACTATGTTCTCTTCAGAAAGTGACCGTTAGAAAAACAAGCAAGCAAACCAATTCTAATCCCATGCTGCCTGTCGCTCCATTCATTTATCCAGCGCTGTAAAATACACTAAAGAAAAAAGGTAGAGTGAAAGGCCATCTTTCATGAAGCTTAAAATTTAGTTAAAAAGTAACATAAAATAATATGAATGGAAAATTATGGCAATACAATTGAAATTTAATAAAGTCAGAGGTGCTTGCTAAATTATTTTCAGGTATTTATAAATATTAAATGTTTGTTTATTTCCTTGTCTTCAGAGTGATGGCTGTAAACATCTCCATTGTTTAGAGAGTATCGCAGTCAAGACTTCTTTTTCTTTCTGTAGCATCATTTTAAGAGGCCCCAAGTGACATGACTTCTTTTTTTTTCTATTTTTTTATTTTATTAAATTATAAAAGTTTCCATTTCTGCCCCTCCTCCCAACACCCTCCCACTCCCCCCACTCCCTCTCCTCCTCCCTCTCCGTCCCTAAGAGCAGTCAGGGTTTCCTGCCCTGTGGGAAGTTCAAGTTCCTCCCCGCTCCCTCCAGGTCCAGGGAAGGTGAGAATCCAAACAGACAGGATCCCCAAAATCCAGTATATGCAGAGGAAGCAAGTCCCAATGTCATTGTCAATGGCTTTTCAGAAAGGCTCCGGGCCAGCCACATTCAGAGAATCTGGTTGGATCACGTCCTCGTTCAGTACCAGTCCAACTGGCCTTGGTGAACTCTCATTATATCAGTCCGCTTGTATCAGTGGGTGCTCGCATCCCTCGCAGTCCTGATTTCTTTTTTCATATTCTTCAACCTTCTGCTCCTCATTTGGACCGTGGAGGGCTCAGTCCGGTGCCCCAATATGGGTCTCCGTCTGTATCACCATCCAACATCGGATGAAGGTTTCCTCTGCTCTTGCCTTCTTTGCTCACGTTCTCTTTCCTTCTGCCTCTAGTTTGGACCTAGGGAGCTAGGTCCAGAGTTCCAACGTGGGTCTCCGCCTCCATCTCCACCCATCGCCAGATGAGGGTTCTATGGTGATATGCAAAATATTCATCAGTATGGTTGTGGGCCAAGACCGGTTCAGGCACCCTCTCCTCTGTCCAGAGAACAATCTTGGGATCTCTCCTTGAACCTGGGATCCCCTTTATAATCAAGTCTCTTGTAAACCCTAAAATGACTCCCTTAGTTGAGGTATATACTTCCCTGATCCCATATCCATCCTTCCTCCTTCCCCCATCCCAGTCCCCCAATCTTTCCCCATTCCTCCCCTACTCCCTTCTTTCTAACCCCCTCCCCTTCCAACAGCCCCCCCCACCCCCTCATGCACCCGAGGTTACCTGGCACTCTTGTCTATTTCCAATCTCTAGGAGCATAGCTACATGATTTTCATCAGGTTCACCTTTTTATTTAGCTTCTCTAGGATCACAAATAATAGGCTCAAAGACCTTTAATTATGGTTAGAATCCACTTATGAGTGAATACATACCATATTCCTCTTTTTGAGTCTGGCTTACCTCACTCAGTAACGCGTTTTCTATTTCCATCCATTTGCATGCAAAATTCAAGATGTCATTGTTTTTAACCACTGAGTAAAACTCTAATGTATATATGTTCCACACCTTTTTTAAGCATTCTTCTATTGAGGGGCACCTAGGTTGTTTCCAGGTTCTGGCTATTACAAATAGTGCTGCTATGAACATAGTTGAACAAATGCTTTTGTGGTATGTTAGGGCATCTCTTGGGTATATTCCCAAGAGTGGAATTGCTGGGTCCTGAGGGAGGTTGACTCCCAGTTTCCCGAGAAACCACCACACTGATTTCCACAGTGGCTGCACAAGTTTGCATTCCCACCAACAATGGATGAGTGTTCCCCTCATTCCACATCCTCTACAGCATAGGCTATCATTGGTGTTTTTGAGTTTGGCTATTCTGACAGGTGTAAGATGATATCTCAAAGTTGTTTTGATTTGCATTTCCCTGATTGCTAAGGATATTGAGCATGACCTTAAGTGCCTTTTGGCCATTCGAAATTCATCTGTTGTGAATTCTCTGTTCAGTTCAGTACCCCATTTTTAATTGGGTTAATTAGAGTTTTAGTGTCTAGTTTCTTGAGTGCTTTGTATATTTTGGAGATCAGACCTTTGTCTGTTGAGGTGTTTGTGAAGATCTTTTCCCAGTCAGAAGGTAGCCTTTTTGTCTTACTGACAGTGTCCTTTGCTTTACAGAAGCTTCTCAGTTTCAGTAGGTCCCATTTATTTATTGTTTCTCTTATTGTCTGTGCTTCTGGGGTTCTGCTGAGGAAGTGGTCTCCTGTGCCTATATCTTGTAGACTACTTCCGACTTTCTCTTCTATCAGGTTCAAAGTGGTCAGATTAATGTTGATGTCTTTAATCCATTTGGACCTGAGTTTTGTGCATGGTGATAGATATGGATCTATTTTCATTCTTCTACAGGTTGACATCCAGTTATGCCAGCACCATTTGTTAAAGATGCTATCCTTCTACCATTGTATAGATTTAGCTCCCTTGTCAAAAATCAGGTGCTCATAAGTTTGTGGGTTAATACCCGGGTCTTCTATTTGATTCCATAGGTCGACTTCTCTGTTGTTATGCCAATACCAAGCTGTTTTCAATACTGTTGCTCTGTAATAGAGTTTGAAGTCAGGGATGGTAATGCCTCCAGAAGTTCCTTTATTGTATAAGATTGTTTTGGCTATCCTGGGTTTTTTGTTTTGCCATATAAACTTGATTATTGTTCTCTCAAGGTCTGTGAAGAAGTTTGATGGGATTTTGATGGGAATTGCATTGAATCTATAGATTGCTTTTGGTAGAATTGCCATTTTTACTATGTTGATTCTCCCAATCCAAGAGCAGGGAAGGTCTTTCCATTTTCTGGAATCCTCCTCAATTTCTTTCTTCAAGGACTTAAAGTTCTTGTCAAATAGGTCTTTCACTTCCTTGGTTAGAGTTACCCCAAGATATTTTATGCTATTTGTGGCTATCATGAAAGGTGATGTTTCTCTGATTTCCCTCTCTGCTTCTTTATCCTTTGTGTATAGGAGGGCTACCGATTTTTTGTAGTTGATCTTGTATCCTGCCACATTACTAAAGGTGTTTATCAACTGTGGGAGTTCTTTGGTAGAGTTTTTGGGGTCGCCTATGTACACTATCATATCGTCTGCAAATAACGAAAGTTTAACTTCATCCTTTCCAATTCGAATCCCCTTGATTCCCTTATGTTGTCTTATTGCTATTGCTAGACCTTCAAGCACTATATTGAAGAGGTCTGGTGAGAGTGGACGGCCTTGTCGTGTTCCTGATTTTAGTGGAAAGGCTTTGAGTTTCTCTCCATTCAATTTGATGTTAGCTGACGGCTTGCTGTATATTGCTTTTATTATATTTAGGTATGATCCTTGTATCCCCAGTCTCTCCAACACCTTTATCATAAATGGGTGTTGAATTTTGTCAAATGCTTTTTCAGCATCCAATGAAATGATCATATGGTTTTTTTCTTTCAGTTTATTTATATGATGGATTACATTGATAGATTTGCGTATGTTGAACCAGTCCTGCATCTCTGGGATGAAGCCTACTTGATCATAATGGATAATTTTTCTAATGTATTCTTGGATTCGGTTTGCCAGTATTTTATTGAGTATTTTTGCGTCAATGTTCATGAGTGAGATTGGTCTGTAATTCTCTTTCCTGGTTGTGTCTTTGTGTGGTTTTGGTATCAGGGTAACTGTAGCTTCATAAAAAGAGTTTGGCAATGATTCTTCTGTTTCTATATTGTGAGATACATTAAGGAGTATAGGTATTAGCTCTTCCTGGAAGTTCCGGTAGAATTCTGCATTGAAACCATCTGGTCCTGGGCTTTTTTTGGTAGGGAGATTTTTAATAACAGCTTCTAATTCTTCACGACTGACAGGTCTATTTAGATTGTTCACCTGGTCTTGGTTCAACTTTGGTATATGGTACTTATCTAAAAAAATGTCCATTTCTTTTACATTTTCCAACTTTGTGGCATATAAATTTTCGTAGTAAGATCTAATGATTCTCTGAATTTCCTCTGTGTCTGTGGTTATATCCCCCTTTTCATTTCTGATCTTAACAATTTGCATGTTCTCTCTCTGCCGTTTGATTAATTTGGATAGGGGTTTGTCGATCTTGTTGATTTTCTCCAAGAACCAGCTTTTTGATTCATTGATTCTTTGGATTGTTTTCTGTGTTTCTATTTTGTTGATTTCAGCCCTCAGTTTGATTATTTCCAGTCTTCTACTGCTCCTGGATAAATCAGCTTCTTTTTTTCTAGAGCTTTCAAGTGTGCTGTTAAGTCTCCAATGTGTGCTTTCTCCGTTTTCTTTAATTGGGCACTTAGTGCTATGAACTTTCCTCTTAGCACTGCTTTCATAGCGTCCCATAGGTTTGAGTATGTTGTGTCTTTATTTTCATTAAATTCAAGGAAGACTTTAATTTCTTTCTTTATTTCTTCCTTGACCCAGGGGTGATTCAATAGTTGACTGTTCAACTTCCATGAATTTGTTGACTTCCTGGGGGTAGCACTGTTCTTGAATTCTAACTTTAATCCATGGTGGTCTGACAAGACACAGGTGGTTATTAATATTTTTTGTATCTGTGGAAGTTTGCTTTGTTACCCAGTATGTGGTCAATTTTCGAGAAGCTTCCATGAGCTGCAGAGAAGAAGGTATATTCTTTCCTATTTGGGTGGAATGTTCTATAGATGTCTGTTAAGTCCATTTGATTCAATACCTCCAATAATTCTCTTATTTTTCTGTTAGATTTCTGTCTGATTGACCTGTCCATTGGTGAGAGAGGAGTGTTGAAGTCTCCTACTATTAGTGTGTGTGGTTTGATGACTGCCTTGAGTTCTAGAAGTGTTTCTTTTATATAAGTAGGAGGCTTTTTATTAGGGGCGTAGATATTCAGGATTGAGACTTCCTCCTGATGAATTGTTCCTGTTATGAGTATAAAATGTCCATCTCCATCTCTTCTGATTGATTTTAGTTTGAAGTCAATTTTGTTGGAAATGAGAATGACCACACTTGCTTGTTTCTTAGGTCCGTTTGCTTGAAAAACCTTTTCCCAACCCTTTACTCTGAATAGACGTCTGTCTTTGTGGTTGAGGTGTGTTTCTTGTAAACAGCAGAATGTTGGATCCTGTTTTCGTATCCAGTCTCTTAGTCTGTGCCTTTTTATAGGTGAATTGAGTCCATTAATATTAAGTGATATTAATGACCAGTGGTTGTTGACTCCGGTTATTATTTTTTGTTTGTTTGTTTAATAGAGTTTGTATGTGTCCCTTCTTTGAGTTAAGCTCGTGAAGGGTCGCTAAATGTCTGAGTTATTGTAAGCAGTGCTGGCAATATTGGATTCCTTGGGTTGCGATTTTCCTTCTATTTCTGTAAGTCTGGGTTTGTGGCTATGAATTGTTTAAATTTGTTCTTATCCTGAAATATTTTGTTTTCTCCATTGATAGTGAACGATAGCTTGGCTGGGTGTAGTAGTCTGGGTTTGCATCCATGGTCTCTTAGTTTCTGCAGTACCTCTATCCCGGACCTTCTGCCTTTCATGTTTTCCATAGAGAAGTCCGGTGTAAGTCTGATAGGTTTACCTTTATAAGTTACTTGCCCTTTTTCCTTTGCAGCTCTTAATATTCTTTCTTTAATCTGTATGTTTTGTGTTTTGATTATTATATGGTGAGGGGATTTTTTTTTTTTTGATCAAGCCTATTCGGTGTTCTGTATGCTTCTTGACCCTTCATAGGAATATCATTCTTTAGGTTGGGAAAGTTTTCTTCTATAATTTTGTTGAATATATTTTCTGTTCCTTTGATCTGCAGTTCTTCTCCTTCTTCAATCCCTATTATTCTTAGATTTGGTTTTTTTATTGTGTCCCAGATTTCTTGAATGTTTTGTGATGAGAATTTGTTGGATTTGCTGTTTTCTTTGATCAGAGCATTTATTTTCTCTATGGTATCTTCAGACTTTGAGATTCGTTCTTCCATCTCTTGTATCCTATTGGTTATGCTTGATTCTGTAGTCTCTGTTCGTTTACCTAGATTTTCCATATCCAGCCAGCCCTCGTTTTGTGTTTTCTTCATTGCCTTCATTTCAGTTTTCAATTCTTGAACTGTTTCCATTACCTGTTTGATTGTTTTTTCTTTGTTTCCCAGTGTATCATTCATGGATTTACTCATTTCTTCGAACTTTTTGTTACATTTCTCATCCATTTCTTTACTCATTTCTTCAATCTTTTTGTTATACTTCTCATCCAGTTCTTTAAGGGAGTTATTCACATCCTGTTTAAGGGACTCTATTGCTTTCATAATGGCATTTTTTCCAATTCTTCTGAATTAAGAAGTTCAAGTCCTTCTATTGTAGGGTCATTGGGATCTGGTGTTTTCATGTTGTTTTTTTAGATTGTTGGAGGAGTTCTTGCCTTGGCGTCTGCCCATCTCTTCCTTCAAATGCTCTCTATTGGATCTTCTAGTACCAGGTCAGGTTCCCTTGTTGGGCAAGGACTTCACTGACAGAAGGCCTACCTTTCCTCAGGCAGTCTATTGAAACACAGGCACTCCCTCCTGCCGGGTTGCACTCACAGCCCAGGCCCAGCGAGCAAGGGAGTTGCTCTGGGGAGATCTTGTGGCCCCAGAGGGAAGGGGGGAAGAGAGGAAGGTGTGCCTGGATAAAGGCTGGGACAGGAGAGCTCCGCAGGGAGGAGCCGTCACTGCAGGGTGACCAGAAAGTCGAGGGGGGCGGGGAAAGTCTGAATTCCTCCTAGCCAAAGCCCTCGGGCCAGTAGGAAACTCACCCCTCCTCCAATGGATGTCTGCTAGAAGTTCACTGTCTCTTGCTGGCCAGGAATGTGGCTGAGCTGAGACAGAGCTTGCCTGTCATTAGGCAGGCTCTCAAAGCACAGGAACTGCCCCTGCCAGACTGAGCCTACAGCGCAGGCCCAGCATGCAAGGGAGCAGCTCTGGGGAGATCTTGTGGCCCCAGAGGGGAGGGGGGAAGAGGTGACATGACTTCTTTTTCTTTGCTGCTTTCTAACTTGGAAGTCAAACTTGCAGTGATCTGATATTCTTCTTTGACCTTCAAATCTTTCTAAGTTTATGTCATGAAGAATTGTCACTATTGCCTCCTTAGTCTACAGGCCTGAAACAGACATGCGCAAATGCAAATCATTCTGCCTTTCTTCTAGAAAGTTGTTTATATGCTAAAATAAAGTTTAATCCTATTTTCCTTAACTAGCTTTTAATTTTTGGTGTGTGTCTCTGTGTGTTCATGTGTGTGCAGGAGCATATTTGTGTTCGAGTGTACATCTGCTTGTGTGTGTCTGTGCCCGTACAGGACATAGGTCAGCCTTAGGTGTCATTCCTCAGGTACACTCCATCTTGTTTCGTGAGATGACTTAGAATGTGCAGATGAGTCTAGGCAGACTGGCTATCGAGCTGAAGAGTTCCATGTGTTTCTGCCTCCCCAGTGCCGTGATTAGAAGAACATATAATTGTGCCCAGCTTCCTGACATGTGTTCTGGAGAGCAAACTCAGTTCACCATGTTTGTTTGACAAACACTTTACTAATATCTCTTCACTTTATTAACCAGTACTTTATGTTGTGGAACTACATCTAGATATTTTTCTTGGTGTGGACTACTAAAAACAAAATCCAGTTTTACTTATTGCTTGTATTTGAGTCTTTTGGGGTAAGATGATTTTCTCCAGGCATGGCATGGCATCACACTGGCAATAATAGAACTGACTATAATTATAATGTTATGATTATAATAACACAATCTTATATTAATTATAATTATAATCATAAGATTAATTATAATCTTACAGTTTTATGATGACTTGCAGGATGCATAGCCCACAGTCACGGCACTGAAATAAGCAGAATTATATATTTACAGTGAGGTCTATGGTAATGGTAGTTGGGCTGTTCACACCCAAGTAGAAGAAAAGTGTTAGGATCCTCACCTAGGAATTCTCGTCATTTGTCTCTCCAGTTGTACTTCCAGGTGTATGACCCTAGGAGATGTAAAAGTACATAGAAGACAGGTTAGGTCAAAGGGACTCTGTAGTGCAGAGTGTTTTTTTCATGAGTCCATCATCTGTGGGCATTGGACTTTTTGAACATGCAATTATTTCTGAGCTTTTTATGCTGCTTTAAAGAAACTCAACAAACTCATTGCACTAGTTACTTTTCTTTGTCAGTCATAAGAAACCGTGACCAAAAAGACAAAAACAAAACAAAACAAGAAAACTTAAAGAATATTATTTTTACGGATAGTTCCAGAGGCTAGACTTCTATAATGGTGGAGAAGACATGCACCTAGGGCAGGAAGCTAAGAGATGATATCTCAACAATACACAGCAATCAGAGTAGAGTAAGTAGGAGGAGGGATGAGGTTCCACACTCCACAAATGCATCCCATCTCCAAACAGCACAACCAAATTGGGATTAAGTGTTCAGACATGTGGTCCTATGGAGGCAACTTTCATTCCAACCATAACAACCACAGTTTCTCCAAGCTGGCATTTGATGGAATTATTTTTTTGGTCTATTGTTTGTGCCTATCTTACATAAATCGATGCTTATACTTTTTTTTTTTTCTAGGAGAAGCCATACTACAGAATCTCTGGGACTACTTGAGTTAGACCACTTTCAGGACTTTGTTAAATACTGGAAATTCTAGTTTTCCATATAAAATATTTTAGCTTACTAATGATGAAGTAGAACCCTGGGATCTACATTTTAAACAAGTTGTCCCTGAAGATTTTCATGGATGCCTAGAATACATGTAGAAATCTTTGGTAATAAAGCTTCCTTATCCGTGTAATGCATATTCATAGACAAAATGAAGCAGAAAATAGGAATAATAATCTGATGAGTTTTAGAGAAAGCTTTAGTACGCAGAAATATTTTTCCAAAGGATTATGGGACTCATTTTATTTCCAGCTTACAAACAGCTCATTTATTTTTCCCCCATGTTGCTATTTCTGTGGATTAGGTCCTATATAGTTAGCTTGACCATGGAAAGAACACAGCCATTACTCTAAATCCTAAAGCTTAAAGAAAATAGAGATAGCTTATTTAGGAGCTAACTATGAGTAACTGTGATTCAGGAACACACATTTTGGTTACTTACATGACACGTTCCAGCATGGTAACAGTTGCAGTTTTAATAGAAACAAAGTGAAGAAAGTTATCAATCAAAGCATTTCAAAAATCCATTGGTGAAAAAAAATCAGGTAGGCAGGATACAGAAAAACAGGGGAACTTCTTTTACAGGACACTGACACGATCTGATGAGATACTTAGCCTTTGTCACTATAGGCGCTAGTGGTCTGTTTGCACATTCCAAAAATATTTACTTAATATTCAGAAGGATTTTTGGTAGCACACAGAGTTGGGTAAAAAAAAAAACACCATTAAGGGGACTAATAATAACATAAGATAGTTTGGCTCCCAATCTATAATGTTTCAGCTCCCCACAATTCCAATGTCCCAGTCACTCAATCAGATTTGTACAGGGTTTAAGAAATGTTGATCTTCTCTGGGAGTTTCAACTCATGAGTTAAATAATTCCACATTTTAAGAGTTTAAAGTATACATAAATGGTAAAGGTACAGCTCAGTATTGAAGCACTTGTGTGTGAGTTTCAGAACCCTAAGACAAAAGTGTGTACATGTGCCCACCAGTTCACTGATATTCCTGCATTCCAAAGGAAGAGTCAGGTCACGGCCTCTTGAACACAGCATGCATTTACAGATGCTGCTCTAAAGACTACATTGCAGTGGAAGCAAGCATGTAATTTCTCACACATTGGGAACTTTATCTTGAAACCTATTCATCGTTCTGTGATGAGCGGGCTGCCATGTTTCGATGAGTTTCATGAGTGCTTTTAAGAGCACAGAGGAATTAAGATCTTTTGCTACCAACTAACATGGATTTATAGGTAGACTAAGCTACCTATAAAAGAGATCCTTGAAGCCAGGCGATGGTGGCACATACCTTAAACCACAGCACTCGTGAGGCAGAGGCAGGTGGATCTCTGTGAGTTTGAGGCCAGCCTGGTCTATAGAGCTAGTTCCAGGACAGCTAGGACTGTTACACAGAGAAACCCTGTCTCGAAAAGCCAAAATAAAAAAAAATAAATAGAAGAGATCCTTGAATTTTACAGAAAGCTTTGAGTGACTGGAGATCTGACTGACAGGGTAGTGGTGAGTTCATGAAGGATCCTGAGCTAGAAGGCTCTCCATGCGTTACTTTATTTTATGAAGAAGTTAGCAAATAGTCACGAATCAAGTGATCTGATTATTAACCATGGAAATTAAAGCATTCTTTAGCTTGTATTCATTTGTGTTGTTAACCAGAACCCTCTGCCATTTCCATACAGTAAATTCTTAAGTGGCTTTCCAAACTCTGAATTTGTAAAAAATAAATTTTCTCTTGCTTTCTTGAAAATTTTTGTGCAAGTATACGTTGTTCTTTGGTTACACCTCCCTCCATCCTGCTCCCCTTCCTCTTCCCTTTTCCCCCACATGTGGATCTCCTTCCTAACTTTCCGTTTAGCAAAAATGTTACTATTAAGGGTGCTGATATAAGAAACTTGGGGCCCACAAATGTTAACTGATAAGTGTCTCGTGCCCATCTCTCTTCTAAGAGCCAGAAAACGCCAAGCCATTAGCAGACACATGTAGGAGTTTGAAAGGAACTTAACTTCAGTTCTGCATTGCTTATTGTATCAGAAAGAAGTGAGCATAGACTGTGTATGTGGAGCCATGTCTACATAGAGGCCCCAAGTCACTAAAGTTCCCATAGGTCTCCCAAATGAATGATTTTTTATGAACTCAGTGTCTTTGAAAATGAGTGTTTAGAATTTTTGAATAAATTAAAATGTATAGTACAATGACATAGCTTTTGCTTGTCATCCTTCTTGGCTCTTCGCACAATACAATGGAAATGTCTGAATCTTCTGATATGTCTTTCTTTCTGTCACTCAGTAATGACAGCTTTCTCTTCGTTGGAGAACTTTCACTCAAGGGTTTTTATTTTTGAATTTTTCTTAGTAATGTAGTAAGACACATGAGTTTTTAAATAACTACTTTTGGGCTAGCAATCCTGTCATATGAAAGTAGACAAGATTTCTATTTTTTCTTCTAGTCTGAGGATAATACTGTCTATTTTTATGACATTTGTGTTATAATTGTTCTTTAATTTATCAATGACCCATAAAATTACTTTGAACATAAAATGAAGAGTAAACGTTTACAGATATAACGCTCTCTTCAAGTGAGGTTGTCTTTACAATGGAAATGTGATTAGCAATAGCTGTCAGGGTTAACAGCTTTTCACAGACTTAAAAATGTTCTTTCCATTTTTTTCTTGAGCTTTTCATAGACTGTTGGAAATGCAAGGTCTTAAAACAGTCAATTTAGTTCACATTCATCAGTTTATAGATAAGAAAATAAAGTCTGAGAAATTTTGCTGCAACTTAACTATTAGGAGAAAAAAAATCACAAAACTGAAACCTGTGACTCTGAACACACGGCCCTTTTCCAGTGCCGAGGCTATTATCTCTGTATTACATATGGATACAAGCTGATGAAGAGTCATTTTGCAAAAGCTTACATCTTCATTTAGCAGAAATTAACATCAAACTTTAATGCCTTATACTTTTAATTACCACTTTGGCCAATGTGAATTTTCTATTTATTTTATCTTTCAGATGGCCTTAATTTGAGAAATGATGCTACAGAATTTTTTAAATAGATGAAAATGTTGCATAATATTATTGCACTAAGTAATTGCTTCAAAAATTTTATTTTTATATTCTAGCTCTAATATAATTGAAATAACCGTAAATAGACAATTATATGGATAACCTGTGCATAGCTACTTAACTGATGTTACTCAATTTAATATTATACTAACAGCATTGCAAATACTTTTTGTGCACTATGATCTATTATACTAGACTTTTTGAGCCACTGAGCTGGAGCGATTACTGGGTGGGTAAAGGTGCTTGAGACTTGAGCCTGACAGCCTGAGTTCGATCCTTGTAACCCACGTGGAGGTGGGGGAGATAACTGACACCTTGCAAAGCACCACACACATCATGCACAGATAGAGCAAAGCAATAATACTAATATTACAGTTTAAAGATAATTTGTGAGTTACCAATGAGTACAAGATATAGACACTTAAGTTGCTGTTAGCAATTCCTTGTGACTTCCTTGAAAGGCCAGCAACTGATTTTTTTTTTAATGTGCAATTCGTAATGAACTTACATTTAGGAGAGTAAGGCTTCATCTGTTTAGTTGATTATTACTTTTTTGTTCACCTACCCCAATTATTGGCATAAAATAAAACTTAAACATAGTCATATTGATTGTTTATATAAATGTAAAATGTAAGTCCTTAGTTCAACCTATATAAATAAATAAGTGTAACACTGTATATAAAATGATGAATAACAAAAATCTTATAATAATTTCAATTGATAATATATCTTTGATAAAGTTTAGTATCTATCCCTTCATGATTAAAAACTTTGAAAAGATCAGAAGTAGAAGAAATACTCCTCAACACAATGAAGATTACAGATAACAAACCTATAAACGTTCTGCTAAATGAGAATTACACGAAAGCAGCTCCTCTATATTCAGGAATGAGATGTGGGTGTCCACTCTCTCTGGTCTTATTTGAGACATTGTTCAAAGCCTTTGGGCAATAAGACAAGAGAAGCAGCAGCAGAGGTGCCAGTAGGAAAGAAGATGTCCAAGTTTACTCATCTGAAGATGATTGCTACTTAAAACACACCAAAGTCACCATTGCAAAGTCTCAATGCCGGTAAATGCCGTCCAGGCACAATCAGACACAAGATCAGCATACATTGAAGAGCAGATTTCTAATATTTCAAAAATAAACTTGCTGAAAAGAAATCAGGAGAAAAATCCTACTTGTAATAGGTTCAAAAAGGAGGTATGGGGATAAGGCCCGATGAATAAACCCAATTAAGGAGGCAAAAGACTTCTATGTAGAAATCATCAAAACACCAAAGAGAAAAATTAAATAATACAGTAGAAGATGGGAAAACTTCCCATGCTCATGGGCAGGGGGAATTTATATTGTGAAAATGGCTATATTACTGAAGATAATCGACAGGTTCAATGCAATTCCATTAAAATTACAGTGATATTCTGCGTAAGACCAGAAAAACCTACCCTAAAATTTATATAAAACACAAAACCCTCAGAAAAATCAAAGAGCAATGGAGAAGACATCAAAACCCTGACCACAACTGCATAATTACATTGCAGAGCCTTGGTAAAGCTGGCATATGAATCCCTCTCTTTCTCTCTCTCTTCCTCACACCCCCACACAGACACACACCGACACATATCCACACATATATACACATATCCACACATCCCCCCACATACATACACATATCCACACGCATACACACACACACAGTCCAAACAAACAAACAAACAAAAACCAAAACACATACTCCCCCCACCCCCCACAAAAACACCCATAAAGCTCAACTAAACAGTCCCAGAAGTATAGACCAAGGGAATTGAATAAATGACCCAGAATAAACTTACAGCACTATAACTACCCAGTCTTTGAAAAAAATGCCGAAAACATATATTTGAGGAAATACAGCCTCTCCAACAAATGAAACTAGCAAAACTACATGTACACATGTAAACTAATAAAATGTAATCCCTGTTTCCACCCTTCACAAATAGCAGTTCAAAGTAGACCAAATATCTTAAAGTCTGAAGCTCCTGGAGGAAATCTCAGGCAAACACTTCACAGGGTAGGCAAAGAGGGAACACTAGTAGTATAGGATGTATCCCAAATATTTAGAAATGGTATTGCCTGAATATGAATAGCTTCTATGGAGCAAAAGAAACCATCATTTTGGTGAAGCCAGTCTACAGAGTGGAAGAAAAATTTTTATCAATGATATAGGATCAATACCTATAAACTATAAAAAAACTCTAAACTATAAAGAAATTAATGTAAACACCATCAAAATCAAACCATTCAAATGTTTTCAAAATAAGAAATGTAAATGGCTAGTAAACATTTGAAAAGCTGTCCCCATTCTCAACCATTAGGGAAATGCAATGCCAACAGCACTGTACGGCCAATTATGTCCATGTCATTAAGAGCAGACATGAGGGTGTGCACAAACAGGAACCTTATGTGCTGCTAGTGCTAATGTCAACATTAGAGCCACCATGGAAATCAGTATGGCAGCTTCTTGTTCCTCATGTTACTAGCAACAAAATTATCACATGATACAGTTTACTATTCCTGGGTATATACCTGGCGGATTCCAAATGAGCATGTCACAAAGATATTTAAACACCCATGCTCACTTTTCAATGCTATTCACCAAGACTAATGTTTGGAACTGGCTTGGAGATTCATCAACAGAAACATGAATAATAGAAGTGTAGTATGTGCACACAATGGTGTTTTGTTAAACTGTAAAGAATGGAATATACAGGAAAATGAATGGAACTAGAGAACATTGTATTGAGTGAAATAAAATAGACTTGGGCAGAGAAACATCACATTTCTCTCTATGTGGAATACACATGTCATTTCTATCTCTAAGTTCTATCTGTATCGATCATCTATCTATCTATTCTCTATCTATCTATCTATCTATCTATCTATCTATCATCTATCTATCTATCTATCTATCTATCTATCTATCTATCTATCTGTCATCTATTATTCTAGCAGAAAGGGAACTATGAGAGGAAAGGAAAGGAAAAGGGCATCACAAGAAAGGGAAGTTGAGAAGAGAGAAAGAAGGAGGGGACAACTTTCCCCAGAACATAATGACATATACATATGATAATGAAAATGCCACAGTAAACCCATTACTTTGCATGGTAACTACTTAAAAGAAAAATAAATGAGAGATACCACTCAGAAGACAAAGGAAAGAAAAAGAAAAGAAAAAGTAGCTGTAGGTACCCAGGTCTTTTTCCCTTTTCTTCCTTGGCGATTAGCAGGGCCATTTGAGCTCTGGCTCCCTGGAGATTCTGCACTAGCACTGGCTTGAGGGTATAGCTTAGGAAGAATTTGGCTCTCTTTTGTTATGGTGATTCCACCTGCAATCAAGGTTCTAGCAGTGGGCCCCATATGCCTGCCTCCCCCAGCTGATTCTGCCTGAGGCGCTGGGCACCTGTAATCTCCTTCTACTGCTCCTGATGGGAGGAGGCCATGCCCTTTTGAACCCTCTTGCCCACTGGTATAAATACCCGACTTGAGTTTAATAAAGTGGCCATTTACTTTTTAGTAAGTGAGCAGGTCTCTTTTGTGTGTGTCTATTTTAACCCTCAGGACAATCGTCCATTCTCATGGACTTGAGTTCAGGAAAGCGTGCGCCTGAATCTGGCCTGGGGATCCACAGAAAAGTGCGGAGGCTTACAAGTAGCTGCTTTGCCATTCATGGTTCATCTGTTGGCATTAACAAGTTGTTCATTCTTCTGTGAGAACTATATCATTAGTGGAGAAAAAAGTACCATCCTTAGTAGGATTTTTCCAAATATGTAAAAAGTACTTGGGACTGAAATTTCTTTAACATTTGATTTACAGCGGGGCACGACCTGCTAAAACTAAAAGCCAATTGCATCTAATGTATGTAATGCCTGAACACTCTGTCTTAGTCCGTCCTCCCTCATAGGCACCCAGAGCATTCTACTAACTTTACACCAACAGTCCAAGGCCTATTATCATAAACATGGATGAATTGCTTCCCATTTCATTGAACTGATCCCACGGAAATAACTAATGCCGACCTTTGGAGGCTATGCTTTAGCATCACCATTAACTCAAACATTGTTGAGCTGCCCCATTGTCATCTGAGTGTCTATGTGAAAAAAGTCACTCATTATGTGATCGTGATCATGATAAAATTGTGAGTTTATGCAAGAAATAGTGCCAGTTTTCATTTCATAATCTTGGACATTACCATTTAAAATATTTTGACATGAGTCAGAATAACAGGTGAATGACCTTTCTGCCAGATGAAATGCTCCTCTCCCTAGAAGCAGTTCCTAAACACCCATCTTATTGCCCTCCCCCACCACACCACCAGTCCTTTGTTCAGCCCCTGTCTCCAATGCCAGCAGACTTCTGCTGCTCAGGAGCAGGGCACCACTCCAAAGAACAGGTAGGTACATTTCACACCAGTAAGAACAGAGACCCCTTGCTGTACCTAAAGCTACCCTAGAGGCCAGAAGTCCAGCTCCCAACATGATCAGAGACCTACTCCTGGATCAGAGGTCACACTGGCCACCAGAAATCCAGGACATGAAGACCAGAAGACCAAAGAGGAAAGCAAAACTAAGGAACAAAACACTAATTCATCAAAGACAAACTCAAAAATCAATACCTAGACCTATAATCATCCCAAACCCAGATGCCTAAATGCCAGCTTAAGAACACAGCTCATACCAGAAAGGGCAATATGTTACCGCCATAGCCCCACTAGCCTACAACAGCAAGACCTGATCATTCCACTGCAACTGAAACACAAAAAACAACCTAAAACCAACTTCATGAAGATGATAGAGATCTTTAATGTGAAAATAAAAAAATTCCTTGAGGATATTGAGGGAAAGAACAACAATAACAACAACAAATAAAAAAATTGGGGGAAATCAATAAATTTCTTAAAGAAAAACATCCAATTGGGGTGGTTCATTTGCAATTTTAGAGGTTCAGTCTATTGTCGTCATGATGTAGAGCGTGGCAGTGTGCAGGCAGACATGGTGCTGGAGCTGACAGTACTACATCTGTACTGGCAACAGGAAGTCAGCTGGCGTCCCACTGAGGGAAGGACCGCGAGGGATGTGTTCACCCACTGATACAAGGGGACTGATCGAATGAGAGCTCACCAAGGCCAGCTGTACTGGGACTGAACGAGCATGTGATCAAACCGGATTCTCTGAATGTGCCTGACATGGGGGCTGACTGAGAAGCCATTTACAATGGCACTAGGTCTTTCTTGTTTTGTCTGCATGGACTGTCTGTTTGGGATCCTAGTCTGTTTGGATGCTCACCTTCCTAGACCTGGAGGTAGGGGGTAGGAACTTGAACTTCCCAGAGGGCAGGAAACCCTGACTGCTCTTTGGACTGAAGAGGGAGGAGGAGAGGAGGGGGGGAGGGAGTGGGAGGAATGGGAGGGTATGGGGAGGAGGGGAGGAAGTGGAAATTTTTATAAACAAACAAATAAATCAATAAATTAATTAAAAACAACAACAAAAACAAAACAAAAAGGAAAAACAAATACACTTAACAAATATCATAGAAGGAAGTTTTCTAAACTAAGGAAGTGCATACCTATAAAAATACTAGAAGCTTACAGAATGCCAAATAGATTGGATGAGAAAAGAAATCCCCCGTACCACATAATAATCAAAACACTAAATGTAAAGAACAAAGAAAGAATATTAAAAGCTGCAAGGGAAAAATGCCGAGTAACATATAAAGTAAGAGCTATTAGAATTCCACCCAGCTTCTCAATAGAGATCCTAAGAGCAAGAAGAGCCTGGACCATGTGTCTTACAGAATTAAAAGGCCATGGATGCCAGCCAGACTATCATACCCAGCAAAACTTACAATCACTATAAAGGAGAAAACAAGATACTTCATGAAAAAGTCAAATCTAAACAATATCTGTTCACAAATAGAACCCTACAGAAGGTACTAGAGGGAAAACTAAAGCCCATGGAGATTAACTATATCCATAGGGATAAAACCAAGCAGGCAATAAATAATCTCACATCAGCAAAATACAAAACAGGGAAACACACACACACACACACACACACACACACACACACACACACACACACACACACACCCCTACCACCACCACCACCACCAAAATAAAAGGAAGTTACAATCATTGGTCATTAATATTTCTCAATATCAAGGGACTCAATTCTCCAATAAAATGACACAGGCTACCAGAGTGATATAAAAACAAGATTCATCCTTCTGGTGCATGCAAGATACATTCATTAATATCAAAGACAGACATTAACTCAGACTAAAGGGTTGAAAAAAAATTTTCCAATCAATCAAATGGACCTGAGAAGCAAGTTGCTATTGCTATTCTGATATCTAACAAAATATTTCCAACCAAAATTAATCAAAAGAGATGGAGAATGATATTTCATATGCAACAAAGAAAAAATTCAACAAGATGATATTTAAATTATGACCATTTATGTCCTAAATTAAATGGTAACCACATTGTAAAAGAATTATTACTGAAGCTTAAATCGTACATTAAACATCACATATTAATAGTGAGAGGCTTCACACATCACTTTCACCAATGGACAGGTCATCTAGACAAAAAGCTAAATGGAGAAATAATGGAGCTAACAGATATTATGAATCAAATTGACTTAACAGATATCCACATTTCACCAAAACACAAAAAATATACTTTCTCAGTATCTCATGAAACCTTCTCAAAAATTGCCTACATACTTGGTCACAATTCAAGTCTGAACAGATATAGGAAAACTGAAATAATCCCTATGTCATATTAGACCACAGCAGATTAAAACTGGATTTCAACAACAGAAAAAGTAAAAACTCACAGCAATGAAACAACTCCCTACTCAATAACTATTGGATCAAGGCAGAAATAAAGAAAGAAATGAATGACTTCCTAGAACTCAATGAAAATTAATTCACAATCTACAAAAATTTATAGGATGCATGAAAGCAGTACTAAGAAGAAAGTTCATAGCCCTAAGTGCCTACACAAAGAATTTGGAGAGTTCTCATACTAACAACGTTACAGTACACCTTTAAGTTCTAGAAAAAAAAAAACAAGCAAACCCCAGATATGGCAGGAAATAATCAAACTGAAGGCTGAAATTAATAAAATAGAAACAAAGAGAACAACAGAAAAGAATCAATGAAATAAAGAATTGATTCATTAAGAAAAATCAAGATAGACAAACCTTATTCAACTAATTAAAAGACACACAAAGAATATTCAAATTAACAGAATTAGAAATGAAAATGGGTCTCTGTCTCTATCTCCATCCATCGCCAGATGAAGGTTCTATGGTGATATGCAAGAGAGACCCACATTGGAGCACTGGACTGAGTTCCCAAGGCCCAAATGAGGAGCAGAAGGAGGGAGAACATGATCAAGGAAGTCAGGACCACGAGGGGTGCGTCCACCCACTGAGACAGTGGGACTGATCTAATGGGAACTCACCAAGGCCAGCAGGACTGGGAGTGATGGAGTATGGGATCAAACCGGACTCTCTGAATGTGGCTGGCAATGAAGGCTGACTGAGAAGCCAAGGACAATGGCACTGGGTTTTGATTCTACTGCATGGACTGACTTTGTGAGAGCCTAGTCTGTTTGGTTGCTCACCTTTATAGACCTGGATGGAGGGGGTAGGACCTTGGACTTCCCATGGGGCAGGGAACCCTGACTGCTCTTAGGACTAGAGAGGAAGGGGGAGGGAAAAGGGAGGCGAGGAGGAGGTGGAAATTCTAAATAAATGAATAAATAAATAAATTAATTAATTAATAAATAAAAGAAGATATGATTTGATTTTTCAGCACTCACTTGGTAGCACATAACCATGCTTAACAACAAATCCATGACCATGATTCTCTCTTTTGACCTTCACTGGAATAAACACACTCATGGTACACATGCATCCATTTAGGCAAATATCTATATGCATAAAAGATCTAAAAATAGCAAAAATGCAAGCTATATCTACAATAAGCTACCTTTGCCCATTTATTACAATACTTCAATTAAAGTGACACAGAATTAGATGTTGGAAAGTCTGAAAAGTAACTGGTACACTCATACATTCCTCACTCATGAAAAACAAACATCTCAGATAAAAGTTTAATGCATGGTTTCTTATAAAGATATACATAAACTGACCATTTCATACAAAAATTAGTTCAGTGCCTGTGAAGATTAAATTAAACTCTCTATACAATGTCTGAATGTGCATGTTAACAACTGAATTATTCTCAGTAGTCTCAAAGGACGAGAATTATGTGACTGTCACCTTGAGAATGTATTGTAAATATCAAATAAAATCTATAAATAATATACAATAAGCAAAAAAAAATGAAAAGGGGAACATAACAACAGACACCAAGCAAATACAAAGAATTGTTAGGTCCTACTACAAAAAGCTGTACTCCACGAAACTGGAAAATCTAAAAGAAGTGGTACCCTTTTCCTCCTACCTAGTCACCTCATCCAGTCTTGACAGGATGGCATGTGCCTGGCATTATTATAACATTATTAGGCCATGCATAGATGATAGCCCTGGAGAGACTTTCTTCTCTGAGGGGGAACAGAGGTGAGGTGGGCTTGAGGGAGAGAGAAAGTGGGAGAGGGGAGGAAGTGGAATCTGTGGATGGGGTATAGTATGTGAGAGCAGTATTAAAAAATTAAAAATTGATACAATTAAAGTGAGAAAATCATCTGTCATTGTATTAGTTGGCTGACTGTTGAGGTCTCGGTGCCAAATGTGCTCTTTGTCTTTGCTCTGTAGTCTCTTACATTTCACATTTGTACCAATCCATGTGTCTTTTTCATTTCTACTATGACTTATCTTACAAAAACAGATAAAATATTACAAAAACAAATTTGTTGTTTTTGTATTGTAATTTTTTTCCATTGTTTTTAAACATAAATTATTTGGTATTTTGATATTTTCAAGATCTTTCTAGATTTTAAATATGTAAATTTTAATTTCTATATATTTAAATTCTCTTAAAATATACTTGATATTTATATTTATTATTTTAATGAGGTACTTGTACAAGTTTCTGTGTGTGGGTATGTGCACGTGAGTATAGGAGACCACAGAGATCAGAGAAATAGGACGCCCCTGGGATCACCCATGAAGACTGTTGGGGAACTGAATGCAAGTCTTCTGTAGGAGCAGTGTGCACTCTTATCTACTGAACTGTCCCTCCATCCACTAGAAATGTAGTTTTACATACAAATCTCATATATGCATCTGGGCATGTGACTATCCACTAAATCATGGGCAGCCTACCAGGAGCCATAGCCCTGAAAAAAAAAATCGAAATTTTACTTTCAATAGTCCATCAAATGCTAACAGTTCCTTAGCTAGGGTGGGGTCTCGTGAGCAGACAATGTCAGCTGCTGTGTGCTCATGAGTATAATGCCCCTATGACATATATACTCTCTAAACTACAATCTAGAATACTCCCTTCAGGTTCTGTGAACATTTGCTTGCATTTGATTTGATGGGATTAAATATACAAATTATTTATAGCTGCACAAACGCTATAGACATTGTTTTCTTTTCAACTCTCCAGTCTTTTCAAAGCATTTGAAATGCATTTCACCTTATGTGAGTCCTGTGTATTTATTGTTATTGCAATTTACTACTTTAAGACATATTCAATAAAATCTTAACGACATTCTCAGTTTGATGAATTTTAGAAAAAGAGAACATGCTTACAATAATAACTTTCTGTCCAGTTAGACAACACTTTGTTACTGCAAAGATGGTTTCAGCTTAATGAATAAGTATTCTTAGAAAGTCATCCATTTAATCAAATGCACTGATAAAGATGTTCTTAAGACATAATGTTATTGTATAATTATAAAACTCAGATTTGTTTGTTCTCTCTCTCTCTCTCTCTCTCTCTCTCTCTCTCTCTCTCTCTCTGTGTGTGTGTGTGTGTGTGTGTGTGTGTCTTTCTCTCCAACAGGTAAAACCTCCAATGCCAAGAATGGGTTATATTTTGTTGAGTCATTGCCCACAAGATATCATAGACCTTAAACACAACAGGCTATGGCTGAGGATATTGGTTACTATCCATAATCTGATGGTAAGACCCTGTTGTTGAAGACTCAACTTACCTTCCCCATTAAAAATTGGGGAAATCAAGCCGGTGCCTAATTAGAAGTTTTACTACTGCTAACTAATGTTCATGGAACTGGAAGGTACATTGCATGGTATTGGAGGAAAGCAAGTAATAATCAATTTCATCCAGTTACAAACCTTGCAACCTATAACAAAAACATAGTGCAAGACATAGTGATGCAAAGTAGTGCAGATGTTGTGGGAGTAACCAACCATCTTCTGTTTAGATTTAAAGTCCACTCTATAACATGAAATGCATGCCTAACACTGATAATTTGGTCAAGAACCTGGGACTAGTTAGGTCATGGGCAGAGGGGAAAACGTACTACTATTCTTCTACTAAAAGAACATAGCAATAAAATGACTCTTAATAGCATGCTTCTGTACCCCTAGAGAAGAGCGTCCCTGAGTGCTCACCAGAGAAACTTGCAATAGCTTTAAATTAATGAAGAGATCAACATCTGGGCAATGTACAGAGGGACAAAGTTTGGAGCACTCAGCCCTAAATGTGATGTCTTTATCAAACCCCTCTTCTCCAGGAGCAGAAATGGACACAGAAGAAGAGGCAGAAAGATTTTAAGAGATAGAGGTGTTGTGTGACTTCAAGGAAAACAGCTTCTCTAGAAATAGGACTGATACAGATATGAACTCACAAATACGGTGGAAGCAAGTAGAAGATCTGCATGGGTTCAAAGCAAATAAATTCCTAGCAATGAGAAGGGGAAGTAGACAAAGTCCTTCCCCTTGCCAAGAAGGTATCTGCAAATAAAAATTTCTGGAAAAGAAAACTAGTTTTCTCTAATAGAGGGTCAACTACAGTCTGGGGCAGGCCTCATTTGGCAAGGAATAGATAGCCAAAGCAACCTTTATTGTTGTTGTGCATGTGTTTCTATATCTGTATCACCTGTATCTCTTTCTGTATCATTTATATCTGTATCATCTGTATCTGGATCTGTATCTATATCTGATCTGTATCTGTATCATCTGTATCTGTACCATCTGTATCTGTATCTCTCTCTCTGAATACTTTTAGTTTTGTTTTAATTTCTTTTGTGTTTTTGAGAGAGAAAAAAAATATGAAGGTGAGTAGGGATAGAGGCAGGAGGATCAGGGAGGAGTTAGAGGAAGGGAAAGAAAGAATACAATCAATTACATTGCATGTGTCTTAGTTACTATTCTATTACTGTGAAAATACACAGTAACCAAGGCAACACATACAAAAGAAAGCATTTACCAGGCCTAGCAGTTTCAAAGGGTTAGCCTGTTGTCCTCATGGCTGGAAGCATATTGGCACGGCACTGGAGCAGCAGTTGAGAACTTTACACCCTGATCAACAGGAAGAGAGTGAGACACTGGGCCTGGTGTGTGATTTTGAAACCTCAAAGACCATCCCCAGGGACACACTTTCTCTAAGAAGGACACAGCTTCTGAAACTTCCAAAGAGTTCATTAAATGGGGACTGAGCATGCAAACATATATGAGTCCATGGAGAGACATTCTCACTCAAACCAATATATTATACAAAGTTTTAAAAATAATTGCAATTATTCTTAAAAAGTTACAAAGAATATATTAAATAATTGATCACTATTATTTTTTTATTTTTAATTCATTGCCGTGTTTACAGACATTTGTTACGGCAATAATAAAACCTTAGTAAAAATTTGTTTGAATTCTTAATAATGTTATGACCTTTGGGTCAATGAATAATAAAAATTAACTGTATTTTGAAGTAATATTTAAAACAATGGTTATTTCTAAATAGAATTTCATAATCATTCAAAATCTATCACATATGTCTGTGCAATAACTTGATCTGGAAGAATTTATTCTTTGATCAGAGCTTTAAAAGACCGAAGGTAATTTTCTCTGATAAGTGCCTGTGTGTTTATGAATTAGTATTTTTTCTCTTTGCTATGCAAGCAAAGTGTTTTATTAAAATCCCTATTTGATGCAACTAAAAACCATTGTACAAAATTCCAAGGAGAACTGAATGACTAAATCTATCAATAACAAAATTTACATCTTAAAATGGTCTTTTCTGTTTCTTAGGGGAATTTTACACGGACAACATAGGAACATGATGCAATAAACTTCTAAATACCAAGAGCTATCTCCAATGATCATTAAAGCTTGAAATTCTGAGTCATTATATCTATTTCTCAATAATTTTCAAGCAAGCATCATATTTTGTATTACCTATCTGCTAATATACTAATAAATAGACACAGGTGATTAAATATTCTTTTGAAATTAGCCACATAGCATTATCACAATAAAATTATTGGCAAGTCATTTACATTATTAAAAATTGATCCCATGTTCTGTTTTATTTAACAAATACATGAGAGAAATATCCTTTTTTCCTTCTTCCTTCTCGTCACATATTCTTTCAATCCAAACCGTGTAGTTTCTTACATTTTTCTTTTCTTATCTTTTCTGTGTTTTCCTATCACAAGTTTTATGTCTTCTGTATGTTTTACCCTTCTCTGTCTTTCAAACTACTTTTGCCTCTTCTTCCCCTTCTACTGCCTCCCTTTATCCCCTACCTACCCCTTAGCATGATCATCTATTAGGAAAAGTAGATTCTTACTCCATAATTTTCCTTATGATCTCCAATCTTCTTTCATTATTTGATTGTGATACAGTTAAATCCTAAGTCTAAGACATATTCGGAAAGTGTTCCAGTCTGTTTGAAAATGTTCATTGTTATTAAGTTGTTAAGAAAATGCCAATATGGGTAGGGTTCACCATTCATCAAGGAAATTTCTCTTTGAAAGAGTTGGAGACAACAAATAGTGAAATTAACAAATAATGAAAGCACAGAGCTGTGGAGCCAGGTCCCAATGGATGCATCTACATAACACCCCTACATCTAATGCTTAAGGAATCTTTCAGAAAAAAAGATCATAATAGCCAGAGGATCATGGAGTTTTCTATGAATGGGTGTCTCCTTGTAATATCAAAAGATACACCCATAAAACCTCACACACATGACTGTCGAAACATGAGCTGTATGATGACAATAGACATATAAAGTAAATGGGGAAATCCCATAAGATCCCAGTCTTACACAAAGAACTATGGACAACTAAGGAATGCTGAATGTAGAATAGCCTTCCCCAGGGAGAAGCACACCAAACATACATACAAGTAACATTATACAAACTGAGTGACTTATATGTAGAAATATCATTATGTACACGAGTACGTGTGTGCATATAAAAACAATTAATGTAAGAAGAGGCAATAATTTGAAGAAGAATTAGGCAGGTTATATGGAAGGGTTTGGAGAAAGGAAACAGAAGGGAGACATGTACTTATATTATTACCTTAAAAATAAAAGTGAAGAAAATAAAATCTATCAAAGAAGCAAAATGTAATTGTTTTTGAAGCTTTCTCTTGCTCTTCATTGTGTTGAGCCTTTCTGATATTCTTGCTTTTATTCTGAAAAGCTACACTGTATATTTCATGGAATATAGCTTCTTAACTAAGGCATGCCATATTCAAATTGCAATCTATGATTTTATTCTCTAAAGATGATGAATTGTCAAGAACATTTTATCAAGAAAATGAGTTTTAACCAATTCATCTTATTAGTATAAATGATACTTAAACCATTCTATAATAAACATAAAAACATAGATACTGTCCACATTTTTCAGTCATTTTCTTAAACTATCCTTCCTAAAATAGGATTATTGTACATAAAGGGACCTACTTATTTTAGTGAATATTTATGTTTTTATATTGTTCCAATTCAAAATTATATAGACCAGATGCAATTATTTGATTCATTGACTATAAAAATTGGTATCAATATTTAAATTTCAATATCTATCTTTTCAATTTCTTTGTTTTTGCAATTATTACTACTGAATTGTGTGCATATGTTTGCTTAAAAGTTGAATTAAATTTAGTTTTTTTACAATTAAATAACCAATGCTTTTTATTGTTTTTGCTATAGTCAAAATAGAATATTTTTAAATGTCTGATCATGTGGTTTTCATCTATGTTTGAAGAATATTTTGATTTTCGCTTGTCTTCTAATTATGTATTTTTAGCCCTCTTGTACTATAACACCCATGTTGGTAAATTTGCTGATGGTGTCCTTTGTGATTTCTTCCATCTTTTCTAAGTTTAGCAAATTGTCTCAGTTCCAGAGTTAAAAGATGTTCAAATGCTTTCCCTCACTGCTGAATTATGGGCTAAAATTAGTTATAAGAGTTAATAAGAAGCCTTAAATACTAGGCCAATCAGTATATATTAATGTAGACCTCTGTGTGATTTCTTTGGGACTTAATGACTGGGGGAACAGGGCAGGACAGAAACCTCAGACAACAGAATGGTGCCCAAGATGAGGCAACTGCATCCACAGAAAATGTGAGAGAGTTTTGGAAATAATCCTAGAAAAAAAATGAGCAGAGTTAAGCATGGCTTCTTGGTAGCAGCAATTTCTTGGGTTTGCTCTCTTTGCAAGAGGCAAGCAAGTCTCATTTAAGAGACATTTCCTTTTTGGGTCTGGCTCACCTCACTCAGTAAAGCGTTTTCTATTTCCATCCATTTGCATGCAAAATTCAAGATGTCATTGTTTTTTACCGCTGAGTAAAACTCTAATGTGTATATGTTCCACACCTTTTTTACCCATTCTTCTATTGAGGGGCACCTAGGCTGTTTCCAGGTTCTGGCTATTACAAATAGTGCTGCTATGAACATAGTAGAACAAATGCTTTTGTAGTATGTTAGGGAATCTTTAGGGTATATTCCCAAGAGTGGAATTGCTGGGTCCTGAGGGAGGTTGACTCCCATTTTCCTGAGAAACCGCCACACTGATTTCCACAGTGGCTGCACGAGTTTGCATTCCCACCAACAATGGATGAGTGTTCCCCTCACCCCACATCCTCTCCAGCATAGGCTATCGTTGGTGTTTTTGACTTTAGCTATTCTGACAGGTGTAAGATCCCAGGTCCAAGGAGAGATCCCCCAGATTGTTCTCTGGACAGAGGAGAGGGTGCCTGAATCGGCCGTGGCCCATAACCATACTGATGTATATTTTGCTTGTCACCATAGATCCTTAATCTGGCGAAGGACGGCGATAAAGTCGGAAACCCACATTGGAGCACCGGACTGAGCCCCCCGAGGTCCAAATGAGGAACAGAAGGAGGAAGAACATGAAAAACGAAATCAGTACTGCGAGGGATGCTATCACCCACTGATACAATGGAACGGATCTAATGAGAGTTTACCAAGGCCAGTTGGACTGGGACTGAACGAGGAAGTGATATAACCAGATTCTCGGAATTTGACCGGATTCTCTGAATGTGGCTGGCCCGGAGTCTTTCTGAAAAGCCATTGACTATGACACTGGGACCTGTTTCCTCTACATATTCTGGATTTTGGGGATCAAGTCAGTTTGGACACTCACCTCCTGGACCTGGAGAGGGGGGGAGGAACTTGAACTTCCCACAGGGCAGGAAACCCTGACTACCCTAAGGGATGAAGAGGGAGGAGGAGAGGGAGTGGGGGGAGTGGGAGGGTGTTGGGAAGAGGGGCGGAAATGGAAACTTTTATAATTTAATAAAACTTACTTAAAAAAACATTAATAAATATATATTCATGATTTATTTGCAAAAAAAAAAAAGAGACATTTCCTGAGTCAGCTTTTGCTGTGAAACTTTGCAGCTCTTTTAAGAGGCCCCACCAAAAAACACTTAAATGGTGTTGATGAAAAACTGATAGCATGGTTCTTGGTGGTGTCAGGGACCTTGAAACACCATAGAGTTGTGGCAATAAACATGGTTCTGGCCAGTACCTCTACCATGAGGCTAGACTCTCAGAAAGCTAAAGAATGGGGTGGATGCAGCCGTCAAAGCCACAGCTTTAATCCTAGATATATTGCTTAGCAAATTAAAGACTTATGTGGTAAGAAAAAGAGAAATACACAATAGATAGATTCAGATAAGAGAACCCTCTAAATGGTTTACAGTGTGCTTAAAATATATGCAGGCTTAGAAGAGAAAGTGTGAAGTTTATTTGATTGCATTGGCACAGAAGACCACTCCCTAAGTATATCCCCAACAGCACAGACACTGAGAGAAACAATTAATAAATGGGACTTCCTGAAACTGAAAAGTTTCTGTAAAGCAAAGGACATGGTCAACAAGACAAAACAACAGCCTACAGAATGGAAAAAGATCTTCACTAACCCCACATAAGACAGAGGTCTGATCTCCAAAATATACAAAGAACTCAAGAAATTGGTCATCAGAAGAACAAATAATCCAATAAAAAAATATGGAGTACAGACCTAAACAGAGAACTCTCAACAGAGGAATCTAAAATGGCTGAAAGACACTTAAATAAATGGTCAACATTCTTAGTCATCAGAGAAATGCAACTTAAAACAACACTGAGATTTCATCTTACACTTGTAAGAATGGCCAAGATTAAAAACACTGATGATAACGTATGCTGGAGAGGTTGTGGGGAAAAGGGAACACTCCTGCATTGCTGGTGGGAATCTAAGCTGTTACAGCCCCTTTGGATGTCAGTGTGGTGATTTCTCAGAAAATTAGGAGACAACCTTTCTCAAGACCTAGCAATACCAGTTTTGGGTATATATCCCAAGGATGCTCCATAGTGTCACAAGGACATGTGCTCAACTATGTTTATAGCAGCATTGTTTGTCATAGCCAGAACCTGAAAACAACCTAAATGCCCCTCGACCAAAGAATGAATAAGGAAAATGTGTTACATTTACACAATGGAGTACTACACAGCAGAAAAAATAATGACATCCTGAATTTTGCAGGAAAATGGATGGAGCTAGAAAACACCATTTTGAGTGAGGTAACCCAGACTCAGAAAGACAATTATCACATGTACTCACTTATAGTGCTTTTTAAACATAAAGCAAAGAAAACCAGGCTACAAATCACAATCCCAGAGAACGTAGACAACAATAAGGACCCTAAGAGATACATAGATATAATCTACATGGGAAGTAGAAAAAGACAAGATTTCTTGAGTAAATCGGGGATATGGGGACCTTGGGGGAGGGCTGAAAGAGAGGGGAGAGGCAGGGAGGGGAGCAGAAAAAATGTAGAGCTCACTAAAAACCAAATAAAAATTAAAAAACATTCAAAAAATATATGTAGGCTTGGGAGAGAAAACATAAAGAAAATGAGGTACCAAAAGAAATACCCCCCACCTGCGTGCATGCATGTGTATGTATACACACACACACACACACACACACACACACACTTTTTTTTTCAGTAATTGTGAATATTTTTCTTCAGGCTTGACATATGAATGTCTCCACAGGTTAGTAGTAATGTGGAGTCTAAGAGCACATCGATAAACTTTTTAAATTGTTTAATAATAAAATTGATCAAACTATTATCCATGTTGAGCTGAAGTTTTATACAGTTTTATTTTAAGATTTTGCACATATGTATAGTATTAATTCACTGACATATATTTCCTAGATATTCCTATATCTCATTTAAATGTATTTTCAAATTGTGTCTGTTAATAGCTTTATCAGTCTCACCAACCTTTATTATTGAGAACTTATGATGTTTCCAATGATAGCTGGTTTCTGAAACTGATACTTTTCAAAAGCCTGAATTTTATCAGTAGCAATAATTATTGTCATTTGTTTCTCTTTAAATAACACATTACCTTGTTTGTCTTGTCAAATGCCCAAATATAATGACCCATATATGGTTGAGCTGTTGTTCAAATAAGAATATCATTCTACATAAAAGGTTACTAGCTTAGTTCAAAGACCCCAACTCACATAAGAGTTTTCTCTTCTTCATTAATACTTCCCTTCATGCTTGTTTGTTTGCTTTCTTTGCAGTGTCAGGGGCTAGATGAAGGGTATCGTACATACTAGTCAGCTGTGTTAGCCGTGAGTTACTGAGGCTTACAGAGAATTACCCAGGTATAAGTTTCCATCTATCAGTATGGAGGAGATAGAAGCCATACCCCAGAGTTGGTGCATCATTGAGTTAGTAATTGGTGCTGTTCTGAAAGAGACATTTGTAGATAATGTTTTCCTTACAAGGAAGTATTGATATGAAACACAATTAATTTTATTTTTACGTCACTTTGGTTCAAACTAAGGAATCAGAAGTTTCACACATCATTGTCTCATATCTTAAATAAAAATGTTTAATATAAAAGAAAAAAGGAACAATGTTTACTTGAAAATAAAATAAAGTGTCTTGATGATCCTAGGGATCTTTTGAACTTACTTTGAGAATTTCTGCATTTACTGAATGAAGTTAGCAGTCATGGCAGTTCACTGTGCAGAATTGTTTCTAATCACAGCATATATGAGGTCTTTTTAGAAAAAAAGGCTCATGTAGCCCATGCTGGTTTTGTACTGGGAATGACTTTGAAGTTTGGACCTGTCTACCTCTACCTGCAGAGTTATGGGAATACAGGTTTGTACCACTATGCAAGTTTATGTGGTACTGAAGGGAATCCTGAGACTTTATGCATGACTGTATCACTTACCTATATAATGCTGTGTTTGCCTACAAAAAAATGAGAATCAATAATTGAATTAGCACCAGAGTGAATAAATATTAACCAAGGAAATTCTTTATCACACTTTGTTCATCGGGAATCACATTAAAATTTATTAACATGATTCTTTGTTAGTTTTGAATTTATATTTATGAATGTTCACAAAGTTTTTATCTATTGAATTTTCTGTACAATAAGCTCCAAGAAGGTCCTCAGGATATGGTGGTCTTAGAATTCCACCTGTATTATAAAATAATATGAAACATTAAATTATTATCAGGTTATTTTGTTCTGTGCCAAAAGCCCCTTGGCATTAGGCTAGGCATGAAAATTGGTGAATAGCAGTGGTTGGCCTTTAACTTTCTTTCACTTTGAACTTTAGAAGTAAATAGACTGTGTATGTAGTATTTCAGAGGCCACATTACTTTTATCTGAAATTTACTGTATCTATTGTCGATATTTCAGTTTGGAAGCTGAGAGTCAGTAAGTGTTTGCCTTGTAAGCCTGAAGGCCTGAGTTTGATCAACAGAACGGAAGACACACACACACACACACACACACACACACACACACACACACACATTCACAACTGATAACTAAGCACTTCTGAGAACAGGACAATTAATCTTTCCTACTGATAAGTCCCTAATTGGTTATCCAATACCAATTAGGTATTTGTGGTAAGTTTGAAATAATACACACATAGTGAGACTAAATAGATTCAACAAGATTTCTCTCTCTCTCTTTCTCTCTCTATCTATATGAATATCAAAGAAGAATATGCCATTAATTTGAATGGGAGTGAAAGATGGTGACATAGGAGGAACAAGAGAGAGAAAAGGAGAAGGAGGAAATGATGTGATCATATTTTAATTAAATTAACTTTTGTTAAAAGTCTGGCGTGGTACAGAATTATAATTCCATCACATTGAAAATAGACAAACATAGAGCCACTGACTAGGCAGCTAAGTCTACTTGGCAAGTTCAAGGATAAAGAGAGATGTCTCAAAACATGGTAGACAGTACTCCAGGAATAAACGATGATGTGTCTTTCTGGTCTACACATATGCACATTTATATACCATACACAGACCTGTGCATGAACACCTGCACACACAAGTGTACCTGCACATGTATGACCACACACACACACGAGAGTGAGAGAGAGAGAGAGAGAGAGAGAGAGAGAGAGGAGAGATTTTAATCTTACACTTTTGACTCTTCTATGTTTGCCTAGGTAAAATTGTGGTCTACATTGTGTCTAGACAAGTACAATGGCTATTTCTGTTGATTTCAGTATCTCTCTCTCTTTCATCTGGGGCTTTCTGAAACAGCAAGAATCAAGAATTCATCAGTACAAATTGGCTGGAAAAACTCCTTTTTGGAGAAGGAAAATAACTACTGGCTAAAGTCTAATTAGAATTCTAAATTATGGGCTTCAAAATTCTTAATCACGGGGATTCTCTCTGCTTAGCTGATCTCATTTTCTGTAACACTGAAAGTTGAACACTGTGCTTCTGAACAGCAAATAGACTCACTCTCAGCCTTAGAAAATCTAGTAGGCACAAGCCGGGTCCTGTAAGTTGATCCTTCCTCAGTCTGTGCTGGTATGTGGCTCCCCGTGTCACATCTTTCCCACAGTTAGAGCTTTCTTACTTTTTCTTTTTTTTTCCTTTATTCTTCTCTCATGTATTACATGCTAACCGGTTTACCCTCCCTCCACTCCCCCTGCCTTTCCCTTCCCCACCCAGCTCCACTCTTATTTCCCTTCAAAAGAAAAGAGCAGGCCTCCCAGGGATAATCAACCAAACATGGCAGAACACTTTACAATATCATCTACCCTCATGTCATAGCTGAGTGAGGCAAACCAGGAGGGAAAGGGTCCCAAGAGCAGGCAAAAGTGTCAGAGACACCCCCACTTCCACTGTCAGGAGTCCCACAAGAACACCAAAGCACACAACCATAACATATGCAGAGGACCTACCTCACACCCATATGCCCTCCACTCAAGTTTTCACCTTAGTCTCTGGGAGCCTCCACGAATTCCTAGGAGACCCACTCAGACTACCCTTGTGGATCGTGTACTTGTGAAAATCTTGGCCCCTCTGGCTCCTAAAATTCTCCCTCCACTTCTTCTGCGGGGTTCCCTGAGCTCTGCCTAATGTTTGAACATGGGTCTATGCATCTTCTCCCATGCTGTCATCATTTGTTAGATGAAGCCTCTCTGATGATGTCTACGTTTCTGTCTACAAGTACAGTAGAATATCATTAGGAATCATTCTAATTTTGGCAGACACTTTTGGTTCTACCATAGGAGAAGTCTCTGGGATGTCCAGCCTCTGGTTCCCGGCCATTCAGGCAGTGCCAGTGGTGTTCTCCCTATCCTGGCATGGCTCTCAAGTTAGCCTTGGTAGGCCATTCCACGTTCTGCTCCACTGTTAGTTCGGCACATCTGGAAGGCAGGACCATTGTAGGTGGAAGACTCTGTGGCTGGGTTAGTGTCCTAGTCCCACTGCTCGGAGGCTTGCCTGGCTACTGAAGATGGCCGGTTCATACTCTGATCCCCATTAGTAGGAGTCTTCACTAGGGTCACCGTAGTAGACTCCAGGGACTTTCCATTGTACAAGGTTTCCACATTACCTCTGGAATGTCCCCCTATTCCAGTCATCCATGCTAGCACTCTCCTCTCCACCACTCCACATCAACCTTATCCTCCCTGTTCTTTTCCTCACCCACCCCTAGTTCAGTCATGAAATCGATTCTATTTGATGGGTCTCCCAGGGAAGGGGACGTAAACTAAAGCTTTCTTTATAATGTGGGGTTTATCATCTAAACTGGGACACTTTGAAGAGTAAAAACAGTGTATTAATAATCACACCGGACAGGAGCAAATGTCACGTGATATCTCGGAGATCAAGGTCATTGCTTACCTTGATTGTATCGCTGATCGTTTCTCAAGCCATTAAACATCATAAATTCATAGAAATTAATATATGTGTAGGTACAACTATTATCTCTCACACCGGATTTCTTCATATACATTTAAATGTGGCCATGATTTTCTTGAAGATCTGAACAAAGTATTACTTCAATACATATATATGTATATTGGTTTTTTTAAGCTTTTTTATTTCTTCAGGAAATTTTATTTTATGTTTCTTTTTTAAATATTTATTTATTTATTATGTATACAATATTCTTTCTGCATGTATGTCTGCAGGCCAGAAGAGGGCACCAGACCTCATTACAGATGGTTGTGAGCCACCATGTGGTTGCCGGGAATTGAACTCAAGACCTTTGGAAGAGCAGGCAATGCTCTTAACCACTGAGCCATCTCTTCAGTCCCTTTATGTTTCTTTAACAAGATCTCATGTATCCTAGACTGGTTTCAAACTGAACTCACTATGTAGCTAAGGATTCCCTGGCAAATAGGATCCTGTTGCATTCATTTTCTGAGTGCTGGGACAACAGGCCTGCAACACACACAGTCTATGTATTGCTGGAATCAAACCCAAGGCTTCATGCATGAACAAGCAGTCTGCATCCTGTTCCAGGAAATGTAATTTCTTGTCTGTAACCATTGAATGACACTATTGGGAGCACTTTAGAATTTTCAACTTAGACAGTCATTGCAGAAAGGATTTAGAGCAGGGGTTCTCAATCTTCCTAATGCTGCCGCCCATTAGTACAGTTCCTTATGTTGTGGTGACCCCCAACCATAAAATTACTTTGTTGCTACCTCATAACTATTTTTTCTACAGTTATATAAACATCATAATGTAAATATCTGATTTGCAGAATATCTGATATGTAACCCTTGTGAAAGGGTCTTTCAACCCCTAAAGGGGTCGTGACTCACAGGTTGAGAACCACTGGTTTACAAGAATGGATGGAGAAGTTGTGTGGCAATTTTTTGGGGGGGGGGAAATAATTTTCTTATAATGATAGAGGCAAAGAAGACAGTGGGATCAGACTGACAAAACACAGTAAAAGTTAGTCTGACAGATTAGGCAAACCTCATCAGATACTATGGATCTAGGAAGAAAGTTATCAATGCTAGACAGGTGAGCTGAGGCTTTAGTAGGAAAGATTCTGCATTGCAAGTGCGGGTGTTGAAGTGTGAGTTCCTACTTGTATTTCAGAATCTGTATGAGTACCTTTTTAATGACAGCCTTGTAGAAGAAGCAACCGCACAGCTTGGGGTATCTACCCTCATAACATAGTGCAGCAGTGAGTTTATTGTAGGCATATAAAGTCTGTAGCTTTTCATTATTTAGTAGGCCAGGTTGTTTTCTCAATTTAGAAATCAATGAGCATTAACTTATATACTTTAAATGTCTTTCAGATATTCGTCTTGAAATATATGAGGATTTAGTTTGAATGAGTACATTGATTCTTTTGTATATGTAATTATTTACCAAGAAAAATGAACACATATTTTTAGAAGTTATTTAAAAGTTTTAGTCTGTATATAATTGATATAAAGAGAGAGAAGTAGGGAATGGGCCTATCGATTTAGCTGTTAGCAAGTGGTTTCCCTTCAATTCCTTTGTTATTTACAATTAGGGAACATCTTACTTACCTCTGGCAGACCATGCCTTCTCAATATGAAGTAATACCAATGTGGGGAAAAATAATTTGGATATCAGAATTCATTTTTAACCAGTTGTGTGCAAATTCTTGTTATTTTTCTTTGGAAGTTTTTTTTGTCCATGCATCCATTTTTACCAGCTATACATTTCTAGTTCACATATTGGTTCACATTTGAAAGCCACATCTTACTCTATGTACACATGTGAGTATGCACAGTTAGACATTTGCACACATTTACCAGACATACCCTAAATATATCGATATATGAGGAATTTTGATTAATTCGTATACTTTGGTTTTGTACTGTTTTATAGATTGTGTCCTTCCAGAAGGCAGTACTTTTTGTTTTCTTTCCTTTTTCTGAGGAGATCTCAGAATGTCACCAAGAACCACACTCCAACATATACTCATGTGTTTAAGATATTCTTTTATAAAGTAAACACTTGGCTTGTAAATAGTGCAATCAGACTTTGGCAATAAAGAAAGTAACTATGGCATATGATTTTTGCTTGTTTGCCTGTTTGTTTATCAATTTGGATAGAATCAAAGAAAGCAATTAGAATCTTGTGTATTTCTATTCTATCATGTGAGGCTATATGCAGTCAAATATTATTGGCCAGTTACATAAGAGGACTTATTCTAGAAGGATTTAAAAGGAGGTGAAATTAAAGGAGGTAAAAATAACAATACCTACCGTATTTTTGCCCTATGCATGGTAATGTTCTCTGCTATAAACTCCCTTTTTGTCAAAGCAGCACAGAGCCAAAAGAGAACATTCTTGGCTTTCCCATTGATGCTGATGTTGGCTACAATAGTCTGTCTCCTAACTGAGTCTCTGCTCCAGTTCAATCTGGAGTAGACCTAGCAACAGACAGTAATGCACAAGGATACAACTAGTCACAGAACAGATTTACTTTGCTGAATATCCAGACTGGGAAAGATTAATATCCTGAATTCATTGCTTATAGTTTCTAAGTAGGTATCAATAAAAGAATGAGAAAGCAGGGAAATGTCTTTTACAGGTTTAGATTTCATGTTGTTGCAATGAAGAGTCTTTTGTAGGTAGGACAGTGAATAAGTTTCTGTAGAGATAGTCTATAAAATGTTTTTCAAGAATTTCCTTCCCATGACTTAAGGATAGTTTTGTTTAGCACTGGGGTATATTTGAAATGAATTTTAATTTTCTTTACCACAAACCTTCATAAATCTCCAAAATATCAATGTGTATGATTCATAAACGCAATGTGGTCATTTCGTTTTGTAGATATGTCATGCATGCATTTAAAACATTTTAAGGATAAGAAAATCTTATCCTTTATGCATTCCTTGTGAAATACTGTTTCTTTAAAGTCACACATGGCTGAGGTGATGTGTAACTGACCAAATACAAAATTAGGGTGAAATCTTTCACACAAAGATATTGAAAAGACATACAAAAATAATGACTGAAATGGGTCTTTGATTTGGTAAAATTGTAAATGAATGTATCTGTGCTTTTAATATGTCTGGAGGGGGATAAACACAGCTGTCCATAATGAGAAGTAGATTACATCATGCCACTCTAAATAAGACTTCTAATGAGAAATCAGGATTAAGTTGAATCCGGAGGAGAATTTTGTTTGCCTCGAGAATTTCAAGCTGATCTCCCCTAGGGAGAATGATGCCGCATTAAGAGATTTTAATTTGAAATGAGGTTACATGATTGTAAATTGCTGACAGATATTTAGTCAATGATTTGGTGCTTGTGTTTACATTTCCAGCTCAGGAAAGATTTTGGCTTTTTCAGCAAACTGAGAAAATGTCTTCAAAACACATTTAGTTAATCCAAATCAAGTGTCCGGAGAATGAAATGTGGGGGAGAATGAGATACTACATTAATATATTTTAATTATGCATTCAAATTAAACAACCTTTACTTTATGAACAAGTCAATCTTCATTATTCCAGTTGCCATGAAAGTAATTCATAAGGGAAGTCGAAGAACTAAGGGCAATATTTGAACAAATGTTATGGTTTAGATTATTGGGAATATTAAAAATTAGCTTTTATGATTTTTTTGTAATAGAGGTTCAATATTTCACTCTCAGATGGTTTCTAAGGCTCCTGGAAAACATGTAGGAGTTAAAGAATATGCGTGCGAGATACTGTGCTTTTTGTACAGACATCAGCAGTGAGGAAAGTATCTGTTGTCCAACTAGTTGTACAAAAAGGTAGCCCTCTGGGAAAGGTAGATAAGACCAAAATGGATAATACAACTGCTCCCTTTTTGCTTCTGAAACTTTTATTTTCAATGTGCCACCTACTATCACACACAGGCTCTTTCTCTTCTTTGTGACAGCCTCACACAGCTTGCAAAAAAAGAGATCCAGGCTTCATTAGAGAAACACCACCCAAAGGGTCTCTTTCGAGGGCTTTGTATTTTGCGGCTGGAGACATGACTGAATGCAGGATGGTTTCTAAGGCCCCACAGTATGTAGCCCCAGATAGATGCCACTGTCATTATAGATACTGCAGGAAAATGTGCCATTTCGTGCTGAGCTGCCTTGTGGACCGGTGTCACTGGGGAAATATCACAGCCTGGTTTATGGGAAGCCGTCCTATTTCATATGCAGGTACATCATAAAGAGCTTTATGCTTGGACAGCCAGCTAGAAATACAGGGTTTTCCATCCCGTCAAGATGCTCTCTTTTATTTTATTTTTTTTATGAGAAAAAAGTGGCTCACCATTTACCTTTTTATGTCCATTTTTAATTTGGAAAAAAAATCATTTTTCTCTTAGATTTTAGATCTGGATCTCTCTCAGGGCTTGTGTCCTTCTCCCCTTGTTTCTTCATGTACATTTGCTTCTGCCCTAAAACCTGTGCAATTAACTTCTGTCACCTTAAAAGCCTTTCTTACAGCACATTGCTCCAGCTGTTGAAGCATATGTAATTACATCCTACCCTACCTGTCCTGGGGCATGCTAGCTTCATACAATTTTCATATCACCCTTTTTCATTATTCAAGCAGAGTGAAATTTTAAGGACAGTGTGATTAGACTGAAATTGGAACTATTCAAGGCTTGGCATTGTGTGAAAAAGCAGACTCTTTCCTTCCTTGCCCTGAACTTAAAATGCTGTTGCTGCAAAAGGAGTTCAGTCAGCTTGGCACACACACCAGGCACATTCACAGGCTATGCAACTAAAGACTCACCATGCACCCATATTATGCTTCATTAGCATTTTTGTGGAGTTTAATCTGCAGGAAATGGTGTTAATGATTTAGCAATTTTATAAATTTACGTAGATTTTGTCCTGATTTTGGCAATGAGATCCAGTGGAAGCAGAGCGAACAATGTAGGCACTTATGCAAATTGCCTTGCTGAGGTGCTTAAAGAACATTGGATAACATAATGTTAGAAATCACTGTACAACAAGAGAAAAGGGAATAAAAGACCTAAGTAGTTACTTGCTCTTCACATAACATTTAAACAAAAGCTGATAACACTGACATAAACACAGAACGTGAGCTCAATCCATTTTCAATTACCATTTACCCCATTTCCTAATGATATATCTCTACTTTTTCTGTTGTGTTTTGATTCAATCACATCAATAAAGTTTAATATTTTAACTCCTCAGTATTAAACTGGGATACTGGGTACATAAAGCTTACACCTGTCATTTTGACTATTTTATTTGTCACACTCCAAGTGAAAAGCCCAGGTGTGCATAGCCTCCATGTCAGGGTGCCTCTCAGACACATCTACAATTGTTTATTAATTAACCACAAAATCTTGTGCTTAAAATTTACTGAATACATTGATACATCATGTCAAGTTACCAGAACACCAGGAATGTTCTGAGTTAATAGGAGCAAAGCAAAAACTACATAGAGCTAGGAAGCTAGTTTTGGTAAAAAAAAAAAAAAAAAAAAAAAACTAGCAAAGAGAAAGGTGACATGTTCATTACCCTGTGCGGAGATTACGTGTGTGTGGTGTGTGTGTGTACAATTTTTGGAGTTTTAAAAAATTTATTTTTATTCTGCCTTCATATATGTATGTGCACCACCTGTGTGTCTGCTGCTTATAGAATCCATAAGAGGGTGTGAGCTAATCTATAACTGTAGTTACAGATGGTTGTGAACTGCCATATGAGCTCTTGGACCTGAATCTGGGGCCTCTGTAAGAACAGCAGGTGCTCAAAAGCTGAGCCATCTCTCAATGTTGTTTTTCTGTCTTTTGATATTCTTTTCTCCTTAGGAAAAAAAAACATTAGAGAGCTAGTTAAGTATACTACTACTTGCTAACTAAAAATATTTAGGATATTAATTCCTATCAAAATTATATACCCTTTCAAGTTCCTTTCAAAGACGAGATAGAAACATAAATAATGAAAAATTACCATTTCTGAGAACTTTGTCAGAACTTAGAATCAGAACTTTAAGACCATGTAAATTTAGTTCTTCATTTTGAATTTGCACATATAGTGTCACATGATCAAAATTAACATCAAATATTAAAAGACATAAGGGTCAATCTAATCTTTTGTTTGTTGCCTGTTGGTTTCTATGCTAGCATAGCTAATTAAAAAATAATTTTGTTTCATTTAATAAGATGAAAGTTGGAATGCATGAACATTCATGTTCTTTGAGTAGAAATTCCAACTCTAAATATATATAGAAAGAATCTCATGTGTTCTAAGGGATATGGTAGGAATATTTATAACTTTTTGAGCAACAGAGATCCACTGAAAAATGCAACACAAGACCATTGGCTAAAGAATAGATAAATAAATAAGTAAATAACTCGAAGTATCGTCATAAAACCATATATCACATCCCTGAATAAACAAAGTAATTAGTCAGTGATTCAACTTGGTGAAATCTCAAAATTTAATACTGAACTCTGAAATCACTTTGAAGAAAATCAGGTTTTATTTTCATAAAAGTAAAAAGCTATACAAAACAAATGGGTCCATATATAAATTTATCTGCTAAAAATTGAAAATAAAAGCACATGTTGTAAAAGAAATTCAGGGCAGGAGTCTTACTCTGAATTTCAGAGTAATGCTTTTTTGAGGAGGAAAAAAGGATTGAGCAAAGGAATATAGAAGCACTCGAAGGCAATGAGCATGTTTAACTTCATAAGGTAACTGGTAGTTAATGTTTTTGGTATTTATTCTTTAAACAGTAGTTGTCCACATATGCATGTATCTATATGTGTACTTATATGTGTCTTCAAGGAAATTAAAGCAATTCAGAATAATATGCTTCCCAGATTAAAATCTGCTACATGCAATGTCGTGTGGCATCCTAGAAAAAAATGCTATTTGGAGTGATTCACAATCAAGAAAAATTATGTGCAATGTAAGTAAAAAGATCTCAAGGATTTTTATGACTAACACATGTGTAAGATTTTCTGTGAATACATTTTTGGCTTGTTTATTTATATTTTTCAAAACCACAACAATAGCCTATAATGCAGTACACTCTAAATTCATGGCTGAGGACTGAGAAGCAGGAGATCTGGAGAAGGGGCTGCTCTATAGTGAGTGTTGATGTTTCAATTGGTGCCAGTTCACAGCCCATGAGAGCTGAGGAGAGCGACCATCTGCTGGCCTACTATATAGTGCTGGGAGATGAATGCATTGTGGATATAACTAACTTCCTGACAGATAAGTTCTCTGTGAATAAATCCTTAGAGCAATTCAAGTGTGTATTTATTTCAGCTTTTTATTGGAATCGATGAGACAGGTGAACAAATACCAATTAAGCAGTTCCAGCCTATCATGGAACTCACACTGACAAGAAGGCAATAGAAGGTTCTCAGTCATCCACTGAAGAACTGTGCTGCATACTTCAAAGAGGACAGTAGTGCATTTGAAAAGAGTAAATGTCTGTTGTTCCCTTAGGTTAATATTCCAATACTTGAATTTAGATCATCAACTCATCAGGATTTATTTAAGTTTATCCATATAGCTGCTCAGAGTTATAACCCAGTCGATCAGGAATGCTGAAAGCTAGGAATGTTGTAGCTATTTTTCTTGGAGGAAGAATATGGAGATGTGGTATTAGACATCTCTCTGTCACATTCTAAAACTCAGCACTCCCACAGAAATTCTATTGGGCCCATTAAACTTGTGCACTCTTGACTTTCACTTTCTAGGCTCGTTTCTGCCTTCCCTTTTCACTTAGTGAAGTCAAAACAAATGCTTCCGAAGAAACAGACTCCATTTCCCCAGAGCCATCAAATTTCTTTATTGAGTTATATGGGAAAGGAAATGACAGAATGACTCTGTTTAAATTAAGTTTTCTCAGACTAAATGCCTAATTTGATTAAGCTCATTGACTGCTTAGGTTGTCAGCACTAGGGTTAGTATTTATTTTCTTCTTTTTCTATGCTGTGTTTCAAAGTAGGCTAGTGTGTATAATGGCCATTTGGTATTTGCCCAATGACAGCTATTCTCTATAAATGCTAACTACATAATATTTTAAAAATTGACTTTAGGATCATTAAATTCCTAGTTTTCTACAGTTAGTTACTTGAGGTCAAAAATAAAAAATCTGAAACAAGCCAGTTCCTTCTTAGATACCTGTCTAGCAGAGACTATAGTATTTATCTCAAGGTGATATTTTACAACTCAAGCACTGCATTCACTCCAAACACACTCCATTCCCTTTTAGGTTCCTTCCAGACATCTAACTTTTAATATTAAATAGTCATCTTTAATCAGTGTTATTTGAAAATTTAAATGTATATAAGAAAGAAGAGCAGGAAAAAGTAGGATTGAACTTCAACTACACGTACTCCCACAACGAAAAAGCCTTGCTTTATGCATTATATTTATTTATCCCTGTGTATTTTATTTCCCTAAATATCACTTTTCTATAGAGCCTTGAAAATGTTTATAATGCTACAAAAATTGATTGGTTACTACTCTGAAACTTTTAATGACATCTAAAGGAGGTCATGTAAGCAACATCATTTACATGTATTTACTTTGAGCTTTGTTGAATTTGTCTGTATTCTTAATTTGTCAGCAATTATTATTAAATATTACTGTATATTTAAAAATTTGAAGTCTTTTCTATATGATGTTATATGGCTTCCTAAATGAATCCAAAATTTGTTTATCAGGAACATAGCTATTTAGTTACATTCTTGAGATTTTCCAATACAATGACAATACAATAAATGATTTTATTAATTTTTCATAGATAGTTTTATTTTCGCATGTGAGTGTATCAAGTAGAAAAATAAGAATACAACACAGGACTCTGATAATGTTTATTAGAAAGAATACCACAGTAAGCATGAATACACAGAGGCCAAAAGAAAGAAGGAAAGAAAAAAAGAAAGAAAGAAAACAATCAACAAAGAATCATTTACTTCTTAGATGTTCTTCAAATCTCAAGATACAAACATGTCTATAGACAAAAAGATGAAAATGATGGTGGAGACCATTGCCACTTTATATACCTTCTATAAAAAGAATCCCAATAGTTCTTCATATTGAAATGAAAGTGTGATACACAGCATTGGATAGCATAAGAACATGTGAAGCTCACTGGTGATGACCAATATTAGAAGAGTACAGAGCACCACAGTTATCATAATAGTAACTAGCAGATAAACTTTGACTCTAATAGAGAAGTGAGAAGACAAATGTATTAAATTAGGTTCAAAATCCTGTTAGTGAGTTTACTAAAGATGGGGTTGTAGTCAGTGACATAAATAACTTAAGGTTGTAAGATAAGACTAAGGGAAGAGATTTGCATGTTGGTGATGCTTTTTTTTGAGGAAAATAGAAAAAATAAAATATGTCAAGGCAAAAGAAATGAAATACTGAAGCCAAAAAACAAAACAAAACAAAACAAAACAAAAAACCAAAAACAAGACAAAGAGAAAATAGTAGTTACAATGTCAATAGTAAATAGTTTCCTATCAAGAACTATTTTTATGCAAATGACCTCCTTTTGCAAATCAAATTAGTCAAGGCTATGTATATTTGCATAAAATAAACTATAAGTTGAAAATATACCAAGAAGGAAAAGAAATACAATAAAGATAAGATAATCAATCCATGATGAAGACAAAACAAGTGTAAGCTTATATTTATCCAGCATCAGTGCTGATAAAGGAATCAAGCAACCTTAACAAGGAAGGGTATATTAACCTGTCTTTTGATAGAGACTTCCATATCCCACTTTTAACAGTGGATAGATAAAACTGCACATTGTGAACCTTAGTAGTACCGAAGAGCATTTGGATCTATCAAAGAGACTAGGCTGGCAACAAACAGTATATCATATGTCTCAAATGCACACAAAATATTCTGAAAGCTCCGAGGATAAGAATGTAAAAATGTAGATTCCAAAAATAATAATGTAGAAATAAAAAAAATAAAGTTATAAGTCTAGGAGAATGAGAACAGACTGTCAGCAACTTTCTCAGCAGCTTGAGGATTAACAGTGGGTTAATTTGCTTTACAACCCATAGCTCTATTTACAAGGCCAAAGCGCCTCTCTGCAAACTGAGAGCTAGCCTGGAGATATGAGCTGAGTCAACTTTTAGAAAATAGATATATGACCTCTGGGTTATGCGTTATCCTGTGAAACTGGGAGCATCAAAAGTGAGACCATGGGGCTTCAGTAAACACTACCTGGAAGTACCAAAAAAGACAGTAGATTAAGTACTCAGTAAAATAGTAGTTTAACTGAGAAACTCTGCTAATGGAAATTGTAACGTAAGACAATCTGTATCTGAGTTTTATCTTGAGATTGTAAAAATTCCATTGTTCAGACCTAATGCTTGGTGCCTCTTTTATAAAAAGATGGGTTCAGAAACTAGCCTCTGCCACAGCCTAACAAAAAAACTATCTCTGGCTGTGGTCTCAACTAGCTGATAAGGTTTTTGTGCCCCATGGAGACTTTTTATTTAATTTATTTTATTTTTTTCCTGGATTCTGGTTTCTGGAATAAAGTTTACTTCTGGTTTGTTAGACTTTGATGGTCTGTTCCTATCTTTGCACAACCTCCCTGGACCTAACATTTTGGTGGCCCATACAGGGAGAGAAATCCTGGTTCTGAGGGGACACCCCAGTCTCTGGTTTTTGGCGAATAAAGTTTACTTGTGGTTTATGAGACTTTAATGGTCTGTCGCCATCTTTGCGCAACTCCGCTGGACCTAACATTTTGGTGGCCCTTACAGGGAGAGAAATCCTGGTTCTGAGGGGACACCCCAGTCTCTGGTTTTTGGCGAACAAAGTTTACTTCTGGTTTATGAGACTTTAATGGTCTGTCCCCATCATTGCGCAACTCCGCTGGACCTAACATTTTGGTGTCCCTTACAGGGAGTGCACACCTGGTTCTGAGGGGACACCTCAGACTCTGATTAGACTTTGGTGGTCTATCCCTATTTTTGCATGACCCCTCTTGGACCCAACATTTCTTCAGTAAGACTATTAAGCTTTAAAGAGTCAAAATATAAAAACAGTGATATCAAAACAGGTGTCATTTATGACTACAGTTGAACAAAACTAGAAATCAATATCAAAATTTAAGTGGGAAAAACTCACAATGGGAAAGAGGCAATAACCTTTTGGACAACCATGGGGCATAGAAAAAATAAAGAACAATATTAAAACATTTCTTCATACTTATTACAAAAACATGACTAATAAAATTTCTAAGGTGCAGTAAAAGTTTGGAGAGAAAAGTTAAAAGGTATAAATGCTTACATTAATAACTAAGAAATGTCTTAGTATCACTTGCCCCTAAACCTTAGCAATAAAAAACAAAAACCAACCAAACAACAACAACAAAAACAAAAGAAATTAAGTTCAAATGATATAAGCCTTAAATCTACAGAGAAAGCCTACAAGGGTACCAATGGATATATGAAAGTGTAATCAGCAACCTTAGTCTTAAGGAAATGTTGATAAAAGCTCCATGAGATATTATTTCTCATCAGCTACATTGACTATTATGATAAAAAATGTCAAGGAGTGTTGGTAAAGATTGGTGTTGGAATTTTTGTTGGGAACCCACTGTTGGTGAAAAAGACTAATCTCCAAAAAATAAAAACCTCAAGAAACAATGTATCAACCCCTCCAAAAAAATCCAATTAAAAATGGGCTATGCATTTAAACGGAGAATTCTCAATAGAGAAATATAAAATGGCTGAGAAACATCCAAAGAAATGGTCAACATCCTTAGACATGAGGAAAAGAGCAAATCAAAACTTTTGTTGAGATTCTGTTATACCTGTCAAAATGGCAAAGATCAGTAATACAAGTGACAACTCAAGTCGGATATGTTGTGGAGCAAGGAGATCACTCTCCATTGCTGGTGAGGATATAAAATTTTATAGTTATTTAAAAAATCACTATGGCAATTCCTGAGAAAGTTAGGAATCAATCTACTTTAAGACCCAGACATACTACTGTTGGGCATATATTCAAAAGACACTCAAGTATAAGGGCTCTTGATCAACAATGTTCAGTGCTGCTCTATTCACAATAGTCAGAAACTGGAAACAACCACGATGTTCCTCAAGAGAAGAATGGATGAAGTGTGATACATTTACCCAATGGAGTATATTACTCAGCTGTTAAAAGTGACATCTTAACATTTGGAGGCAAATTGAAAACTAAAATGAAGTAGAACTAGAAAAAAATATTCTGAGTCAGGTATCCCAGACCCAGAGAGACAAACATGGCAGGTACTCACATATGTGGATATTAGCCATTAAATAAACAACAAAGATTAGTAGTCCCAACATCAGGTATAAAGGAAGGAACTAGGGTGAACAAGTGGTTCTCCCCAACAGGGGAACACATGATTCCTCCCAGCAGGGGAAAGTTAAATAGATTTTATAGGTTGACTGTGGATGATACAGGGGAAGAGAACAGGCAGAATAGATGGCGAGGAGAGATGGGATTGAGAAAATGCATGGAGAGACATCTAGAATTGAGGGGCCTTTGAGAGATGTTGTGGAAACCTAGAGCAGTGGAACTTCCTAAAAATACATGAAGGTGATCCTAATGTAGTTTCTAAAAAATGGGGGAGACAGAGTGCCACCTGGTCATCTCTTATCACCAAATGTATCTCCCAGTTCCAGGAGAAGCTACATCCAAATGAGTTCTTGGTCAAGAGGGTCTCATGGAGATCCTCAAGCAATTGAAACAATTGTGAAGAAATAGGCTGCTCCCCACAAACTGACAGCAAGGTACTATTCCTGCAGTCAACAACCACACAATTCATTGAACATGGAGAGGTTCAGCTGGTGTCTACAAAGGGCCTTCACCCCTATGTTCTAGTATCTTTGGTATGGGAAGTTAACTCTGCAAGGTGCCACAAGAGATATGTAAACACCAATCCCGCCACTAACATTTTAAAATCTAAAATGCTGTCTTTCCTGAAAAATATGATAGAACAATGGTGGCACAAAGCTAATGGGAGTGACCTGCTGTAGGAATCCCTACTGCCAATAGTCTTTAGGTTACCTGCCCGCTTGGGTGTGGCCTCTTATACTGTAAAGCAGGCATTAAGCCTCTTTTCAAGCCTGTTGGAAATGGTTGTTGTTCCCTGCAGAAGCAGAGGATTGTGATCTGTGAGTCTACCCCTAAATAAATAACCCTTTATTGTACTCAATTCAGAGCTAGTGTGGGATTTCTTTTAAGCATCCTTCTTCATCTGGTGCCCCACATGGATCAGAACTGCACACCTATCAGGTGGATGGGCTTTAAAGGCCTAACAGATCACAGCCCAGAAAGTCTCCCACCCCCACCCATTTGACTTGCTTTTACCTACTAAGCGTTATTTTGTAAAGCCCCTGTCACAGTGGAGTTAATTGCATGCAACAACTTGAAAATTTCCCCTCGCCCTCACTGTCACATTTCCTGCTGTGTTCCCTGTCACCTGGTGACTTGCACATCTTCCGGTTTGTACTCCTGGCTCCTGAGTTCTGGGTTTCTTGCTCCGTGTAAGTGTAAGGAATTGATTTAATTGCTTTTAACTTGTTAAGCAAAGCATATTTCTGGGTATTTAACCTGCATCAAGGTGAAGGAACCAAAGCACCTCTAGTTGCAACTCTGCAACTACAACACCTGCTGGACAATAAAGATTATTAAACCTAAAACAATTTACCAGATTTCATAAGAGGTAATTAATAAATCAATAAACTTGAAAGCTATATAATTGCAGACCATATTACCATTGAAACTTTAGTAACTTTTTTGCTAATACTATGGATTGTATTCTGCAAGGCTTATATGGTTATGGTGATACATCCATTTTTTATGATATTGGGACTCAGTTTTTTTTCATATTATATCCTTAAGAAAATGGCTTGATAACAGAGCCAAAAATGAGGCACTTTTAGAAATGATACAGTCTTTATAGACTAATAATGAACAGCTAGCTGATAGGAATAATACCATCGATAATTAAAAGTTGCCCAAAAAATTAATACTGTTGAAAGGATAATATTAATTTGACAGACAAAATTGAATCCATGTCAAAGGAAACATAAAAGGCACAAATTAAAAGAGACCAGATGCGGACTCTTAAGGACTTTCATAGATTGTTCGGAGACATTTCCAGTCTGTGACCAGCTGTTGGGATAACACCTGACCTAACAATTCATTTAAACAAAACCTTACTTGGTGATAAAGACTTAAACAGACCCAGAGAATTAACAGCTGAAGCTGAGAAGGAATTGACAATTGCTGAGGAGAAATTACAGGAGGCACATGTGGATAGGGTGAATCTAAATCGTATGTATTCTAGTCATATTGCCCCCCCCCAAATTTCTCCTACAAGAATCTTAATGCAGAGGTATGATATTATCTTAGAATGGATCTGTATACCACATTAACCACATAAAAATTAAAAACTTATGTGAAAAAAGTCTCTGAATTAATTATAAAAGAAAAATTGAGACTTCATCAACTAGCCGGTATAGACCCAGCAAAGATTATAATGTCTTTTACTACTGTTGAAATAAAAAAGTTATGGGAAGATAATCAACTATGGCAAAGAGCTTATGCTAATTTTTGGAAGAAATTAATAGCAATTATCCCAAAAGTGATAGACTTAACCTTATAAAGAAACTTCTTGGATTCTTCCTCAAATTGTACATGATGCTCCAAAAACTAGAGCCTATACATTTTATACTGATGCAAATAAATCAGAGAAGGCAGGCTACAAATCAGAAGAATTAAATAAGGTAAAACAAAACCCTTATAATTCTGTCCAAAAGACAGAATTCTATGCTATTCAAATGGTGCTAAGGGATTTTAAAGAACCTCTTAAAATTGTTACTAATTCACAATATGCAGAAAGAGTTTTTTGCATATTGAAACCACTGAATTTATACCAGATGATACAGAATTGACCTCATTATTCAAAGAAATTCAAGATATAATCAGGAATAGGCTTTGTCTCATATACATAACACACATCAGATCCCATCCAGGTCTGCCAGGTAATGCAGAAATTGATTGATTACTGATTGGAAGTGTGTTGAAGGCCTCAGAATTCCATAAGAAACATCATGTCAATAACAAAGGTTTAAAGAAAAAGTTTTCTATTACATGGCAACAAGCTAAGCAGATTGTAAAGAGATGTCCCACTCCTCTTTCTGTTAGCCTCCGCACTTTTCTGTGGATACCCAGGCCTGATTCAGGCATGCACCTGTTGCTGGAATTTCTTTTACGTGTCCTTCTTCAGTAACCAGTCAATGTCTGATGTGATTTAAGCATAGCTCCACTAGTTCCATATTTGATATTGCTTGAGTGGCCAAGAGACAGAAACTAGTTAGCCCAGATACCTAGGGTAGAACCAAATACTACTGGCCTTAAAAAATGTAGAGATAAAATGACTCAATGATATTCTCCTATATTCATAAATCAGTGCCTTAGCCAGTCATTAATAGAAAGACTTCCTCCTGAAACAGACTGGAGCAATACAGAGACTTACAATCGGACATTTTGCAGAGAGAGAGAGAGAGAAGGGAGGGAGAGAGAGACAGAGACAGAGACACAGATGACTTAGAACACACAGCTCTAAATGGTACTTCTCTATCAAATTCCTCCCCTCAGAGCTCAGGACACCTATTGTGGAATATTCTTTTAATTGGGCAAAAAAAGATGTGTTATTACACTTGTTTCTGCTGCCATTGTTTAAGATGTAAGGATGAGTGTTTAATTATACAAAGATGTGTTGTATTTGTTTCACCTTACCTGCCTAAGGCTCTTGGTTGGTCTAATAAGAAGCTGAACAGTCAGGCAATAGATAGGCAGAAGAGGGGTAGGTGAGGATCCTAAGTAGAGAGAATAAATAGGAGGAGAAATCTACGATGAGAAGAGAAGAGAACCAGGAGGAAAGAGGTGGACACACCTAGGTCAAGAAGCTAGGCAGCTAGACATGAGAAGCAGTGAAAGTAAGATATACAGAAGGAAAGAAAAGTAGAAAGCTCTGATGCAAAAGGTAGGTAAGGAGAAGCAGGTTAACTTAAGTAAAAAGAACTAGCCAAAAATGAGCTTACGTTAGGCCAAGCATTCAGAGCTAATAAGAAGTCTCCAGATCATAAATTGGGAGCTGGCTGGTGGCACAAAAGAGAAAGTCTGGTACAGGGATCCTGTGTATGAGGAGGACTCAGAGTGAATAAATAACACCAGGAGAACAAAGTCCCTCTAAATCCACTGAACAAAGCTCATATGAACTCCCAGAGACTGACAATGCAGCAAACACAGGGTCTACACCGGTCTGCACTAAGTCCTCTTTGTATATGTCACAACTTTCAGTGGAGTCTTTTCATGGGACTCCAGAATGTGTAAGCAAGTGGGTCTCTTATTCTTTGTACCTTCTTTGGGGGTTCTTTTCCTTTTTTTGTATGTCTTGTCTAATTTCGAGTGATGGTGTTGGTTTTATCTTATTATATTTTATTTTGTTATATTTTGTTGTTATGTTTTAGAAGCCTATTCTTTTCTAAGGAGGGACAGAGAGGAAGTGGATCAAGATGGGAGAGGAGGTGGAATGGAACTTTGAGGAGCATAAGAAGGGGAAACTGTAATTGGAACAAACTGTATGGAAAAGAGTCTATTTTTCAACAATGGAGGATTCAATAATGGATCCAAAATTGCACAGCCTATTGGAACAGGATGAAGGATGATAGGGGAGTTCAGCCAATCACATTCTGTTTTTGGGGCGTGCCGCCCTCAGGCTAAAGCCTGCCTATAAACCTAGCAAGCACGCTCCGCTAGCCCCTTTTTCACCTGGCTCCTGTGTCCAGATGGATCATTTGGATTCTGGTGTAAGCTGTTGTAAGTCTTACTTCTGTTTATTAAAGCTGTATATTTTGTATCAAGATAGTCTGGGGACTTTTCATTACCAGTCGCGCCCGAACATGGGCCCTTTTTCCCACCTCGTGGCACAGGCCTAGCAGCCTGAGTGCACACAGCACCTGGCGGCCTTTACAGTAAAGCCTGCACTGGATCCCAGCTCCCGTCAATAGAATCGGGCCGGGGACTTTCCAGCTTCTGCAAAAGCCATGGAACTCGGGCAAGCGGCAGCTCTACCCCCACTCGGGCAGTGTATTCCCTGCAGCCCCGGCTGAGTTTGGCTTGCGCTGCTAACCTGAAAGTAACCTCTGGATTTGAGTTTATATATATTTCAGAATCTTTCCGTGTCGGCGCCATTGCCACGTGGATTCAGGTGTGCCCCCATCACTTACTGGAAGGCAAGGGTCATTACAGGTAAGATTTTTCTTTTCAGGTGAAAACAAATAAATAAATACAATTTCTTTTGATTGAACATGTCAGAAAATATTACTATCCAAAAATTCAATGGCCTTTTTAATTGCGCCATGGAGGATACCCTCCATGAGGTTTCTGATATTCCTCTTACTTGGTTATTTCTGGGACTTGTCGTTTTTCTGGTGTTTGGATATTTTACAAGGATGATTCAGTCCTTACAGATTGATTACACAATGCTAAGGGCAGAGATTAAAGCCTTAAGGACAATTCAGACTGACACCAACCTCCTCAAAAAAGAGTTTGGAGATTTCAAGGAGGAGACTAGATCTTTGTCTGATATGACTTGGTCGACTGACCAAAATATCAAGAAGGTACAGTCTGATATTGCTTCTTTAGAAGGGAGCTTCACTGCTCTGGAGGAGGGGACAACCAAAATGACTCGTAACCTCCAGTCCATGACTATAAGTGCTGAAACATTAGCTGAGAGGATTAAAACCATTGAATGTGAAAATTGGACTTTATCAAAAGGGTATGATAGGTTAATTGACAGGATTTCCATACAAGAAGGCACAGTACATGCCATGAGGATTATGTCCAAGGAGGATATGGTATCTCTAACGGACAAGCTCCACGCCTTAGAATTATCAATGAAGGCGATAGTGTCCAGGGAGGAAATGGTGTCTCTGACGGACAAGCTCCATGCCTTAGAATCATTAATGAAGGCTTTGGAGCATAATACTGGACAGAAGATTCAGGATTTACAGAAGGCAATGGTGAGCAGATTTAATAAGATTGAGGAAATCATAGACTATGATGAACAGGAGCAAAAGATAGAAAGGCAACATTTACCTCCGAAAACTCTGAGTCTACACAGAGTTATACCTGCCTTTCCAGTAATAACATCAGAAAAGATAACTGGCTCCAAAAACTCTACGGTCATTAAAGAACATACATGGGAGCCTATACGTGTGAATGATCTGAAAGAATTTAAACAAGCAATTGTGAATTATGGACTACAGTCATCCTTTGTTAGAGAGATGTTAAAATCCTGGGCTCTCAGCAGCAGCGCAACCCCTCAAGATTGGAAACAGCTGACCTCAGCTGTCCTGGAGAACGAACCTTTATGGCATTTCAAATGCCTATTCAAGCAAGAGGCCAGACTTTTACAACAACAAGAATCAGCGAATGGAATTGAGGTTTCTCTAGATCAAATTCTAGGTGAAGGACTTTACTCTGATCTTCAGGAACAAGCTCTTTATGATGAAAACATTTTATCCATATGTGCCGCAGCAGCTCTAAGGGCCTGGGACAGGGTTCAAGACTCAGGTCAGAGAGTAGAATCGTATATCAGGGTCAAACAGGGTCAGAGAGAACCCTTTAGTGACTTTTTACAAAGACTAACTAAGGCTGTACAAATAGGGATACCTGATCCAGAAGCAAGAAATATAGTAATTGAGTCTTTGGCTTATGCGAATGCCAAGGTAGAATGCAAAAGGATCCTGGGGCCTTTAAAGATCAGATCAGCACCTTTGAATGAATGGGTATTACATACAATGAATGTTGATACATTTGATTATGGCAATGAAACATGGGTGCAAGAAGCAATTTCCAAAGGTAAAAGGAGACATCAGATTACAAAATGCTTTCATTGTAGCAAAATGGGACACATGAAAAGGGACTGCAGACAATGGAATTCCAGGAATAATGCCTCTTCTAGGAATAACAGGAATAGGAGGACTCAGCCTTCAGGTTTATGTAGGAGATGTGGAAAGGGCAGGCATTGGACGAATGAGTGTAGGTCAACAAGAGATAAACAGGGCAACCCGTTGCCATCGGGAAACTCAATAGGGGGCCTCTTGAAGGCCCCCATGGCAAATGTGGTCCAGTCATTTCCGGTCACTGCCCAGAACATGCCTCTTCAGGGAAATTAGAATACCCCATGCCTGCGATTAAAAGCAATAGCGGCCTGAAGGATGAGTTAAATGTGGTGAATGAATCAAGAAATCTAAGAGGACAAAGTAAATGAATATTCTGGCAGACTTCTATAAATGAACAAAGACCAAAGCTAAGAGTGTGTGTAAATGGCAAATTTAGTACTGGCTTATTGGACACAGGTGCGGATGTAAGTATCATTACTCCAGAATCTTGGCATCCGCATTGGCCTCTTCAGGAGGTAGATATTCAGTTCCTAGGAATTAGAACTCTATCTCGAGTAAGACAAAGCACGAGATGGGTCAATTGTATAGGTCCAGATGGACAAATAGGAAAACTAATGCCATATGTAGCCAATATTGCAGTGAATTTATGGGGCCGTGACCTATTGCAGCAATGGAATACCCAAATTAACATTCCTGCTGCTTCTAGAGCCTATATTCCTGAGGGAAATATTACAGGATATTACAGACGGCAGAAACCAGCCATTAGAACTATACAAGAACACAACACAATTGATGGCCCTTCAAAGGTATCAACAGCCATACCTCTACAATGGTTGACTGAGAAACCAATATCGACTAAACAATGGCCTTTAGCTGAGGAAAAGTTACAGGCTTTAGAACAGCTGGTACAAGAGCAATTAGATGCTGGACATATAGAAGAATCTACCAGCCCTTGGAATTCTCCTGTATTTGTTGTTAAGAAAAAATCTGGTAGATGGAGAATGGTGACAGATCTTAGAGCTATCAACAAGGTTTTTCAATCAAAGGGCCCTCTGTAATCTGGAATTCCTCTGCCCTCCCTGTTACCAAAGGGATGGCCTCTTATAGTTATTGATCTGAAAGATTGTTTCTTCACTATACCTTTACAAGAAAAAGATAGAGAAAAGTTTGCCTTCACAGTGCCTACTTATAATAACTCTCAGCCTGCAAGGAGGTACCAGTGGACCGTCCTCCCACAGGGAATGTTAGACTCTCCCACCCTGTGTCAATATTTTGTAAGCCAACCATTAAAAATTATACGCAAACAATTTCCTAAGTCCATAATATTCCACTATATGGATGACATCCTGATCTCTGATCAAAACAAAGATACCTTAGAAAGGCTGTTTGAAGAAGTAAAAATAGTGTTACCTAAATGGGGATTGCAAATTGCTCCTGAAAAAATTCAGAGAGGAGATTCTGTTAATTATTTAGGTTATAAAATAGGTTTACAAAGAATTAAGACACAAAAGGCACAAATCAGGAGAGACCGGTTAGAACTCTTAATGACTTTCAAAGATTATTAGGAGACATCTCCAGTCTATGACCAGCTGTTGGGATAACACCTGATCTAATAATTCATTTAAACAAAGCCTTGGATGGTGATAAAGACTTAAACAGCCCCAGAGAATTAACAGCTGAAGCAGAAAAAGAACTGACAATGGTTGAAGAAAAATTACAGGAGGCTCCTGTGTACAGGGTAAATCCAAAGCTTAGTTGTATTCTTGTTATATTGCCTTCCAGAATTTCTCCTACAGGAATTTTGATGCAAAGAGACGATATTGTCTTGGAATGGATCTTTTTGCCACACAAACCAAGTAAAAAATTAAAAACTTATGTGGAAAAAGTCTCTGAATTGATTATAAAAG